>NC_041386.1:679127509-679162435 GCF_002162155.2 Triticum dicoccoides | reverse complement strand
CTAAGTAAAAAATATGCATGGTAATAAAAATATAGAGAAGATGATTAAAAATATTTTTTAACATAGTGGCTTTCTTTATTTTCAACTCAAATATAGATGCACCGTCCACAATCAAACTACAAATGGAAGAGGGGGGGGGGGGTTCTCTGTCCACATACCTAGAGGTTCAACCCTAGCCATACTAGCTAGTTCATGAGCCACACGATTCGTCTCTCACGCACAAATCTAAAAAATAACTTGTACAAATCATTTCCTACATTGGTCGTTTGAGTTGTAGGATTGAATCCTATAGGAATCTTTTCCTACGGAATCGTCTGCACTACATTTCATTGGAAATCTAGCATCCACTCCAATCTCTTTTTTCGCTTCCTTTATTTTTCTGTGGCATCAAACATTCTATGCTAATCATATGAGATTCAAGTGGGCATGCCACTCTTAATCCTTTATTTTCCCTATTCCCGCGTTTTGAATTTTTTCCACGAATCAAGGAGGGCCTAAATATACTGACTTCTCTCCATTAGGCCTTGTACAATGCAAGGTGCTTAGGAGAGGTGCTTATAGAAATAAACTAGGTTTTTTCTAAGTATCGGTGCTTATTTGTACAGGGTAGATGCCTAGTTAGGCATCTCTCTTATAGAAACAAGCATTGATACTTCAAAAAAATTCGGTTTATTTTTATAAGCATCGCATTGTACAAGGCCTCAAAGAGCAACTAGCTCTTGGCGCTTCCTCGCTCAAGATTCATGGGGGAACGTGTGGCACAGTAACAGCAAGCAAGAGGAGAGACTGGTGCGGTGGAGACAAGACCGGGCAGCCTGACAGATGCGGTGGAATCTTCCAACAATGTACAGTGCACTATGAGGCCTAGCTCCCGCTGTTACTTTTCAAAGCAGACCTGCTGAATAAAACAGCAACGCAGTCCGTAGCATAAATCCCGGATCTTCTGTTGTGCACCGACGGTGGTGATAAGAGGGAGTCTAGACACCGGGGTCCTAAAAAGCCACTCTCGACGACATGTTATTACCTTTAGGCTTTAGCTGGGCCTTGGGCCTTCATTTCTCTAGCGTCTGTGTGATACTAAGTGGTGGTGGGCTGGCTATGTTAGGGAGCGATTTTTTTAGCAGGAATTGGCATAGCGATCGATTGATCCACACATGCATTCATCGCTTGCAGCGGCGGCGCATTTAGTTCAACCCTAAAAGCGCGATGGCAGAGAGGTAGGAGTCGCATGCGCGGCTAACGGCGGTCTTCCAGCCTGGTCTGCGACGTGGTGAAAACGAAGCATGGATGGGTTGGCTCTGTTGTTTCCGTCGCTTTGGATCAGGTACTAATTCTTTGTTTTCCGATAACTATCAGGTACTAAGTCTTTTAGTATGGAAAAGATGATTCCATGTTAAGGCAAATGCGGAGAAAGCTTTGAGAGTTAAACATGTCATTGATACTTATGCTGCAAGTACTGGTCAACTCATTAATCCAGCAAAGTGCTCAATCCAATTTAGCAAGCTTTGTCCGCTATCAGATCAAGAAGCAACACACAGAATCCTTCATGTGGAGCAACAAGTGTTTGAAGCAAAATACTTGGGTCTACCAACTCCGGAAGGTCGCATGAGTCATGGTAAATTCCAGAGTCTTCAGGCCAAACTCACACAGTGTATTTTGCTTTGGGGTGACAATAATCAAGCACGAAGTGGGAGAGAAATCCTTATCAAGTCGATCGTGCAAACACTACGTACCGACATATGTTATGGGAGTTTTTAAACTTCCATTCTCTGTTTGTGATGACCTATCCAAGTTGATCCGAGACTTTTGGTGGGGAGCGGAAAATGGGAAGCGCAAAACACATTGGCTCAGTTGGGATAAGATGATCAGATCAAAAGGGCAAGGTGGAATGGGATTCCGAGATATGTGGATTTTTCATCAGGCACTACTGGCTCGTCAAGCTTGGCGGTTGCTGCAAACACCGGATAGTCTGTGTGCACGCGTACTGAAGACCCGATACTACCCACAAGGCAATTTACTAGACACCGTGTTTACAGGGCAACCCTCGTCAACTTGGTCTGCTATATCTTATGGGCTGGAACTTCTCAAGGAAGGCATGATATGGCGCATTGGTAATGGTGAATCGGTCTGCATTTGGCATGACAATTGGATACCACGCTCGTCTTTGCTCAAGCCGTTTAGCGCTCGAGGCCGGTCCAGACTCATCAAAGTTTCCAGCTTGCTTGACGAACGAGGTACATGGGATGTAGCTGCTGTGCGGGCTAATTTTCTACCGATCGATGCTAGGGCCATTTTATCCATCCGTACCTCACCATGACGTGAAACGGACTTTCTTGGTTGGCAGCCGGAAAAAAGGGTATCTTCTCTGTTAATAGTGCTTATAAGCTTGGTCTCAGCTTGACAAAGCATGCTCGTAATGTGCCGGCCACAAGTACTAGGCCGAATGGTGATCGTGAGATTTGGAAGAAGCTGTGGAGTTTGCCAGTTCCTCCCAAAGTCCGTACTTTTGCATGGCGTGCAATTACTAATTCAGTAGCAATAGAGGAAAACAAGAAAAATCATCATATCCCATTCACCGGAGTGTGCATGATATGTGGGCAGGAACAAGAGGATGTAAAGCACGCTCTTTATCGCTGCCCGCCGGCTCGGGCTTTATGGAACGCCATGCATGACGTTTGGGACCTTCCCTCACATGCGATTATGGAGTGTCTACAAACTGAATGGATCCCGGAGCTCTTATTCCCACGCACTGACCAAGTCTGTGCTCGTATCCTGATGATTCTCTGGAGAGTATGGCATGGACATAATGAGCTTACTCATGACAAGCCTTTTGTTGGAAATATGAGCAATTTATCGAATGATTTTATTAACAGAAATACTAGATAAAGCATGACTAGTATAGCAGTGATAAAACAAGCCATGCGATTTGACAAAGAGAAGGTAAATAATATCTGCATATATGAGCTAGAACCGATCATCTCTAGAGCAGACAGTAGAACAAGATGCATATCTGAAGTAGAGCCTAACATGTCTAGGGCAAACACTAGAACAAGAAACTGTAGCAGAACCTCCAATAGAAAAGGGAGAAACACGTACGTGACAGCAGCAGGAGCAGAGGCACTGGACTTGGGGTCGGTGTCCTCCATGTCGTCGAGGAGGTTGTCAACGTCGGGGAAGTAGTTGTCGGAGTCCGGGGCGTCCGTGACGTAGAAGTCAGTAAGTGCTCAGGAACCGGTGGTGAGAGGAAGAAGAAGTTCTGGTGCGTCTCGCTGAGAGGAGCGACCTCCCTTTTAGACATCGGCTCGGCTCATTCCCGCAACCCGCGGCGCGTCGTGGCGAGGCGTGGCGTGGCGTGGCGAGGCGGGCGGCGGAGGAGGAGCGCGCGTGGATGTCCCTCTTGTTCTCATGCTCATACAAGTGGGGAAGGAGCCTCCCTTATAAAGAGGTCCAACCCCCTCCAAACTAGCAATGTGGGACTAAACTTTAGTTCCACCTCTTGCCTTGCACGAATGGGCTGCGTGGGCCTCTAGGATTTATTAGGAATTTCTGAAACTGCTATTGGGCTAGGCCCAAATAGACAAAAATTCCAGCAATCCCCCACCAGATCCCAGAGGCACACAAAATTTGCCTTTGGTTCCAAAACACTGTTTTATATACCGGTACTGCAGTGGAGACTGTTAAGTTGAACTTCCACCTAGAACCCTATGCTACACTAGTAAGCAACTTGAACAGTGGACTGGGCCTTGAACTGCAAGTTTTCTGCGAATCTAGCTTCACATAAAGCCTTGACCGATACGTGGCTACCATGGGTCTTCCCCCGCGGGTGGAGCTTATGCGTCATACTCCGAGACCTTTCATGAGTTTACTAGAGAGAACCCTACTCTCATAGATTGCGACGTTTAACAATCAGACTCATATAGGTGCATTCTTCAAAAGATGTTCTGCAGGACAACATCTCTGCTTCAAAGAGCCACTAAGAACACATTAAGATATACATCAACCTGCCATGCAGATTAGGAGAGTATTGCATCTTCATGGAGTGGTATTTTAACAGTAAGGATACTCTCCTCCCAGTTGACCAACAGTTTGTCTTCCACATCTAATTCACGGGATCTCCGATCATAAAGAATAGGTTACCACTGTGAACAACTCATATTTTGGGTCTCATACCCATCTCCCTCGATGCATTATCTATCACATTACGTGATAGACCCTTAGTAAAAGGATCTGCCAGATTTTTAGACGTTTGGATATAATCCAATGTAATAACTCCGGAGTTTTTCATTTTCCTGACAGACTTTAACCTTCTCTAAACATGTCTTGATGACTTCATGTTATCCTTTGAGCTGCTCACTTTAGTGATCACAGTTTGATTGTCACAGTTCATAAGGATACCCGGTACAGGTTTCTCAACTACCGGCAAGTCATTCAAGAGACGGTGAAGCCAATCTACTTCGACCGTAGCTGTATCTAATGCTGTGAGTTCTGCTTCCATTGTTGACCTCGTTAAGATAGTCTGCTTGCAAGACTTCCAAGAAACAGCGTCACCTCCATGAGTGAATACATATCCGTGTGGCCTTTATCTCATCAGCATCTGAGATCCAGTTTGAGTCACTATACCCTTCAAGCACCTTTGGGTGCCCGGTGTAGTGAATTCCATAATTCGCAGTGCCTTTCAAATAATGCAAAACTCTCTCTAGAGCTTTCCAATGCACATCTCTTGGTTTTGAGACAAAACGACTCAGTTTGCTAACAGTAAAAGAGATGTCAGGTCTTGTAGCACTGGCTAAGTACATAAGCGAGCCAATAATCTGAGAATATTTCAATTGATCTTTAGCAGTTCTTCGATTCTTTCGAAGCAGCACCCTAGCATCATATGGTGTTGGAGAGGGCTTGCAGTCACTATAGCCAAAGCGACTCAAGATCTTTTCCACATAGTGAGATTGAAGCAATGTAATCCCACCATCATCATATCTCAACAACTTGATGTTCAGAATGACATCAGCCACTCCTAAATCCTTCATCTCAAAACAACGAGATAGAAAATCCTTGACCTCCTTAATAACATTGAGATTTGTTCCAAAAATCAGTATGTCATCAACATACAAGCAAAGCATAACTCCCTCGCCCCCACCATGGCGATAGTACACACATTTGTCAGCTTCGTTCACAACAAAGCCTGCAGCTGTTAAAGTTCTTTCGAACTTCTCATGCCACTGTTTGGGTGCTTGCTTGAGTCCATACAAAGACTGCAACTTGCACACTTTTCCTTCCTGACCATCTATTACAAACCCATCTGGTTGTTCCATATAAATTTCCTCATCCAACTCTCCATTTAGGAAAGCAGTCTTAACATCCATTTGATGAACGAGAAGACCATGTGAGGCAGCTAGAGAAAGTAGAACTCGAATAGTGGTCAGTCGAGCCACATGTGAGTAAGTATCAAAGAAGTCTTCACCTTCCTTTTGGGTATAACCCTTAGCCACGAGCCGAGCCTTGTACTTTTCAATAGTACCATTAGGCCTAAGCTTCTTCTTGAATACCCATTTGCATCCTATAGGTTTGCACCCATAAGGACGATCAGTTATCTCCCAAGTTTCATTCGCCAAGATGGAATCCATCTCTCTACGAACCGCTTCCTTCCAGTAGTCAGCATCTTCCGATGCACATGCCTCCGAAATAGAACTGGGAGTATCATCTATGAGATACACAAGAAAATCATCACCAAAGGACTTTGCTGTCCTCTGTCTCTTGCTCCTAGTAGGAACCTCATTGTTCTCCTCCATAGGACTTTCAAAGTGTTCCATCGAAATGGCAGGTTCGATAATTGTAATTGGTTCCTGATTCGATGAACTAGGCATCTCCTGATTAGATGAGGTAGCCATATCCTTTGTGGGAAAGATATCTTCAAAGAAAGTCGCATCATTCGACTCCATGATCGTACCGACATGCATGTCAGGTACCTCAGATTTTACAACCAAGAATCTATAGCCAATGCTATGAAAAGCATATCCCAGGAAAACACAATCCACAGTCTTTGGTCCAAGCTTCCGCTTCTTTGGGATTGGAACATTGACTTTCGCCAAACAACTCCATGTTCACAGATAAGAGAGTTTTAACCTTTTCTTCTCCCATTCCTCGAATGGAGTTATCTCTTTGTTCTTTGTGGGGACTCGATTTAGGACATGACATGCTGTCAATATTGCCTCCCCCCACCATGCCTTGGAGAGACCCGATGTGTCTAACATGGCGTTAGCCAAATCAGTTAGAGTATAGTTCTTTCTTTCGGCCATCCCATTTGACTGAGGTGAGTAGGGAGACGTCCTCTCATGTATTATACCATGTTCCGCACAAAAAGCATCAAATTCATTTGAAAAATACTCTCCACCACGGTCGGACCTAAGCCTCTTGATTTTTCGATCAAGTTGATTTTCCACTTCAGCTTTATAGATCTTGAAAAAGTTCAAAGCCTCATCCTTAGATTTCAAAAGATACACATGGCAGTATCCAGTGGAGTCGTCAATCAACGTCATGAAATACTTCTTTCCACCTTTTGTCAAAACACCATTCATTTCACATAGATCTGAATGTATAAGTTCTAGTGGTGCAAGATTTCTCTTTTCCGCAGTCACGTGAGACTTACGAGGTTGCTTAGCTTGCACACACATTTGACACTTAGATCCCTTGACAGTGGTGAAACTAGGGATTAAGTTCAACTTCGCTAGTCGCAACATGCAACCAAAGTTAACATGACAAAGACGTGAATGCCACACATTTGATTCACTATTGTTGCAAATATGATTAACAACTTTATTGCAAACGTCTGATAAGGATAAACGAAACAGGCCTCCTGACTCATAGCCTTTACCAATAAAGGTTCCATACTTGGATATTACAAATTTATTCGACTCAAAGACAAGCTTATAGCCATTTCTACACAGAAGAGATCCGCTAACAAGATTTTTATTGACGGAGGGGACATAATGCACGTTCTTCAGCCGCACGATCTTCCCCGAAGTAAACTTCAGATCGACCGTGCCAACACCACGAACAGAAGCACTTGAACCGTTGCCCATCAGCACGGTTGAAGTCCCTGCGGTCTGATAAGACGAAAACATGGAAATATCACCGCATACATGCACATTAGCACCCGTGTCAATCAACCAATCAGGAGAATGACATACTGAAAGAATAGTGGGAAATATACCATACCTATCATCCTTCATGTCAGTGTCTCCAATGACAACATTAGCGGTATTGCCGCCTTTCCCAGGATGACGCTTGTCATAGCGATTGGGGCAACTAGGAGCCCAATGATCAGGATCTCCACACACATGACAAACACCTTTCTTCTTGTCATTCTTCTTCTTGAAGTTCGTGTGCTGCACAGCCTTGTTCTTCCCATCAAACTTTGCTTTACCATCAAGCTTGCCCTTGTTCTTGAACTTGTGGTACTGGAAATGTTTCTTCTGTACCAGATTGGCACTAGATCCTCCCTCAATACCTCGAGCACGTGTGTCCTTTGCTCTCACCTCTTCTTCCACATCAAGAGTACCAATGAGATCCGAAACAGAAAACTCATGTCTCTTATGCTTCAGTAAGGTAGCAAAGTTCCTCCATGAAGGAGGAAGCTTAGTGATGATACCCCCGGCAACAAACTTGTCCGGCAGCATGCAATTGAAGTGCTCAAGTTCTCTAGCAAATGACTGTATCTCATGAGCCTGCTCAACCATAGAGCGCTCTTCAGTCATCCTGTAATCATAGAATTGCTCCATGATGTACAGCTCAGTGCCGGCATCCGAGACCCCAAACTTGGCCTCGAGTGCGTCCCATGTATCTTTTCCATTGTCAATCGATGCATAAGCATCAACTATGTTCTCACCAAGAACACTCAAGAGAGCAGCCATAAATAGAGTATCCATTTTTTGAAAAGCTTGTGCCTGTTGGGCATCTTGCTCTCCTTCAGGTTTGCCAAGAGTGGCGTCATAGCAACTCATGGTTTGAAACCATAAGACTGCTCTCACGCGCCACCTGTTATAGTGGATACCCTCAAACATAGGAGGTCTCATGGAAGCAGCAAAACCACTTGGGGTAAATTGCCTATAATAAGGTTTTTGGATTGTTGGAAATATGAGCAATTTATCGAATGATTTTATTAACAGAAATACTAGATAAAGCATGACTAGTATAGCAGTGATAAAACAAGCCATGCGATTTGACAAAGAGAAGATAAATAATATCTGCATATATGAGCTAGAACCGATCATCTCTAGAGCAAACAGTAGAACAAGATGCATATCTGAAGTAGAGCCTAACATGTCTAGGGCAAACAATAGAACAAGAAACTGTAGCAGAACCTCCAATAGAAAAGGGAGAAACACGTACATGACAGCAGCAGGAGCAGAGGCACTGGACTTGGGGTCGGTGTCCTCCATGTCATCGAGGAGGTTGTCGACGTCGGGGAAGTAGTCGTCGGAGTCCGGGGCGTCCGTGACGTAGAAGTCAGTAGTCGCGCAGAGCGCTCCCCAAAAACCTTATCACCCTTCTCCCGTACATGACTCAAAAGGTGCGGTTTCGGAGGCCTACTGTCCCGACCTGCGGTGCACGCCGCAAGCCGGGATGGGGAAGATCGTAGCAGCAGCGCAGTGCTCAGGAATCGGTGGCGAGAGGAAGAAGAAGTTCTGGTGTGTCTCGCTGAGAGGAGCGACCTCCCTTTTATAGGCGCAAGAGAAGGAGGCGAGAGGGCAGCGCCGGGAGCTGAAACGAACAGACAGCAGCCGAAGGGTGCAGCGTTCGTATTCAATGTCCACTACAGCAAAAACTTTTTAGCTCCCGAGTGACCTTTCGTATACCCGTAGTGCGTGGCAAAAATTTAGACATCGGCTTGGCTCATTCCCGCAACCCGTGGCGTGGCGTGGCGTGACGAGGCGGGCGACGGAGGAGGAGCGCGCGTGGATGTCCCTCTTGTTCTCATGCTCATACAAGTGGGGAAGGAGCCTCCCTTATAAAGAGGTCCAACCCCCTCTAAACTAGCAATGTGGGACTAAACTTTAGTTCCACCTTTTGCCTTGCACGAATGGGCTGCGTGGGCCTCTAGGATTTATTAGGAATTTCTAAAACTGCTATTGGGCTAGGCGCAAATAGACAAAAATTCCAGCACCTTTTCCATCTGTGGAAGGATCCCGGCGGTTCTTATGCAGTTACCTGGCAAGTTTATCGCAGGTCAAGAACTAGTCTACTGAGCAAATTATCAGAGGAAAAGGTGTACAGAATGGACCGGCCCCGGCTGTAGTTTCACATATAACACATGCTACAACCAATAGTTGGGAGAGACCACCTGCTGGCATGCTGAAGCTGAATATTGATGGGTCATACAATGAGAGTACAGGGGTGGCAGGGGCAGGTATGATTCTCCGTGACGACTATGGACGAATTGTTTTCTCTTCCTGCCGTCTCCTTAGTCGTTGCGGATCAGCACTTGAGGCGGAACTAAGTGCCTGTATGGAAGGCATGTCCCTTGCACTGGAGTGGAGTCAGCAGGATGTGCTTGTTGAAACAGATTCCATGAAGGTCGCTAAGATGATTAATAATCCATCTTGAGATAGCTCACAGCTAGGCCATCTAGTTGAGCACGTGAAGCATCTCATGAACCAAGGGAGACGTTTTGTAGTCAACAAAATCTCCCGGGAAATGAACCAAGCGAGCGATCTGCTTGCTCGTTTTGGTCGTCTAGAGGAACGAACAGTAGTTTGGTTAGGATCAGGGCCTGATGAAATATTAGACCTCATCCTACGGGATTGTAATGTGACTATTATTTAATCAATACAATCCCTTTACCCCGTAAAAAAAGAGATGATTCCATGTTATGAGTTACAGCTAATTGTTACGTAACCAATGTTTAGGGTTCTAACATCTTACTTTGGTTTTGGTATTTTTGTATAGGTTGAGTTTAGTTGTCATCCGGCCAATTTTTTTTCTTTTTGTGATACAATTTTTTGCACGCTATCATTTTTGTACATCAAACAGTCCATCATCCGCTAGAGCGTGTTAGCGCAATTTCGCTCGCTTGATGGTAAATGCAATTTGGCTTGATCTCCTCTGCAATCACCCATGTTGACTTGTATTTAATCAACGCTTGATTTCTTGTGCATCATGGCCCCTTCGGCCGCGCCAAGAGGCGAGTCGTTGAGATGACACCTCTCCTAATGGGGTGATTTTTTGGTTGTGTCTAGGAATGCTAGCGCCCATGTCCTAGTTTCGCCCCGGGCCCTCAAAATCTCAGGACCGGGCATGTGTATAAATATTTTTCGCGTCTTCGTGCATACATACATGGATCAAAGAGTGTTCATAAGTGTGTAGGGCTATGCTAGTAATATCATGCACAAGCTCAAAAAATTATGCATGTGTGCATACGTACGTGCACGCCTCTTTGGTTGATGTACTAGTCTGCATGACTAGGTGACCAGATGAAGAGCGGCCCAAAGAATCATCCGAAAAAATTGACAGGGCTAGTTATAGACGAGACCGACTGTACAATGAAAGGTATGTTATGACAGGTAGTCCTACTTCCTAATGAGGTTGCTTCCGGTGGCGGTGGCCAAACCTTGATCCGGATGCAGAAACAAAAACAGAGCCGAGCGTAGTATTTCGTCTCAATGTGCTGGAAATCAACATCATCAGGAAAAACGACATCAATCGATCACACCGATGGAATTTGCGCAATCAAATCGATGTTATTCATAAAGTGAATAGTTAAATCAGCCAAAAAGGCACGACGGTATGATATACCGTGGTTGTCGATCTAGATATGTACAGAGACATTACACACGTACACGGGAAAAGCAGCCGGTAAGATCAATCGTGGTTGACTATCAAGTATCAACTACTCCTGCTGAATCCTACATCGACGAGAAAATCCGATCTGTTGATCACTCCAGAACCACGTGCACGGTGGAGCGGTGCAGCCCGAGATCGCGGAACGAGGCCGAGCCGGCGCGCACCTCGTCGGATGCGCCGCCGGCGAGCTTCACGAGCCGGAACGGCCTCCGCCCCGCGCCGCCTTCCCCGAGCAGCACCGAGCGGCAGTACCTGAACAGCGCCGCGACGGGGCGTCCGGCGCCGAAGCTCCTGCACGTGACGCGGCCGTCCGGGAACCGCACGCGCAGGACGCACGCCTCCTCCCCCTTGGCCGGCTCGCGTTCTTCTTCTTCCGTCTTCATCATCGTCCTAGTATGGGAAGGCACGGTCGCCGGCGCATTGGGTGGTGGGGCGGCGAGGCCAACCGAGGCGGTGGCGAAGGCGGCGACCAGCTCCTCCATGTTGAGCACCATCTTCATCTCCGGGCTTGTAGACGTCGACGTCGAAGCTGTGGCAGCAGGGCGCGGCGCAGGGAGGCTGTTGTTGCTGCTGCCGGACATGGTGACGGAGGCGGCGAAGGCGGCGACGAGATCCTCCATCTTGGGCATCGTCTCAAGGCTGGTGTCCATCGCCATCGCTGCTGAGAGTTATGCAATAGGTTACGTCGGTGCACACGTGCTGCCGGCCCTTTTGTAGACTCTATAGGGGGAGTCCGAGAAGGGGTTCGACTTGGGGAGAAGCGTACACGCACACGGTCTCTTTTTTCCGTAGCTAGGGAGGCGTACGTACGCGTACGTGTAACCATGGATCGTGTGAGTCGGTGCTCCACTCGGAGACGGACTTTCTTTCCCGTTCATTACTTCTTCCTCAAGCAATGATCCGATCAGGCCCTTGTGCAACCGTCAGCCTGCCCCACCCCTTCTGCTTGACTGCATCCCCTGCGGCTGGTGGTTGCAGGCCATGTGCCGCCTCACCGCCCCGCCCTTTCCTCTACATCTTCTCACCGTCGTATTTGTCGCCGCTCTCATATCAAAGCCGACCTGACTTTGTCAATTACAGCCGAGAAGTCTTCGTGCATGTGCCCCTAAGGACCAGCGCCCTGGAGCCATAGTTGTCGCTGTTGAATCCTTGAATCGATCTTAAGAACCCCACACCAAATATCGTCATTGCGTACGCACGACGAGAAACCCTAACCTCGCCGCTCCGAGGAGCTGGCAGGAATCAACGTCAAAGTTTTGTCTAATCCATCCCAACGGACGAATTTTACGAGGATCGGAGCCTGGAAGACTGACTCGAAGAAGAAACGCCGCCCCTGCGAAGATTAAAACGAGGATCGGAGCCTGAAAGACTGACTCGAAGAAGAAATGTCGCCCCTGCGATAATTAAAACCCTGCGTATCTACTAGCCAGATCCGATGCATCAGAAATCCCCTCACCGCCACCGGCCACCGGAGCGACGGGCGGAGAAGGGGCGAATCCACGGACTCACCGGTAAAGATCGAGGGGAGGAAGGTTTTTCCTAGTCGCCTTCTAGAAGGGAAAGAAAAGCTCTCGTGTAGGACGTGCTAACAATGAATTGAACGTCTTGCCTCCCACTACTTGTGGGAATTGTTCGGCGAATCTTCTCTTGGTGGATGCTTATCGTGTAACTGCTGTTTGGGATTTTCGCTTTAAATTAAGTACAGATGGTTTCCAATATCCATTTCTGAGCTTAGGCTCATCTGCCCCGTCAAGAAAAAATTCACAATAAATACAATACAAATTTTAAAAATCCAATTATTTTTTGCATGGTGGATAATTTGGCATGTGAGGTACACTCCAAATTTCAGTTCATTTGGACATATGAGTAGTTCTCAGCAAAAATATAAATTGGGTCATGACAATACATGAACAACAAACTTTTTTACAGACCCCAAATTTGTCTTTTTTGTCGAGAGCTACTCAGATGTCCAAATGGTCTGAAATTTGGAGCACACCTAGCGCATCAAATTGTCTACCATGCAAAACAAATTGGAATCGTTTGAATTTTTCTAGTATTTGTTTTGAATTTTTTCTTCACCGCATGTGCAGATGAGTTTGGGCACTGAATTGTTGCTCTCTAGTTGGTTCCTCCTATTTTACACATTTTTGTCCTACTAGATCTGAAATAACTTGAAGTGACAATTTGAACCATGAACTGTGAAATATTTATCTCCGTTGATTGATTCCCTTGTCAAGCATATGCTCATTTGGTGGGTGGGCTTGGCCTTGAATTATTTCGGACGTGTTTAGATCAATATATTTTAGTTGATGGTGGTCAACTATAATATACTCCCTCCGTTCCTAAATATTTGTCTTTTTAGAGACTTCAAATGGACTACCACATACGAATGTATATAGACATATTTTAGAGTGTGGATTCACTCACTTTGCTCCGTATGTAGTCATTTATTAAAATCTCTAGAAAGACAAATATTTAGGAACGGAGTGAGTAGCACTTATCTTTTTGAACCTATGGTTTGCAAGGAACAAATGTTCTCACCATTGTTATACAGTAGTAGAAAATTGGCATGTCCCCAGTACATAATTCCGACTTTTTAAATACGAAAACAGCATAAGCGAGTTATATAGCATAAGCCCAACAGATCCAATATGCACCCACAACGTTAACGTACAACACAACATTTCCCTCAAGAGGGCAATTACTCGTAAGAGATCCGCACTTTAACTGCGCCATGGTGGGCGTTGCAAATGGATTTTTCATACTGGTCACGGTCGAAGCTAAGATCACCTTGGAAGGAGATGGTATGACCATCAGGATCATGCTCAGGGTTAGTAGAGACGTGAAGGCTCAACTTGATTATCAAGAGCGGATCTAAGTATATCGGAACAGCCGCCCAAGACCGTAACAGTGGAAGCTTGCCGCCAACAACCTCCGCTTTGTTCCCTTCTTCACAGTAAAAGAGCATGGCATTCTTGTCGCCGTAGAACTGATGGTGTGCAGTGATTTCGCCGTAGACATAATAGATGGCGCCACCCGTGCTAGAGCCAGCACCAGCTACCAAATCAAGGGTGACAAACACCCTTGCTTGTATAGCACAGTAGAGCGGCACAAAAGCCACGTCTATTTTGCGGCCACAAGCTGTCAGGATGGTGCGGGTTATAACTTCGTTGCACGCGTACGGGTTTATCCTGAAGACCAGGTACCCATAATCAATTCCATTATCTCCATCTGGGATTTCAATTTTAATTTGAAAGGCGTCCTCAATGGTTTGCCTTGTGCACGGAGTAACAAATTTCCCTGTGTATATATGAAACACGATTCAAAAGGAGATACATAAAACAAATACTCCCTGTGTCCCAAATTAACTGACTCAGATTTGTCTAGATACGAATGTATCTAGACAATAAAACATGCCTAGATACATCCATGTCTAGACAAATCTGAGTCAATTAATTTAGGACCCAGGGAGTAATAAAAATATTAGTACTCCTACATGAATGCATAGGCAATACCTGAGAATCCACATTACGTTGTTGTTGACCTTTCGGCGAGGAGAAGTAGTAGGCAGAACGATCGTTGAAGGCAGCGAAGGTGCCCGCAAAGGGAAAGCGAGGACGCACAGACAACAGCTCCACCAGGTCCCGGGAAAAACAGTAAGCCGCGTCTACATTAGGGCTATCTCCACCATAGTAAATTGCGAGACTCGGCGGAGGCCAATCTGGATCAACTTCTTCGTGGTCGGAGTCTTCAAAGTTTCTGCGGTCATTATCGTCGGTGACTTGGAGGTAATACTCAGCCTGTAGGTTGATGTAATAATCATAATAATCGGCATCAGCAGATTGTTTTTGTCCCGTTCGCTCCTCAGCAGTATTGACAGTTTCTCTTTCCACCCCCATTGCACATTCCCGTCCTCTTCCCATTCCTCTATTACAGAAAAGTCGTCGAACAGCGTCGAGAGCGTAATGAGTAACTCTAAGGGGCTCAGAGATGCAAGTCTGTTTCAGTAGAGGATCAAGAATTGTAGAGAATTAAGAAACAAAATATAATACTCCCTCTGTCCTAAATAAGTTGTCTTAGATTTGTCGTCTAGATACATCTGCATCTAGAATAACCTGAGACAACTAATTCGGGACCAAGGGGAGTAGTAATCAATAATCAATAATCAGTAATCAATAATGATTCCATCGAGCTACATCGATGCGTCGAAAAACTATTTGCTCTAGCTACCAGGTTCATAATCAAAAGGGCGGATATAGATGTCGTAATACCTGCAGATCGCAGAAGATGGTCCAAGAAGATGCTCTTTCGGGCCTCCCTCCGGCGGCAACCCTCTGCAGCATACTTCTCATGGAGTTGGCTAGGTCGGCGGTGGCTCTTGGCAGGTTATCAAACCCTAGATCGACCTTACGGTGCTGGCCGTCCTGATCCACCCTCTTTATGGGGTCGTTGACTTTCTCCATCTGCAACATCTATCCATTAGCAAGAATTTAAAGTAGCAACTAGTACCAAGCAGCAGCAGCACAGTACAAAAAATGATCAAAAATTCTCACATACACAACGCCATTGACAGTAGACAGTACAAAAAAAAAAGTTGTTCATACTAATACCATGCATCCATCCATCCATCAAACAAGCTAGTAGCAAACAGCAGCATCATGGTTGGTTCGAACAGAGAGATGAAAGTGGCAACATAGTAGTAACATTCATCCATCCATCCATCCATTCATAGTAAGCAGCAAGAATTCATCCATCCATGCATTCACAGTAAGCAGCACAAATTTCTTACGTCGGCCGAGGGCCCAGGTGGGCGGCTTCGGCAGAGGGGCCAGAGGGGCGAGGGCGGCGCAGAGGGAAAGGAGGAAGAGGGGCCGCGGCAGGAAGGCGGCGACGGGGCTGGCGAGGCTGTTCCGGCGGCGGCGGCGCGGTTGCCTCCCGCAACCCTAGCGCTGGATGCGGTCGATGTGGTGCGAGGCGTGGAGATGCCGGTGGCATTTAGGTCGTAATTGCCTGCTCCGAATTTTATTTTATTTTTTATAAGCGAACTAGAGTCTTTATTCAAACTCTTTTTTGGGGGAAAAAAGAGTTTTATTCCATATTTAGAGAGTTACAGTTGAGAGGTAAAAGATTCTCAATACATGATGGTCCAAGTTGCATCCACACAGCTATGGTACATTCTATACTACGACTATAATTTGTCAAGTGGTCGGCAACTCTATTTTGATTCCTAATTAACTTCTACGGAGTAAACATCATCTGTATCATCAACTCCTTAATTTCAGCCATAAGATGACCATAAGCATAACTACTAGTACATCCCCCAATAGACAGGATAAAGCCTCAATTGAGTCAGATTGCACCATGACTGGAAGAACGGAATGTTGTATAGCAAGCAACATCCCTTGCATGATTGTATGTATCTCCGCTTCCAGTGTATCAATACAATTGAAAATAAATCGATATGTTGCGAAAATAACTGAACCATCATGTTGTCGGAGAATCATTCATGCCACTGCCGAGCCGGATTCCCCAGAATATGATCCATCCACTGACAGAGCAACATAACCATTGGTCGGTGGTGTTCATGGCCTAGAAACTTGTACAATCATCTCTTTCGGTAAAACCAAATCAGCAACCGGCATTTTACCCTTGATACCTCTGTACTATACTTGCA
Source organism: Triticum dicoccoides (assembly GCF_002162155.2). Classification (NCBI taxonomy): domain Eukaryota; kingdom Viridiplantae; phylum Streptophyta; class Magnoliopsida; order Poales; family Poaceae; genus Triticum; species Triticum dicoccoides. The sequence goes on along the minus strand of NC_041386.1, from coordinate 679,145,925 downwards.
AGCATGTCCAATAGACTTTATATAACTATTCAGATAATCAATTGTAGTGGCTACAGGGGGAACTTCTTTACCATAATTAAAACCGTTCCGTAATTGTCAAATACGCCAAATAAGCATAAAAACTCTGTTTCGGTCAGCTTCGTTGCAATTTAGCGGCAAGTTTGGCAGCCATTCCTTGCCGCTATTTACCGAGAAGGGGTTTTCCCCTGCTTTGTATTACAAAGCACCAACACCGATACAAAGGAAGGCTCGGGCGAGAAGCACAACCGTAAGGGGGGCATTCTCCACACGGGACGGGGCCAAGGCCTTCATGTATGGGTGACAGATCCGCCATAGGAGTACTCCGGGATATACACCAGGGCAACTAATGTCGAGCATACGATGATGCCGCCCGTTTTCATTTCGTGAAAGTCCCCGGCAGAGGAAAGGGTTGTAGGTGATGGCGCGTTCTGCTTCTTAGGGCGATGAAATCGTTCCTATGGGATCGTGCGTGGCAGCTGGTATAGATGATGATGAAAGGCGGGCCGCTTGAACCGGGACCTATTCTCATAATAGGCAGCAAGCAAAGCTAAATAGGAAAGGGGGCGACTGATGACTGCCTTTTTCATCAGAAATCAAAAAGGGTGGAATGTGGAGCTAATATGGCTGGCTACAAGTATAGCCAATAAAAGATCAGACGAGAGGGAATTGGTAACGTGAACGTCTTTTCGTCTTCTTGCCTTAGTTTCATATAACTCAACCTCGCTTTCCAAAAAAGAAGTACTGATTGAGATTTCCCTTTTATAATGGCTATCCGGTTTCTATTACTTACTGAATCGATCCCTTTACCGAAGTGATTGATAGCAGGGCTCCAAAATCATAGGGCTTCTTCTATTTTTAGTGTGAACTCACTTCTATTCTATATCAAGATAGGGGCTTCAGTACTTGGTTGACCGCCAGTGAAAGACCGGAGGCCGTAAAAATTAGTAGTGCATGTTTGAAAGATAAGATTACAAAAAGGCGAGAGCAGCATAATTGTTAGTTAGGGGTAAGAGGGGACGGGCCTGTATAGAAAGTCAATCCTTCTTTTTCCGATATGCCGCTCCACAAGCAAGGAGTGCCACACACGAGCGGAGCGAAAACTAAGCAAGGGGAATTCCGTCATTCCATGGAAAGCATGCGAAATCCTTTGATTGTTTATAGAATCAAAATAACTATATAGTCTTTCTTGTTCCACTTGCAAGGCAAGGAAAATAAAATGTCAGTTTCGTTATTACAACCTTATTTTTTTATGTCAAAGAAAAAAAGCTACGCGCAAATTCTCATTGGATCTCGGTTGTTCTTAACAGCGATGGCTATTCATTTAAGTCTTTGGGTAGCACCACCAGATCTTCAACAAGGTGGAAATTCTCGTATTTTGTATGTACATGTTCCTGCGGCTCGGATGAGTATAGTTATTTATATCGCGACAGCTATAAACAGTTCCGTGTTCCCATTAACAAAACATCCCCTTTTTCTTCACTCTTCCGGAACCGGTACAGAAATTGGTGCTTTTTCTACTTTGTTTACGTTAGTGACTGGGGGGTTTTGGGGAAGGCCTATGTGGGGTACCTTTCGGGTGTGGGATGCTCGTTTAACTTCTGTATTCATCTTGTTCCTTATTTACCTGGGTGCACTGCATTTTCAAAAGCTTCCTGTCGAACCGGCTCCTATTTCAATCTGTGCTGGACTGATCGATATACCAATAATAAAGTCTCGAGTCAACTGGTGGAATACATCGCATCAACCCGGGAGCATTAGTCGATCCGGTACATCAATACATGTTCCTATGACCATTCCAATATTGTCTAACTTTGCTAACTTCCCCTTCTCTAGCCGTATCTTGTTCGTTCTAGAAACACGTCTTCCTATTCCATCTTTTCCCGAATCTCCCTTAACGGAAGAAATAGAAGCTCGAGAAGGAATACCACTAAAAACCTAGTTCGCTCTCAAATAAAAACCTAGTTCACTCGCTAAAGCACCCATGGCTGAATGGTGAAAACGCCCACCAACCTAGAAAGGCAAAATGGGTCAAAAAGTAGGTTCGATTCCTGCCGGATGCACTGCCTCTTAAAGACAGAAACAGAGGAGGGAAAGAAGGTAGTATGGGGAACTTGCTTTTGGATTCTTATCGAAAGTGAATCCCTATAACACTTCTGTTAGTGTTTTATGAGAAAATCTTTTATAGACACAACAAGTGTGAAAATCCTTAGTCACTAGGCAAGAAAGCTCGATGGGAACAAAAAGGATACAATTAGTTCATAATCAAAAAAATGTACAATTTCAAAGGAAAAAAGAATGGCAAGTTTCCCTCCATTGAACATCAATCAATCTAGAATAGGTAAAGGAAGGCGTATCACAGGGGTATTTTGCTTTTTTATATTCACTTCCGTGGGGTTCTAAATTCAAAACATGAACACAAACGAAATCGTATTGAAATTACATAAAAAAAGAAAAGGGAGGAGTAGCTCTTGGTTTAAAGAAAAGGGAGGAGATGGATCGAATTCAGTCGTTTTCCTTTCTTTGATGATCTTCAACACATCTATTTGAATTCCATGCAAGTGAAGGATTTCTCGTATGGAGAAAAACCTCTTGAGCGCTATCTGATCTTATTTTTGTATTTCAAATATGGGACCTGCCTTTTTAATGGGACATCCCGGCAACAGGCCTACTCATGCATGTGGCCAAGTACTCGATCAATCCTCGGAGCGAAGGGATGAACGAATTCTCGAGGTCTGGTTCATTGAGGTCAGCATCACATGAAACCTTTAGCACTTCCGTTCGATATTGGATGGAGTATGGCTGGAAGGTCAGCCTAGCTAGTCTTGTCAATCGGACCTGACTCGTCTTCTCCTTGGTACCTACCGCTATTGAACTTCGGTACCTATATTCCTGAAACAAGATAGACCTTCATGAAGACCTTCTATTTTGGAAAAAGATCGGACATTTCCACATTGAGGTGAAATTACATATGAGGAAAATAATCCTGGACTACGAAAGCTGCCCTTGTGTGGTAGAACTAGGTCTTCCACCGGGCGGTCAGCCAAGTACTGAAGCCCCTATCTTGATATAGAATAGAAGTGAGTTCACACTAAAAATAGAAGAAGCCCTATGATTTTGGAGCCCTGCTATCAATCACTTCGGTAAAGGGATCGAAAGATTATGGTCTGAAATAGAGATTTGAGAGTCCCTCGTGTGAGTACGTGCTGAAGAGCAAGGAGTGAAAGTGCGTTCATCTTTCTTTCTGCTAGCTAATAGTGATTAGTGAGTGCCCCATACATAGCCAATGTCCGTCCGTGTTCACATCCAGTCTTCTATGTACACTAGTGCAGCTTCCAGCTCTATGCTATGTATGGTAGTCATTTGACTCGGGAATCCCTGATAAAAGCTTTTAGTCCGTGCCTGGCAGTTTCAGCCGTGGTCCAGTCCAGCAGCCTCTTTTCGATCCAAGAGTCGCATGAGAAGAAAGCTTCCGGTTAGCTTCAGTTAGTGTTAGTTAAATAGAACGGGAACCTCGTAACTATGCCAAGCCCGATCTTGGTTCCAATGCCGCAGAGAAATGTTATGGGTAAAAAGAAGGTCTTTATCCTAGTGCTGCGGAGACCGGTGTTGCTGATCGAACTCATTTTCTTTTGAGGAGATAAAAAATCTCTGAATTTATGCGAAACAAATTTACATATTTATTGCCGGAAGTATGCCTTTTGAGCTTTTTCTCCACACACCTCTGAGTATCCTGTTGGAATGGTCCTAGGAAAGACTACGTACGAGAAATCATTCTCACAGCCAACTTTCCTTCTTCTGAGCAAATAAATGTAGTATTTAGTCCAACCAATAATTGGTGAATCTATGTCTTCCGTGAAAAGTGGAGTATTTGTACCCAAGATCTTTCTATTCCCTTTAGTAGGTGCACACATCTCGTATGGTAAATGAAGGAAATATGCCCTAGAGGCAATAATAAAGTTATTATTTATTTCCTTATTTCATGATAAATGTTTATTATTCGTGCTAGAATTGTATTAACCGGAAACATGATACATGTGTGAATACATAGACAAACATATAGTCACTAGTATGCCTCTACTTGACTAGCTCATTAATCAAAGATGGTTATGTTTCCTAACCATAGACATGTGTTGTCATTTGATTAATGAGATCACATCATTAGGAGAATGATGTGATTGACATGACCCATTCCGTTAGCCTAGCACTTGATCGTTTAGTATGTTGCTATTGCTTTCTTCATGACTTATACATGTTCCTGTAACTATGAGATTATGCAACTCCCGTTTATCGGAGGAACACTTTGGGTGCTACCAAACGTCAAAACGTAACTGGGTGATTATAAAGGAGTACTACAGGTGTCTCCAAAGGTACATGTTGGGTTGGCGTATTTCGATATTAGGTTTTGTCACTCCGATTGTCGGAGAGGTATCTCTGGGCCCTCTCGGTAATGCACATCACTATAAGCCTTGCAAGCAATGTAACTAATGAGTTAGTTACGGAATGATGCATTACGTAACGAGTAAAGAGACTTGCCAGTAACGAGATTGAACTAGGTATTGGATACCGACGATCGAGTCTCGGGCAAGTAACATACCGATGACAAAGGGAACAATGTATGTTGTTATGCGGTTTGACTGATAAAGATCTTCGTAGAATATGTGGGAGCCAATATAAGCATCCAGGTTCCGCTATTGGTTTGACCGAGAATAGTTCTAGGTCATGTCTATATTATTCTCAAACCCATAGGGTCCGCACGCTTAAGGTTTCGATGACAGTTATATTATGAGTTTATGAGTTTTGATGTACCGAAGGAGTTCGGAGTCCCGGATGAGATCGGGGACATGACGAAGAGTCTCTAAATGGTCGATACATAAAGATCGATATATTGGACGACTATATTCAGAGTTCGGAAAGGTTCCGAGTGATTCGGGTATTTTTCGGAGTACCGGAGAGTTACGGGAATTCGCCGGGGAGTATATGGGCCTTATTGGGCCATACGGGAATAGAGGAGAGAGGCCAAAAGGAAGGAGGCCTGCGCCCCCCTCTGGTCCGAATTGGACAAGGGGGCCGGCCCCCTTTTCCTTCTCCCTCTCCTCCTCTTTTCTTCTCCAACAAGGAAAGGAGGAGTCCTACTCCCGGTGGGAGTAGGACTCCCCCCTTGGTGCGCCTCCTCCATAGGCCGGCCGCCTCCCCCCTTGCTCCTATATATATGGGGGCAGGGGGGCACCCCAAAGACACAACAACGATTGATCCTTGAGATCTATTAGCCGTGTGCGGTGCCCCCCTCCACCATAGTCCTCCTCGATAATATTGTAGTGGTGCTTAGGTGAAGCCCTGCGACGGTAGAACATCAAGATCATCGCCATGCCGTCGTGCTGACAGAACTCTCCCTCGACACTCGGCTGGATCGGAGTTCGAGGGACGTCATCGAGCTGAACGTGTGCTAGAACTCGGAGGTGCCGTAGTTTCGGTGCTTGATCGGTCGGGCTGTGAAGACGTACGACTACATCAACCGCGTTGTTCTAACGCTTCCGCTTTCGGTCTTCAAGGGTATGTAGATTACACTCTCCCCTCTCGTTGCTATACGTCACCATGATCTTGCGTGTGCGTAGGAATTTTTTTGAAATTACTACGTTCCCCAACAGTGGCATCCGAGCCTAGGTTTTATGCGTAGATGTTATATGCACGAGTAGAACACAAGTGAGTTGTGGGCGATATAAGTCATACTGCTTACCAACATGTCATACTTTGGTACGACGGTATTGTTGGATGAAGCGGCCCGGACCGACATTACGCGTACACTTACGCGAGACTTATTCTACTGACGTGCTTTGCACACAGGTGGCTGGCGGGTGTCTGTTTCTCCAACTTTAGTTGAACCGAGTGTGGCTACGCCCGGTCCTTGCGAAGGTTAAAACAACACTAACTTGACAAACTATCGTTGTGGTTTTGATGCGTAGGTAAGAACGGTTCTTGCTCAGCCCGTAGCAGCCACGTAAAATTTGCAACAACAAAGTAGAGGACGTCTAACTTATTTTTGCAGGGCATGTTGTGATGTGATATGGTCAAGACGTGATGCTATATTTTATTGTATGAGATGATCATGTTTTGTAACCGAAGTTATCGGCAACTGGCAGGAGCCATATGGTTGCCGCTTTATTGTATGAAATGCAAACGCCCTGTAATTGCTTTACTTTATCACTAAGCAGTAGCGATAGTCGTAGAAGCAATAGATGGCATAACGACAACGATGCTACGATGGAGATCAAGGTGTCGCGCCGGTGACGATGGTGATCACGACGGTGCTTCGAAGATGGAGATCACAAGCACAAGATGATGATGGCCATATCATATCACTTATATTGATTGCATGTGATGTTTATCCTTTATGCATCTTATCTTGCTTTGATTGAAGGAAGCATTTTAAGATGATCTCTCACTAATTATCAAGAAGTGTTCTCCCTGAGTATGCACCGTTGCGAAAGTTCTTTGTGCTGAGACACCACATGATGATCCGGTGTGATAGGCTCTACGTTCAAATACAACGGGTGCAAAATAGTTGCGCACGCGGAATACTCAGGTTAAACTTGACGAGCCTAGCATATAACAGATATGGCCTCGGAACACGGAGACCGAAAGGTCGATCGTGAATCATATAGTAGATATGATCAACATATTGATGTTCACCGTTGAAACTACTCCATCTCACGTGACGATCGGACATGGTGTAGTTGATATGGATCACGTAATCACTTAGAGGATTAGAGAGATGTCTATCTAAGTGGGAGTTCTTAAGTAATATGATTAATTGAACTTAAATTTATCATGAACTTAGTCCTGGTAATATTTTGCAAATTATGTTGTAGATCAATAGCTTGCGTTGTTGCTTTCATATGTTTATTTTAATATGTTCCTAGAGAAAATTGTATTGAAAGATGTTAGTAGCAATGATACGGATTGGATCCGTGATTTGAGGTTTATCCTCATTGCTGCACAGAAGAATTATGTCCTTAATGCACCGCTAGGTGACAGACCTATTGCAGGAGCAGATGCAGACGTTATGAACGTTTGGCTAGCTCAATATGATGACTACTTGATAGTTTTGTGCACCATGCTTTATGGCTTAGAATCGGGACTTCAAAGACGTTTTGAACGTCATGGACCATATGAGATGTTCCAGGAATTGAACTTAATATTTCAAGCAAATACCCGAGTTGAGAGATATGAAGTCTCCAACAAGTTCTATAGCTAAAAGATGGAGGAGAATCACTCAACTAGTGAGCATGTGCTCAGATTGTCTGGGTACTACAATCGCTTGAATCAAGTGGGAGTTAATCTTCCAGATAAAATAGTGATTGACAGAATTCTCTAGTCACCATCACCAAGTTAGTAGAACTTCGTGATGAACTATAATATGCAAGGGATGACGAAAGTGATTCCCAAGCTCTTCGTGATGTTGAAATCGACGAAGGTAGAAATCAAGAAAGAGCATCAAGTGTTGATGATTGACAAGATCACTAGTTTCAAGAAAAGGGCAAAGGGAAAGAAAGGGAAACTTCAAGTAGAATGGCAAACAAGTTGTCACTCCCGTGAAGAAGCCCAAAGATGGACCTAAGCCTGAAACTGAGTGCTTCTACTGCAAAGGAAATGGTCACTGGAAGTGGAACTACTCCAAATATTTGGTGGATAAGAAGGATGGCAAAGTGAACAAGGGTATATTTGATATACATGTTATTGATGTGTGCCTTACTAGTGTTTATAGTAGACCCTGAGTATTTGATACTTGTTCGGTTACTAAGATTAGTAACTCGAAACAGGAGTTACAGAATAAACAGAGACTAGTTGAAGGGGAAGTGACGATGAGTGTTGGAAGTAGTTCCAAGATTGATATGATCATCATCGCACACTCCCTATACTTTCGGGATTAGTGTTAAACCTAAATAAATGTTATTTGGCGTTTGCGTTGAGCATGAATATGATTTGATCATGTTTATTGCAATATGGTTATTCATTTAAAGTCAGAGAATAATTGTTGTTCTGTTTACATGAATAAAACCTTCAATGGTCATACACCCAATGAAAATAGTTTGTTGGATCTCGATCGTAGTGATACACATATTCATAATATTAATGCCAAAAGATGCAAAGTTAATAATGATAGTGCAACTTATTTGTGGCACTGCCGTTTGGGTCATATCGGTGTAAAGCGCATGAAGAAACTCCATAAAGATGGATTTTCGGAATCACTTTGTTATGAATCATTTGATGCTTGCGAACCGTGCCTTTTGGGCAAGATGACTAAAACTCCGTTCTCCGGAACAATGGAACAAGCTACTGACTTATTGGAAATAATACATACCGATGTATGCAATCCAATGAGTGTTGATGCTCGTGGCAGGTATCGTTATTTTCTGACCTTCACAAGATGATTTGAGCAGATATGGATATATCTACTTGATGAAACATAAGTCTGAAATAGTTGAAAGGTTCAAAGAATTTCAGAGTGAAGTGGAAAAATCATCATAACAAGAAAATAAAGTTTCTTCGATCTGATCGTGGAGACAAATATTTGAGTTATGAGTTTGGTCTTCAATTAAAACAATGTGGAATAGTTTCACAGCTCACGCCACCTGGAACACCACAACGTTATGGTGTGTCCGAACGTCGTAACCGCACTTTATTGGATATGGTGTGATCTATGATGTCGCTTACTGATTTACCATTATTGTTTTGGGGTTATGCATTAGAGACAGCTGCATTCACATCAAAAGGGCACCATCTAAATCCGTTGAGACGACATCGTATAAACTATGGTTTAGCAGTAAACCTAAGTTGTCGTTTCTTAAAGTTTGGAGTTGCGATGCTTATATGAAAAAGGTTTTCAACCTGATAAGCTCGAACCCAAATCGGGGAAGTGCGTCTTCATAGAATACCCAAAGGAAACTGTTGGGTACACCTTCTATCACAAATCCAAAGGCAAAACATTCATTGCTAAGAATGGATTCTTTCTAGAGAAGGAGTTTCTCTCAAAAGAAGTGAGTGGGAGGAAAGTAGAACTTGATGAGGTAATTGTACCTGCTCCCTTATTTGAAAGTAGTTCATCATAGAAATCTGTTCCTGTGACTACTACACCAATTAGTGAGGAAGTTAATGATGATGATCATGAAACTTCAGATTAAGTTACTATAGAACCTCATAGGTCTTCCAGAGTAAGATCCGCACCAGAGTGGTACGGTAATCCTGTTCTGGAAGTTATGTTACTAGACCATGACCAACCTACGAACTATGAAGAAGCGATGGTGAGCCCAGATTCCGCAAAATGGCTTGAGGCCATGAGATCTGAGATAAGATCCATGTATGAAAACAAAGTATGGACTTTGGTTGACTTTCCCAATGATCGGCGAGACATTGAGATTAAATGGATCTTCAAGAGGAAGACGGATGCTGATAGTGTTACTATCTACAAAGCTAGAATTGTCGCAAAAGGTTTTCGACAAGTTCAAAGGTGTTGACTACGATGAACAAAAGAGTTGTATATGATGCAACCAGAAGGTTTTGTCAATACTAAAGGTGCTAACAAAGTGTGCAAGCTCCAGCGATCCATTTATGGACTGGTGCAAGCCTCTCGGAGTTGGAATATACGCTTTGATGAGTTGATCAAAGCATATGGTTTTATACAGACTTTTTGAGAAGCCTGTATTTACAAGAAAGTGAGTGGGAGCTCTGTAGCATTTCTAATATTATATGTGGATGACATATTGTTGATTGGAAATGATATAGAAATTCTGGATAGCATGAAAGGATACTTGAATAAGAGTTTTTCAAAGCAAGACCTCGGTGAAGCTGCTTACACATTGAGCATCAATATCTATATAGATAGATCAAGACGCTTGATAAGATTTTTCAATGAGTACATACCTTGATAAATTTTTTGAAATAGTTCAAAATGGAGCAGTCAAAGAAGGAGTTCTTGCCTGTGATGCAAAGGTGTGAATTTGAGTAAGACTCAAGACCCGACCATGGCAGAAAATAGAAAGAGAATGAAAAGTCATTCCCTATGCCTCAGTCATAGGTTCTATAAAGTATGCTATGATGTGAACCAGACCTATTGTATACCTTGCTCTGAGTTTGACAAAAGAATACAATTTTGATCTAAGAGTAGATCACTGGACAGCGGTCAAGAATATCCTTAGTGAGGACTAAGGAAATATTTCTCGATTATGGAGGTGATAAAAGAGCCCGTAGTAAAGAGTTACATCGGTGCAAGCTTTTACACCGATCCAGATGACTCTAAGTCTCAATCTGGATACATATTGAAAGTGGGAGCAATTAGCTAGAGTAGCTCCGTGCAGAGCATTGTAGACATAAAATATTTGCAAAATACATACGGCTCTGAATGTGACAGACCCGTTGATTAAGCTTCTCTCACAAGCAAAACATGATCATACCTTAGTACTCTTTGGGTGTTAATCACATAGCGATGTGAACTAGATTATTGACTCTAGTAAACCCTTTGGGTGTTGATCACATGACGATGTGAACTATGGGTATTAATCACATACAGATGTGAATATTAGTGTTAAATCACATGGCGATGTGAACTAGATTATTGACTCTAGTGCAAGTGGGAGACTGAAGGAAATATGCCCTAGAGGCAATAATAAAGTTATTATTTATTTCCTTATTTCATGATAAATGTTTATTATTCATGCTAGAATTGTATTAACCGGAAACATGATACATGTGTGAATACATAGACAAACATATAGTCACTAGTATGCCTCTACTTGACTAGCTCATTAATCAAAGATGGTTATGTTTCCTAACCATAGACATGTGTTGTCATTTGATTAATGAGATCACATCATTAGGAGAATGATGTGATTGACATGACCCGTTCCGTTAGCCTAGCACTTGATCGTTTAGTATGTTGCTATTGCTTTCTTCATGACTTATACATGTTCCTGTAACTATGAGATTATGCAACTCCCGTTTACCGGAGGAACACTTTGGATACTACCAAATGTCACAACGTAACTGGGTGATTATAAAGGAGTACTACAGGTGTCTCCAAAGGTACATGTTGGGTTGGCGTATTTCGAGATTAGGTTTTGTCACTCCGATTGTCGGAGAGGTATCTCTGGGCCCTCTCGGTAATGCACATCACTATAAGCCTTGCAAGCAATGTAACTAATGAGTTAGTTACGGAATGATGCATTACGTAACGAGTAAAGAGACTTGCCAGTAACGAGATTGGACTAGGTATTGGATACCGACGATGGAATCTCGGGCAAGTAACATACCGATGACAAAGGGAACAACGTATGTTGTTATGCGGTTTGACCGATAAAGATCTTCGTAGAGTATGTGGGAGCCAATATGAGCATCCAGGTTCCGCTATTGGTTATTGACCGAGAATAGTTCTAGGTCATGTCTACATTATTCTCAAACCCGTAGGGTCCGCACGCTTAAGGTTTCGAGGAGAGTTATATTATGAGTTTATGAGTTTTGATGTACCGAAGGAGTTCGGAGTCCCGGATGAGAACGGGGACATGACGAAGAGTCTCTAAATGGTCGATACATAAAGATCGATATATTGGACGACTATATTCGGAGTTCGGAAAGGTTCCGAGTGATTCGGGTATTTTTCGGAGTACCGGAGAGTTACGGGAATTCGCCGGGGAGTATATGGGCCTTATTGGGCCATACGGGAATAGAGGAGAGAGGCCAAAAGGAAGGAGGCCTGCGCCCCCCAACTGGTCCGAATTGGACAAGGGGGCCGGCCCCCTTTTCCTTCTCCATCTCCTCCTCTTTTCTTCTCCAACAAGGAAAGGAGGAGTCCTACTCCCGGTGGGAGTAGGACTCCCCCCTTGGTGTGCCTCCTCCATAGGCCGGCCGCCTCCCCCCTTGCTCCTATATATATGGGGGCAGGGGGCACCCCAAAGACACAACAACGATTGATCCTTGAGATCTATTAGCCGTGTGTGGTGCCCCCCTCCACCATAGTCCTCCTCGATAATATTGCAGCGGTGCTTAGGCGAAGCCCTGCGACGGTAGAACATCAAGATCGTCGCCACGCCGTCGTGCTGACAGAACTCTCCCTCAACACTCGGCTGGATCGGAGTTCGAGGGACGTCATCGAGCTGAACGTGTGCTAGAACTCGGAGGTGCCGTAGTTTCGGTGCTTGACCGGTCGGGCTGCGAAGACGTACGACTACATCAACCGCGTTGTTCTAACGCTTCCGCTTTCGGTCTTCAAGGGTATGTAGATTACACTCTCCCCTCTCGTTGCTATACGTCACCATGATCTTGCGTGTGCGTAGGATTTTTTTTTAAATTACTACGTTCCCCAACAGTAAATATACCTTTGTGCCCTATAAGGTAAGATTGATTGACAGGGTCAAGAGATGGAGATCTTGGTTTAGCAGCGGCTGACTGTCCTTTTCTTTCGTGAAAGGTATGGTCTAGAGTGTGATTCTGATCTCGTGATTGGGTGCTTGGCGTAGAATGAGTGGAGCATACTAGGAATGCCGAATGCTTGCTCAGTGAGGGTTTCTACTGGTTAATGCGTTCCACCCTATTGATGGCAGCTAATGTTACTAAAAGCTTAGATGAAGAAAGAGCTTCTGAGCCAAGGCTTGTTGGCTTTGGTTGTTGGCGTGGATTATCTTGTTAAGCTCTGCAGAGATGGTGAGCATGAAGAAAGGACACTACCATCAAAGAAATACAGCTCTCAAATGGATTTGCTGGTCTATGATGACCAAGTAGAAGCATCCGTTCCACATAGGTGATTTTTATAGAAGCATAGGCGCAAGCTCTTCTCAAAAGAATTTCGTTTATAGGATTCAGTCGTCCATTTGTTTTGTTTTGAATTGACATAGAGAAAGATTTTTCGCGTTCCCTTAATTCAGGAATAGGTGGCAAAGGCTACTTGTTCCTTGTATATATATATAAAGGAAAGGGGTTATTTTTCCTTTACGGCAATAAGAGTTGATTCCCTTGCTTGTAGTTTTGGATCGATTCCGTGTATTTCACATATTTAAGAGTGGTTAGGAGAGAGAATCAATGTTTATGGGAAGAGGGAAAGAAAGATCAGGGGAAGAAGCGGGGTAGAGGAATTGGTCAACTCATCAGGCTCATGACCTGAAGACTGCAGGTTCGAATCCTGTCCCCGCCTAATCATAGTCAAAATCTGAGTTTGATCCTGGCTCAGAAGGAACGCTAGCTATATGCTTAACACATGCAAGTCGAACGTTGTTTTCGGGGAGCTGGGCAGAAGGAAAAGAGGCTCCTAGCTAAAGTTGTCTCGCCCTGCTTCAAAACTACAGGGCGCGCGCTACGGCAAGCCCAAAGGAAAGAGAAAGAACAAAGAAGAAGAAAGAAATGCCAACAACGGCAGTTCGACAAAGCATGGATGACTCGCCACCGCTGCGCCTTCCGAAATTGACCCACCACAAACCCCTTGCCGCTATTTATAAGAAGTTGGTCCTGGGGAAGCGACCAAACCTGCCTCATGGCCTCCCATAAGCTACGTGCATGGTTGCACGCCACCAATGCATGATAGCTATCCTCATCTACAGTACCGCATAGGGGGCATGTCCGACGCAACACCAGGTGCCGTCATTGCATGCAAGCTGCCGTAGCTAAGCACTAGTAGAAAAACACCTAATAGTCCCGGTTCATAAGGGCCTTTAGTCCCGGTTCATGAACCGGGACTAATGGGTCGTTACTAATACCTCCACCCATTAGTCCCGGTTCAAACATGAACCGGGACCAATGTGCCTCCACGTGGCCCTATGCGCTGAGCCCAGTGAGGGGGCCTTTGGTCCCGGTTGGTGGCTCCAACCGGGACCTAAAGGCATCACGCATCAGCATTCCAGTGGCTGGGGTTTATGTTTTTTTTTGAAAGGAGGGGAGGTTGGGGGTTTTGGGGGGTTAATTTAGGTGTTTCATATATTGTGTTAGCTAGCTAATTAATAGAGAGAAGTGTCCTCTCTTATGTCCGTGCTTGGTCGACGCTACATACTATATATACATAAGTGATCGAGAGAACCATTCAGTACAGAAGTTCGTCATGCATACCGAGAGAAGTGATCGATCGACCTCTCCTTCTCCGAGAGATTGGTCGAACAACAAGTTTTCGTATCATATATCCGACGCTACTGGCTACATACATGTACAATATGTATAAGATCTCTTAATTACAAACCCCTAGCATTTGAAATCAATTTCCACATGGTATTCTCCGGCTTTACTGATGACGTGGTCAAGAAAGAATCCCGCCAATTCCTCTTGAATTGCTTTCATGCGATCTGGTTCTAGGAGTTCATCCCGCATCTGCCACATCTAATTTGAAGAAGGGGGTTAATTAATACATATATATGAATGAAACTCAACAGAAATGATGGTGTAATAAAATGAAATTGTGAATATTATTGCTTACGCACTTCATATTGTCTTCTAGAGTAGCCCCGCTTGTTTTTCAAAGTCGCGGTGTGGATGAACTCGCACACATAGTATCCACAGAAATCATTCCCTTCCTCCTGCCACAAGCACTTTACGAGAAATAGAGGTCAATCAAACTGATAATGAAGCATTATAAATGGCATTGATGAAAGTATAGCTATAGAATCAACGGGAGATGCGCGCAACTAGCTAGCCAGCAGTACTTACTTTCGGGTATTTATATGGCAGCTCCTTCGGCAGTCCCGGAGCTTCTGCGGTGAACTGTTTCCAAACCCTACAAGACAAAGAAAATAATTATTATTACTTGAGATATCAGGAAATGAACAAAAAGTTGCCGATATGGTGCGATAATGATCGATTGAACTTACTTGCTGAGCATTTCAGTGATGTCCGCATAGGTTTTGGGATCTTTCCATCTCGAGTCTAAGACGGTTACTAGTCCACGCTCAAGCTTAATCTCCAGAAGAATATAGTGGTACCTGCTCACGCATGCATAACTCATAAATTACATTACTATAAGCTCGCTTGAGTAATAAGGGAAACCGAATATGCACACGACAGTAACACTCACGGGCCGTTGTAAGGAAAGAGTATGGTATCTTTGTTTTGATTTTTGATCAACGATTGTAGCAAGTTGTCCTCGGCCTCTTTGACGTTCTTTTCAACCAGAAATACATCTATGATATTTGTGTTAATGAACCCAATATCATAAATTTCGTTTTTGCACTCGACGATCATCAATCTGCATAATATATTGAGGATAATTAATTTTAAATACATGCAATGAAAGAGCCGAGCTATATATAGAGACTTAATGACAGAAATAGTACTTACAGGCAGTAGCAAAAGACCATTAATTTATCGAGGGCCTTTTGATTGAAGAACTCGAAGAACTCCTCAAATGGAACAGTCAACAGATCATTTGCAATGAGATCGTGCTCCTTTTTAATATGCAGATACAAAGCATTCTTACCCTCAGACTCTCTGCAGGTTTCCATGTACCAATTATGGAATCTTCGCATCATTGTTGTCAGAGATTTTTCATCTTTGACGAGAGGCTTCCCGTACTCGTATCTGTGTTCGTCCACCTCCAAGAAATCAGGAAGTGCATCGTCAGGCAGGTAACCGTCAAGATTGCCATAACCGGCCACCGTCCCTGGAGCATTAGACACATTGAGCGGGGAGCACGATTGCTGTGCTTGTTCGCCGAGCTGGGCAATTGTTTTCCCCTTTGCTCGTTCTTTTGACCTTTTAGCACTGACAGTAGTTCCCGACCGCTGGGCTTGGAGATATGTCTGTTCAGTAATGCGCTCATAGTTGGTTCTCGGTGGAGACTTTGGTGGTTTCTTCAGGGCATCGATAGTGCGTTTGCTTTCACCGGATCTACCTTCTCCTCCGGAGGTGGATATCTCTTTGCTTTCACCCCTTCAAAGAACTCCTTCACGTGGGTCCGCACAATCGTATCATTTTCCTCCTCGGACCTCTCGTACGGTAACTTCTCTAGAGGATTGAGAGATGATGGACCGTATTTGTATTGCCTCCCGCCTCTGGTTGTGCTGCTAGATGCCGGAGCAGATGGAGCGGCTGCGGCGTTTGTCTTCTTTCGTGCTTGCTTACGAGGCGGAGGAGAAGGAGTACGACGCGCCGGAGCATCCGGGGCAGCGGCGGGTCTCTTCCGCCCTTGCTGGCGAGGCGGAGAAGCAGGATGCTGCTGGCTGCTCGGGAGCGCCGGCGCAGGCGGAGAAGGAGGCGGAGTGCCGCCATGCGTCGGAGAGGGAGGCGGAGTGCCGCCACGCATGCCCTGATCGTCACTCGCCGGAGGAGGAGGCGGTGGAGGAGGCGGAGTGCTCTGACTCGCCGGAGCTGGAGGAAGAGGCGGAGGCGTCCAGTTCAGAAGGTTGATGAGCTCCTTCTTCCATAGGCATGGAGTCTTCAGAGCAGAACCCAGCCTAGTCTCCCCTTCACCGGTAGGGTGGTCAAGCACGAGGTCCTCAAATCCCTCCGTTATTTCATCCACCATCACCTTAGCATATCCTTTTGGAATCGGCTGGCAGTGATAAGTTGTGCCGGGTCCACTAGGATAAACTTGGCCAACAGCCGCCTTGACCTTCAAAGTCATCCATCGCGCCATCATGTGGCAATTTTGAGACTCCGTGATACCATCCACGGGATAGCTGGCAGGAGCCGTCAAGACATGCTCCAGCTGAAGCAGCTTGGTGGAAGCCACGCTGCTTCTCCGCTGAGATGGCGGGGTAGCTTCGGGGGAAGCTTCGGCAGGTCATTTGCTACGATCTGCTGCTTCTCGTTCCTCTTCTCGATCCTCTAGCCCCATTACCCTTTCATGCAGCGCCTGCAGTTGGTCCTGCTCCAGTTTCTTCCTCCTCTCTTGGGTTTTGTAACCCCCTGCGTCCGGAAAACCAGCCTTCCACGGAACGGAGCCTGGCGTGCCTCGTGTCCGTCCAGGGTGCTCAGGATTCCCAAGGGCCATTGTGAGCTCGTCCTTCTCCCTGTTTGGAAGGAACGTCCCTCGCTGCGCTGCATCGATATAGTGTTGAAGGTTCTTGACTGGTATTTCCAGTTGCTTGTCCGTCCACTGGCAAAACCCTGTTACAGGGTCCAAGGTTCCGTCAGACCCGAAGAACCAAGTCCGGCAACGGTTTGGCCATCTCATTGTCTCTGGTTCGATCCCTTTTTCAAGCAGATCATTCTCAGCCTTGGACCACTTAGGCCGGGCTTGCAGGTAGCCACCTGACCCCGTGCGATGGTGAAGCGTCTTCTTCGCAGCATTTTTCTTGTTTGTCTCCGACATCTTCTTACTCTTTTCCGATGTCTTGTGGGCCACAAATGCGGGCCAGTGATCTTTGATCTTCTCATATTTGCCGATGAATTCTGGTGTCTTTTTATTTTTGACAAACTGGTTCAGCTCTTTCCTCCACCTCCTCATTAGGGTTGCCATCTTCTTAAGAGCACAAGACTTGATTAATTCCTCTTTAACTGGCTTCTCCGGATCCTCCTCTGGCGGTAGGGTGAAATTTGCCTTCAGCTGAGTCCAAAGATCTTCTTTCTGCATATCATTGACATAAGACACCTCAGGGTCTTCCTCCTTAGGCTTATACCATTGCTGGATGCTGATCGGGATATTGTCCCTAACAAGAACCCCGCACTGAGAAGAAAATGCCTTCCTTGTCCGGATGGGTTCAATCGGTTCGCTGTCGGGCGCGATTTCTATGATCTCAAACTTTTCATCCGAGCTCAACTTTTTCTTCGGGCCTCGTCTCCTTACCGAAGTTGTGCTCGATCCGGAGGGCTAGAAATTATAAGGAAGAAAGACGAGAGTAATTAATATGTGTACATATACCAAAACAATGGAACATCAATTAACTAGTCAGCACGGGCTTAACTAATATATATATACCTGGCCGGGATCGGTTCGGTCACCAGAGCAGTCAGCACGGTCTCCTTCTTGTTCCTCCATTGTGTCATCGGAGCCATCATGAACATAGTCCTGTTCTTGTACCGGCATTAATGGGCCGAAGCCATCATGAACATAGCCCTCTTCTTCACCCCGTTCTTCCAGCTGACCAACGGAGTCGAGGAGAAATGACGCAACTTCATCCCTTCCATTTGCGATTATGTCCCTCAATATCGCTTATGTTTCTTCGTCTCGGCAGTGCTCCATAGTTTCTGCAAATATTTACAACATGTTTATATATGGTATAGATGGCAAACGTAGAACTAGCCAGC
The DNA here is from genome assembly GCF_002162155.2 of Triticum dicoccoides. Taxonomy (NCBI): domain Eukaryota; kingdom Viridiplantae; phylum Streptophyta; class Magnoliopsida; order Poales; family Poaceae; genus Triticum; species Triticum dicoccoides. Next base: position 679,127,694 of record NC_041386.1, on the reverse strand, counting down.
TAATCACAATAAGGAATCATGTTAGTGGCCTCGACGCTGCTTCTCTAGGGTTTGGGGTCGCCTCGACACAACAACGCTTCGAGAGAGTTAATTTGTCGGGTAGGGGCGCGGCGGGAGGGGTAGGAGACCAACATCGTTTTCTCTCTAGGGTTTGGGTGTCCTTGAGAGTTTTGGTCGAGCGAGAG
>NC_041386.1:679126081-679127011 GCF_002162155.2 Triticum dicoccoides | reverse complement strand
GGTATTTATATCGACCGCCCCTCATGTCGAAGTTATCTCGAGGGGGTTATATCGACAACGACGCGACAACAACGAGAAAGGAAAATAATTAAGGAAAAGGAAGAAAAGAGGAAGAAGGAAGAAGGAAGAAAAAAAAAAGAGGAGAAGAAGAAAGGAATAGAGGAGAAGAAGAAAAAATAGAAATTTTTTCTATTTTTTCTTCTTCTCCTCTCTATTTTTTCTTCTTCTCCTCTATTCCTTTCTTCTTCTCCTCTTCTTTTTCTTTGTTTTTCCTCTTCTTATTTATTTCTCCTCTTCTTCCTCTCCTCTTCTTCACCTTCTTATTTTCCTTTTTCCTCTCATTCTTTTTCTTCTTCTTTCTTCCTTCTTCCTTCTTCCTCTTTTCTTCCTTTTCCTTATTTTACTTTAAATTTCTCCTCTACCCTAACCTAAAATGCACTAACCTAAAATCGATATCTACTAACAACTTAAAAAAACAATACATATATGAAAAAATGCATATATAAAAAAAACATCATCATATCATCAACAGAAAAAATAGTATTTTTTCTAAAAATCTACCTTTTGCATATATACATCAACATATATATACACTAACCTAAAATGCACAAAAATGCTATCGGAGAGGGGGTATATCGACCCCCCTCATGTATATATCCACATACATACATATATACTTACATATATGTATAAATTTTTGCATATATAAAGTTTTTCTAAAATCTAACTTTTGCATATATGAACATATATACACAGAGAACATATCATATATACATAGAGAACATATACATAAAATGCACAAAAAAATAAGAGGAAAGGGCGCCGGCGGCCGGACCGAAGGCGGCGGCGTGTGGTCGGGGCGACGGCGACGGGGTTGGGGAAGGGGCGGCGCGCGGCGACGGCGATGGGGTCGGGGAAGGGGCGGCGACG
>NC_041386.1:679115376-679124794 GCF_002162155.2 Triticum dicoccoides | reverse complement strand
TCTTTCATGCTTTATTTATTTTGTTTTGTTTCTACTTACAACAAAATACTTATTGTTGTTTTTTCTTTTGTTTTCTGCATTATTTATTTTCTTTTGTTTTTTGCTTTATTTTTTAATTGTTTTTGCTTTTAGTTTTAGGAAAATTATAAAGTTTCTGTTAGTGCCATTAGTTTTCAAATTTGAAAACACTTTTTTTGTTTTTTTGTTTTCTTTCTTGCTTTATTTATTTTATTTTGTTTCTACTTACAACAAAATACTTATTGTTGCTATTTTTAATTATTACGAGGGCCGAACCATAAGACATTAAAGCATTTCAAATGAACTCTGAAAAAGTTGAAAGTTGGCATGGTATCATAAATTGACCCACATAGCATGTGCATGTACAAAACGGACAATGGTATCATACTCGTTAGTTACAAAGTTGGCATGGTATCATCATAATAGTTGCGGGAGAAAGTCTTCACTTTTTCTTCGCTTGTGTCATTTGCTTATTGCGCCGTAACCATGGATAATCTTCATCGTTTATCAGGATGCTGGGGTCAGCCTTGACTTTGAAGGGAGGAATTTCATGAAACTTTTCATAATCTTCAGACATGTCTGTCTTGTCCTCCACTCCCACGATGTCCCTTTTTCCTGAAAGAACTATGTGGCGCTTTGGCTCATCGTATGATGTATTCGCTTCCTTATCTTTTCTCTTTCTCGGTCTGGTAGACATGTCCTTCACATAGACAACATGTGCCACATCATTGGCTAGGACGAACGGTTCGTCAGTGTACCCAAGATTTTTCATATCCACTGTTGTCATTCCGTACTGTGGGTCTACCTGTACCCCGCCTCCTGACAGCTTGACCCATTTGCACTTAAACAAAGGGACCTTAAAATCTACTCCGTAGTCAAGTTCCCATATGTCCACTATGTAACCATAATATGTGTCCTTTCCCCTCTCGGTTGTTGCATCAAAGCGGACACCGCTGTTTTGGTTGGTGCTCTTTTGATCTTGGTCAATCGTGTAAAATGTATTCCCATTTATCTCGTATCCTTTCCAAATCAATACAGTCAAAGATGGTCCCCTGGACAACAAGTACAGCTCATCACAAACAGTGTTGTCACCTCTGATACGTGCTTCCAACCAACTGTTGAAAGTCCTGATGTGTTCACATGTAATCCAGTCGTCGCACTGCTCGGGTGTTTGGAGCGCAGACTGTTCTTGTGTTCATTGACATACGGGGTCACCAAGGTAGAGTTCTGTAGAACTGTGTAGTGTGCTTGAGACCAAGAATATCCGTCCCTGCATATTATTGAGTCCCTTCCAAGCGTGCCTTTTCCAGTCAGTCTCCCCTCATACCGCGATTTAGGGAGACCTATCTTCTTAAGGCCAGGAATGAAGTCAACACAAAACCCGATGACATCCTCTATTTGATGGCCCATGGAGATGCTTCCTTCTGGCCTAGCGTGGTTACGAACATATTTCTTAAGGACTCCCATGAACCTCTCAAAGGGGTACATATTGTGTAGAAATACGGGGCCCAGAATGACAATCTCGTCAACTAGATGAACTAGGACGTGTGTCATGATATTGAAGAAGGATGGTGGGAACACCAGCTCGAAACTGACAAGACATTGCACCACATCACTCCTTAGCCTTGGTATGATTTCTGGATCGATCACCTTCTGAGAGATTGCATTGAGGAATGCACATAGCTTCACAATGGCTAATCGGACATTTTCCGGTAGAAGCCCCCTCAATGCAACCGGAAGCAGTTGCATCATAATTACGTGGCAGCCATGAGACTTTAGGTTCTGAAACTTTTTCTCTGCCATATTTATTATTCCTTTTATATTAGACGAGAAGCCAGTCGGGACCTTCATACTAAGTAGGCATTCAAAGAAGATTTCTTTCTCCTCTTTGGTAAGAGCATAGCTGGCAGGACCTTCATACTGCTTTGGAGGCATGTCGTCTTTTTCGTGCAAACGTTGTAGGTCCTCCCGTGCCTCAGCTATATCTTTTGTCTTCCCATACACGTCCAAGAAGCCTAGCAGATTCACGCAAAGGTTCTTCGTCACGTGCATCACGTCGATCGAAGAGCGGACCTCTAGGTCTTTCTAGTAGGGTAGGTCCCAAAATATAGATTTCTTCTTCCACATGGGTGCGTGTCCCCCAGCGTCACTCGGAACAGCTAGTGCGCCGAGACCCTTTCCAAAGATTACGTGTAAATCATTGACCATAGCAAGTACGTGATCACCGGTACGCATGGCGGGCTTCTTCCGGTGATCTGCCTCGCCTTTGAAATGCTTGCCTTTCTTTCTACATTGATGGTTGGTCGGAAGAAATCGACAATGGCCCAGGTACACATTCTTCCTGCAGCTTGCCAGGTATATACTATCGGTGTCAAGTAAACAGTGCGTGCATGCGTGGTATCCCTTGTTTGTCTGCCTGAAAGGTTACTGAGAGCGGGCCAATCGTTGATGGTCACGAACAGCAACGCCTTTAGGTTAAATTCCTCCTGTTTGTGCTCATCCCACGTACGTACACCATTTCCATTCCACAGCTGTAAAAGTTCTTCAACTAATGGCCTTAGGTACACATCAATGTCGTTGCCGGGTTGCTTAGGGCCTTGGATGAGAACTGGCATCATAATGAACTTCCGCTTCATGCACATCCAAGGAGGAAGGTTATACATACATAGAGTCACGGGCCAGGTGCTGTGATTGCTGCTCTGTTCCCCAAAAGGATTAATGCCATCCGCGCTTAAAGCAAACCATACGTTCCTTGGCTCACTTGCAAACTCATCCCAGTACTTTCTCTCGATTTTTCTCCACTGCGACCCGTCAGCGGGTGCTCTCAACTTCCCGTCTTTCATACGGTCCTTACTGTGCCATCGCATCAACTTGGCATGCTCTCTGTTTTTGAACAGACGTTTCAACCGTGGTATTATAGGAGCATACCACATCACCTTCGCAGGAACCCTCTTCCTGGGGGGCTCGCCGTCAACATCACCAGGGTCATCTCGTCTGATCTTATACCGTAATGCACCGCATACCGGGCATGCGTTCAGATCCTTGTACACACCGCGGAAGAGGATGCAGTCATTAGGGCATGCATGTATCTTCTGCACCTCCAATCCTAGAGGGCATACGACCTTCTTTGTTGCTTATGTACTGTCGGGCAATTTGTTATCCTTTGGAAGCTTCTTCTTCAATATTTTCAGTAGCTTCTCAAATCCTTTGTCAGGCACAGCATTCTCTGCCTTCCACTGCATCAATTCCAGTACGGTACCGAGCTTTGTGTTGCCATCTTCGCAATTGGGGTACAACCCTTTTTTGTGGTCCTCTAACATGCGATCGAACTTCAGCTTCTCCTTTTGACTTTCGCATTGCGTCCTTGCATCGACAATGACCCGGCGGAGATCATCATCATCGGGCACATCGTGTGGTTCCTCTTGATCTTCAGCAGCTTCGCCCGTTGCAGCATCATCGTGCACATCGTCTGGTTCCTCTTGATCTTCAGTAGCATCACCGTATTCAGGGGGCACATAGTTGTCATCGTACTCTTCTTCTTCACCGTCTTCCATCATAACCCCTATTTCTCCGTGCCTCGTCCAAACATTATAGTGTGGCATGAAACCCTTGTAAAGCAGGTGGGTGTGGAGGATTTTCCGGTCAGAGTAAGACTTCGTATTCCCACATATAGGGCATGGACAACACATAAAACCATTCTGCTTGTTTGCCTCAGCCACTTCGAGAAAATCATGCACGCCCTTAATGTACTCGGAGGTGTGTCTTGAACCGTACATCCATTGCCGGTTCATCTGCGTGCATTGTATATAATTAAGTGTGTCAAAAATCATTACAGAACATCATGAATAGATAATTAAGTGATCAAATTAATAGAAGTTCATCATCACATTAAAACCAAAGTACATACATAGTTCTCATCTAACAACATAAAGCTCTACAGAGCATCTAAATTAATTAAACCATACACTAAAACTATGTAAAACATTTCAATGCGAAAACAAATGCGATCATAATCGCAACCAATGTAACAACTGATCCAACAGCATAATGATACCAAGCCTCGGTATGAATGGCATATTTTCTAATCTTTCTAATCTTCAAGCGCATTGCATCCATCTTGATCTTGTGATCATCGACGACATACGCAACATGCAACTCCAATATCATCTTCTCCTCCTCAATTTTTCTAATTTTTTCCTTCAACAAATTATTTTCTTCTTCAACTAAATTTAACCTCTCGACAATAGGGTCGGTTGGAATTTCCGGTTCAACAACCTCCTACATAAATAAAATCTATGTCACGTTGGTCGGCATAATTGTCATAAACAATAAATGAACCAATAGTTATGAAAAGATAATATATACCACATCTGAATCATAGACAGGACGAGGGCCGACGGGGGCGGATACCAAAACCATCGCACTATATAAGATGCAATAATAAAAGTAAGAAAATTATACAAGTATCTATATAAACATACAAGTAAGAGTTTTTTTTCCTTTCGGAAAGAAGATAAGAACAAGAGGCTCACCACGGTGGTGCCGGCGACGAGATCGGCGCGGGCGATCGACAGCGGTGAAGACGGGAACGGGACGTGACGGACCGCTAAACCTAGACAAATATTGAGAAAAATGGAGCTTGGAGGTGGAGCTTGGAGAGGAGAAAGCTTAAGTAGTGTGGCTCGGGCATTCCATCGAACACCTCGTGTGCATAGGAGGTGAGCTAGAGCACCACAAAGCTCTCTCCTCGCCGGCCACGAAAAACAGAGCAGTGGGAGTGCTCTGCTCGCGGGGTATATATAGGCAATTAATTGGTCCCGGTTCGTGGCTTGAACTGGGACTAAAGGGAAGCCTTTGGTCCCAGTTCATTCCCCCAACCGGGACCAATGGTGGTGGGCCAGGAGCAAGGCACATTGGTCCCGGTTCGTCCCACCAACCGGGACCAAAAGGTCCAGACGAACCGGGACCAATGGCCCACGTGGCCCGGCCGGCCCCCGGGGCTCACGAACCGGGTCCAATGCCCCCATTGGTCCCGGTTCTGGATTGAACCAGGACTAATGGGCTGACCCGTCCTGGACCATTGCCCCCTTTTCTACTAGTGAAGGCACCAGTCGCCGCATGCCATGTCGTATGTTTCATATGCGGAGGTACAGAGGACCGTTATATAAGATTTCAAATGGAACGGTTCCCGTCCGGGTTAACACTGAGCGCCCCGCCAGCGAACTTCTCATCATGTTCAGTTGTTGCCAAGTAATACACACTCTTCATTGAGAAATGACCATTCTTCTCCAAGTGCCAGGCGAAGAAATCTTGATGTTTTCTCGGTGAGGTGCGGATTTTCAGAATTTCGCGTACATCCATCGGCCAAAAGTGAGCATCCAATCGTTGCACCATCCAGGCGCCACTATCATCAAGAAAATCAGATGCCCAGTTGAAACGAAAATTCCTTTTGGGTGTGACTGGTCGGAGATTACGGCCACGGGGTATTCATGGATCCCGCCATGTACGTACGTATCAGTGAACCATCTCTAGCCCGCCAAGTGATTCCCTTTTTAACAAGTTCCAGACCATGTTCAATTCCCTTCCACACAACCGAAGAATTTCCTGTAAAGACTGTATCCAACAGATTCCCATGGGGGTAGCACTTTGCACATAACAAACGAGCACACAGACTATCGGGAGTATCAAGGAGATGCGAAGCCTGCTTGGCGAGCAGCGCTTGGTTGAAGGCTCTCATATCACGGAAGCCCATACCACCCTTAGACTTTGGAAGTCTCATTTTATCCCAACTCAACCATGTCATTTTTCTTTTCCCTTTCTCCACTCCCCATCAATATTGCCGCATTAAACGTGTGAGATCATCCAGTACAAACACTGTTGACCGAAACACACTCATCACATAGGTGGGTATGGCTTGCACAACCGACTTAATTAACAGTTCCTTACTTGAAGTAGCCATATAATGTTCACTCTAGTCAACGAGTCTCTTCCTAAGCCGGTATTGCAATGTTTCAAATTTCCCCTTATCACTAGTAGAAAAGGGGGCATTTGTCCTGGTTCATAAGGGCCTTTAGTCCCGGTTCATGAATCGAGACTAATGGGTCGTTACTAATACCTCCCCCCTTTAGTCCCGGTTCTAACATGAACCGGGACAGACGGGCATTCATGTGGCCGTTGTGGGAAGCCCAGGCAGGGGGGCCTTTGGTCCCGGTTGGTGGCACCAACCGGGACCAAAAGGCTTCCACGCGTCAGCAGCTGGCTGGAGCTAATGTTTTTCTTTTTTTAAAAAAAAGTGGCTGCTTTAGGGGTTTGGGGGTTATTTTTAGGTTGTTATTATCTAGCTAATAGAGAGAAGTGTCATCTCTTATATCTTCGTCCTTGGTTTACCAACGATACTGCTATGTTCATTTCACCCGCTGATATAATAACGCATGCATGCTCGCATCATACATCATCATATATAATAACAAGTCCTACTAATCATGCATCATCATACAACTTCTACTCGTTATTAATAATAGGTCATACGATCATCATCCTCATAGTCATCGAACCCAACCCTACATAATTGTTCTTAGCACATGATCATTAGTATCAGGTAGGACCTAAACACCTTTAAGGTAAAATAGCATAAAACAATATAGACCCTGACTCTCCATTATGAAGAATGGAGACCATCCTGTCTCCAATTCTTGCGCTTCACTGCCTTTTGCTTCCAAGAAGCTCCTTACAACTGTCCATACATTTTTTCCATTCTTTCATTGTCATGTCTCCACTTCTTTTAGAAACCCGCTATGGACAGTTAAGATTCGTAGGAAGACCTAGTTGTATGTTCAAAACATGAAGGCTACCGTGCGTATACATCAGATGAGGCACACAATCATTCGGGATTATCTGTTGAAAAACATAGTAATAACTTCGTAGTTAGCAATGATGTACTAGTTTTAGAAGTGTGCAAAAAGATGCACGGATGTCGTAATAGTAAAAAATTTTACCAGGGTATCTCCATGGTAGTTACCGTAGTTCAACACGTGCACTAGTGGCACGTATTGACCATAATGTTGAGGAGTTCGATTGTAGACATTGTAATTCTCAAGATCAGTACAAAATGCGATCAGATGATTTTTCTCCCTATAAGTTAATTCGGAGCCATCGGTGTAGTGGGTTTTGTCTACCATCTTTCGCACATTCTTTGAAGAATGAAAATAAGCTGTCAATGGAAATAAGCTGTCAACTATTTTGAAATAAACAATATAAGTTACTTAATTACTATGTTAAGCTCACATGGGGGAAGAATTGGAGGTGTATCCACAAGGACCCAAATCGAAGGTCTGTCTTGCTCGATTCTAGGATCACCAAGATCCATGGTGACAAGCATATCCTCATCAAAACTATATATCTTGCAAAGTGCTTCCCAATTTTTGCAACCAAAATGGGTTACACTCTCAGCATTGTACAGCTTTACTTGAAAATCCACACCATGATGGGTCCTTAGGAGAATTTTTTTGGTTTCCATACTTTCATGGTCTTCAAAACCCATCCTCTCCAAGACATAGCGTCTTGCATAGCATGGGATAAGCTAGTCGAATTGGAAAAGATGAAAAATACACGCTAAAATAGTTGAAGTCGTGCTTAATTACGAAAAAAACTATTGTCGTCGTTGCGTGCCGTATGAACATCGAAGGTCTACTCGAGCTTAATGCTGAAGCACCGATCTTCGTCCAGCTCAATGAACCTGTCGCACATACCTCGGTCGTCGTGGCACCAGTCGCACTCCCCCGGGCGGTTTTCGTCGTCCGAGTACGACATTTCCGTCCTATGTTCATAATTCAAATATTAAACTTGTACAATTAAATATATGTACTAAAAAACCTAAATTAGATCATTATTATTAATCACGGGTTGACTATCGGTGATGGTACGTAGCTCCTCCTTTCATTCCCGAGTCCATTATTACACCAAATTGTCTAGCACACGGGAATGAAGGAGAAGCTACCCCACGACGGAGTGGATGATGGAGGGGGCTCCTAGATTTCTTCATAGTGCTCTCCAATTTTAGCATTCAAAGTAGGAGTACTTTTCCAATATGAGCATTCAATGAGCAAAACCAAATCATAAAATAAAGTAGTATTCAAATTAGCATGCATTCAATTATAAGCAAAAGTACATCATCTCTTGTGTCCGTACATCGTCAAATATTATCACTAATACTCCTCGAATACTATCATACATATAGCATCACTAATACAGCTAGAACTGTAGCGCCCGATGGGTATCATCGCGGGCGGTGGACACCCAAAGATAAGGAACCATCACAAGATCATAGCTCCAGTGAGATTCCTGAAGAACCTATAAGGTATTGTCGAACCTGCCCTCCAATGCAACCATAGCGATTGACGTGCTCGTCCTCCTCACTGACACGGTGACGTACCACCTCCGCGGTGCCCAGAAGCCTTGGCACCGTCACTGGCCCACGCGACCGCCACCAAACAAGAATCGGGTCAACAACGGGCTGCCTCCTCACCAACCTACGCCCCCCGGAAGGTAGCACCTCCCAATACCAACCTGGCGGAGCCCAGTCCCGAACATGGCCCTGATCAAACAGGCCTCCACCGCCGAGTCGACGACGACGAGGATGCGGGATAGGCATCGCCGACGTCGATGCGGGAACTACTTCTATATATAGTTAAATAAAGTAGTTTATTAAATCAACTAGCTAGTTCAACTATATATGAAGTAGTTACTATAAATAAAATAAACTAGTTTAACTATAGTTCTATTATTTTTCTAACTAATTATATTAAACATTTTCTCTTCTTATTTTTTCCTTTTTCCTCTATTCTAAATATGAACATATTCATAAATGACTTATATCATTCACAATTTTCCTATACATACACAATAAATTGACAAAGAAAATACTATGAACAAAAAAATCATTAAAATTCTATGAACAAAATTACAACACAAAAAATCATAAAAAAATCTATGAACAGAAAAAAAATCATAAAAATTTGACATCTAAATTACTTACACAATATGAAAAAATATTGACATCTAAATTACAACAGAAAAAAATCATAAAAATTTGACATCTAAATTACAACAGAAAAAATCATAAAAAAATCTAACACAATATGAACAAATTAATTACACAATATGAAAAAAAAATCTAACAGAAAAATCTATGAACTACACATCTAAATTACTACACATCTAACAAAAAAATCTATGAACTACAAAAAAATCTAACAAAATCTAACTCAATTAACTACTACTAACATCAAATTAAATATGTTGCTTACCGCGACGGTGTCGGGGACGGCGACGGCGACGGTGACGGCGACGGCGACGGCGAGGTGCGGCGCGGGGCGGGGCGGGGCGGCGCGGCGACGGGCAG
>NC_041386.1:679078477-679114939 GCF_002162155.2 Triticum dicoccoides | reverse complement strand
GACGGCGAGGCGGATACGGCGGGCAGCCTGGCGGCATCGGGCGGGCGGGGAAGAAACTGAACCAAAATTTCACGAGTGCTGCTTATATAGGCAGAGCGTTGGTCCCGGTTCGTGAGACCAACCGGGACCAATGCACCCCTTTAGTCCCGGTTGGTGCCACCAACCGGGACCAAAGGCCTCTTTTCAGCAGCCCAAAGGGCGGGAAGCAGAGGCCTTTAGTCCAGGTTGGCTTTAGTCCCGGTTGGTGCCACCAACCGGTACCAAAGCCACCCTTTAGTCCCGGTTGGTGCCACCAACCGGGACTAACGGCCTTGTGCTGCCTGCGTCGCGGCACGAAAGTTTAGTCCCACCTCGCTACCTGAGGGAGCTCGAGAGTGGTTTATAAGCCCCAGTCACGCTGCCCTCTCGAGCTCCTCTCTACTGCAGTCTTATGGGCCTAAAATCACTCTCTGTGCTTGTGGGCCTATTGGGCCTACTACGGGCCTGCATCCTGGCCCTAGTAATGGGTTTCTAGTCGTATGCAGGCCGTGGTGGCCCTGTAGGTGGCACTTTTTTAAAAAAAATTCCCAGTTTTTTTGCTTTCTTTTTTGTTTCTAATTACTTATTTATTTTCTTTTATGATAATTCTTTTTGCTTTTAATGTTTTGAACAGAATTCTTATTACTTATTTATTTTCTTTTATGATAATTCTTTTTGCTATTAAAGTTTATAACAAAATTCTAATTACTTATTTATTTTCTTTTATGATAATTCTTTTTGCTATTAAAGTTTGTAACAAAATTCTAATTACTTATTTATTTTATTTTATGATAATTCTTTTTGCTTTTAATGTTTTGAACAGAATTCTAATTACTTATTTATTTTCTTTTATGATAATTCTTTTTGCTATTAAAGTTTGTAACAAAATTCTATATAATTTTAGTTTCAATAATACTAGAGGTTTATAAAAGCTTTTTAGTTGATTCCTTTAGTACCAGTTCTAAGGCTGTTACAAAGGTATTTTATTTGGTACAGGTTTTAAGGCTGGTGCCCGACGAGCACCTTTTAGTACCGGTTCGTGGCATGAACTGGTGAAAAAGTTTTTTAGTTGATTCTTTCTGCAGCTGTTTTTTAGTCCCACCTCACCAAGCGAGAGGCACTCACATCGGTTTATAAGCCCTGAGTGTAGAGACGATGAAGGGAGAAGCGCAGTGCTCACCTGCACGTTGGCCTGAAGCTAAGCAACATGCAGGTGAGCATTGCGCCTCTCTTTCATTTTGGCATGATATATATAGGCATATCATTGGTCTCGGTTGGTTGCATGAACTGGTTGGTGGCATGAATAGTTAAAATTTGAATTCTTTGAAATTTGTGTGAATCACAAGTTTGTGATTAACTTTACTAAAAAAATGAGCATAGATGCGCCTATAAAGAGAATTCAACCTAAATTCATAATAAATTTCTATGAACTTCAGAGAAATTCAGTATGAATTTAGGTCAAATTCTCTGTATAAGGGCATCAATTTTTACTTTGAGAGGAGCTCAACAAGGTAGAGAGGGAGGGGCTTATAAACCGGTGTGAGCGCCCTTCGGTTGGCGAGGTGGGACTAAACTCTGACCGCAACGAGGACCAACCCTTTAGTCCCGGTTCGTGGCATGAACCGGGACTAAAGGGCAGCCTTTGGTCCTGGTTCAGGCCACCAACCGGGATCAATGGTGGTGGGCCAGGAGCGAGGACCATTGGTCCCGGTTCGTCCCACCAACCGAGACCAAAAGGTCCAGACGAACCGGGACCAATGGCCCACGTGGCCCGGCCGGCCCCCGGGGCTCACGAACCGGGTCCAATGCCCCCATGGGTCCCGGTTCTGGACTAAACCGGGACTAATGGGCTGGCCCGGCCTGGACCATTGCCCCCTTTTCTACTAGTGTATGCATTCTTCCTTCAGGAACTGACAGACCAAGATACTTGGGATTAAAAACCTCTTGCTTCACCTCCAAAATTGATTTAATTCCCACGGCCACCGTCACTAAACAATTATCAGAGAAGAGGATGGAGCACTTTGTAGGGTTTACGAGTTGCCATGTCACTGAAGCGTAAGTGTTCAACAAACCTTGACCAATGTTGTCAGCTGCTTAGAGGCACGAAAAAAATAACAAAGCATCATCCGCAAAAAGGAGGTGTGAAATAACAAGGGCCCTCCGACAAATCTTAATCCCTTCTAATCCCTCATCAGACATTGACTTACATAATAGAGCAGATAAGGCGCCAGCAACAAATAGGAATAGAAAGGGAGACAATGGATCACCTTGTCGCAGCCCTCTCGACGGTGTGAAGGACTCCAATAATTTATCCTAGTCAACAATGTTCGGAATACAAATAATGTATAGTAATAACCCTAGTCACATATGGCGACCAACTGGCAGCAAAACTGCGGCCTTAACTCGAGAATGAGCTTCATAGTTACATTCTCTGTGCTCAAACAAGAAATAGACATCTAAGAATTCACTTCGCATGTGCTTGATTTCAGCTAGTACCATTGCATAAGCTGACGTTGCTCCTCTCTTGATGTTCGCCATGACCTCAAGGCAAGCCCACCCAATTACTAACTGGTTGATGTTCAGATCCTTAGCTAGAGCCAGTGCTTCATTAAAAGCATGGGCCTCCAGAGATGATGCATCAATGAGGACATCAAACACAACAGTCGAGGCTCCCAAGAAACATCCGGAGTTGTCTCTACATATCACTGCTGCTGCTGCACGATCCCCATGGCGAGAAAGACCACCATCCACATTAAATTTCACCATTGTTCCTGCTGGAGGTAACCATTTGCGAGCACGTTGAGCTAGCCGAGCATTGAGAGCATTAGGTTGTAGAGAACTAGCGATCTCAAGGTCTTCAAGATATATGTTGATGAAGAACCAAGTTGTCACTGGACTTTGGTACTGATTGTCATGAATGGCTCTCCTCCTGGCCCACCAATGGCCCATAAAGTCACTAATATACGGGTGAGATCATGCTGACTGGTAGTCTCGAATAACCAAAAAAGCCACAAGCGAGCATCTTTACGGTTGTTTGATAACAAATTCTCTAGGAGTTCTTCATCACCAAGTGTCCATGTACACCTTGCCATCCTGCAGTTGATCAATGAATGTCGCCATGTGTCCGACGACGCCCCACAAATTAAGCACTCCTCTGTAGTCGCCATGTTTTTAGAGAAGCGAACGGAGCCCGTGGGTAGCGAGGTATGGTCCAGCCTCCAAACAAAACCACAAACCGTTGATGGAATTTTAACATTTCCACAATTGTGTCCATGATTTCTTGTCATCCGATGGGTCGGAATGACCAGGCCGCTGTCTAGCCAATCCTCCCGCTGTGCCTGCCTTGAATGTTGTAATCATCCTGTAAGCCGAGCGTGCCAAAAAAACTCCCCGTCTGTCATAGTGTCACGCCCAGAAGTCCTCCTGGACTCGTGAACTTAAGGGGATATTAGTGATCGCATCTATATCAGGAGCAATAAAGTGTGCTTCTAGCATCTTTCTATCCCATGTTCTAGTCACTGGGTCGATCAACTCTGATACTAACTATAGTGGATTCTGAGAGCGCACAAATTGGCCTGAGCTTGAAATCCCTCGGCAACCAGTTTTCATGTCACATGTTTGTATCGGATCCAGAGCCAATTGTATCTATGAGTCCCAGCGCCAAAACCTCTCTTCACTCCATGATCGAGCGCCATACCCGAGAAGGGGCTGATCCTAGTGTAGCATCCAACAAATGAAAATTAGGAGAGTATCGAGCTTGAAATACTCGTGCACTCAGAGAATTTGGTTCCTATAATAACATCCATGCTTGTCGTGCTAGCAAAGCCAAATTAAACAGCTCTATGCCCTGGAATCCCATGCCCCCCATGTACCCAGGCATTGCCATGGTCTTCCACGACACCCACACGGTTTTCCTCTATTCTTTCTTGCTACTCCATTAGAATTTTCATATCAAGCCATTGATGTTCTCACACAAACCACGTGGCACTTTGAAACAAGCCATAGAATATGTTGGAATGGAATGGGTAATAGATTTAATTAGTACCTCCTGCCCACCTACATAGAGCCACTTTTCCATCCAACCTTGCACTCATTTCCAGACTCTATCTTTGAAATATTTGAAGCAACCTTCCTTTGATTTACCCACGATCTGATGGCAGCCCCAAATATTTTTCTGACAAAGATTCATTTTGAACCTCAAGAATATTTTTAACGCCAGCTCGGAGTGGTTCGGCAACACCTTTGCTAAAATAAATAGAGGACTCGTCGATGTTAATTCTCTGCCCTTATGTGTCACAACATTGTTTCAGAACATCCCTGACTTTCGTAGCACTCTCTTATGTGGCCTCAAAGAAAAATAAATTGTCGTCTGCAAAGAGTAGGTGATTAACCGCAGGTGCACCCGCTACCAATGAAACACCTCGAACACCCTCTCCTTGCGCCTTCAGGGCAATCCATCGGCAGCAAGCAGGAACATTTACCTAGAGATTGAGTCACCCTGCCGCAAACCCCGAGTAGGCCTGAAAGAGTCCAAGCTGCCACCATTAAACAAAACAAAAAAGGAAACCAGAGACACACAACTCATTACAGTGTCTGTAAATCTAGGGCCGATCCAATTTTGAGCATATCAATCTTCAAATAGGGCCATTCCAATCTATCATACGCCTTCATCATATCAAGCTTCAACACATAGAACATGTTATGTTTCACTCTTTTTGTTTCCATATAGTGTAGACACTCATAGGAAGTTATGAAATTATCAGTGATAAGTCTACCTGGAACGAACGCCGACTGCTCTTCGGAAATGACACTGGGGAGAATAATTTTTGGTCAGTTTTCATAGACCTTAGAAGCGATCTTATAGATCACATCACAAAGGCTTACTGGCCAAAATTGTCAGAATAATTTTGGACTAGCAATTTTGGGAATCATAACGATGAACGTTTGGTTTATCTCCTCTGGGGAATCCTCTCCATTCAGCACTCTGATGATCATCATAGTTACTTCATCACCATAGTAGCCCGAGTGCCTCTGAAAAAATGCGATGGGAAACCGTCTGGACCAGCTGCCTTGGTCGGAAACATCTGAAATAGAGCTACTTTGACCTCTTACTATACTCTCCATTTAGGCAGGAGTTCATCAATCCATCCACCTGAACTGGTATATGGGACAATACCTCTTCCATGCCAATTGTTCCTTCTGAGGTATACATATTGGCATAGAAATCATTTGCCATGCTTGCTAGTTCATTCGGATCGGTACATGCAGAGCCATCCAGACAATCTAACTATGAATTTTATTTTTCGACCTCCTTGCGTTCGCCTTCCATAGAAAAAACTTTGACTATTGTTTTCGCCCTTGGACAGCCATGTGACACGTGATCATTGTCTTAACATCATCTCCTCGACGTAGCAAAGTCACCGTTCTATCCTCAATTCTTTTCTCCTCCGGTCCTGGTCCAACCCGAAGTGGGTCAGCACAACCCACTGCTAGCTACACTCGAAGTTCATATAGCTTCTCTTCCCTCCACTCGATCCTTGTAGTAACTAAGCTGAAAGAAACCACTAAATCCTCCGCTCGATCCTTTGCTAATTATGTCTTGATTATGCAAAGAACTAACTGCGCACAAGCCTCCACGATATCGCAAAGCTCATGAACCATCGCGGGGTCATCAATCCCGCGACAGTTCCAACATAAATTCTGCATCAGGCCTGGCGGCCCTCCTCGAAGGAGGTCGCCTCAGTTGTGTGTTCCATCTCAACATTCTCTTCTCTCCCATCTTGCCTTCTCCTATTTACAATTGGTACCTTCCCCGGAGTACTTGTCATCGGATCCACAGTAGAGATTGGTGTTGCACCTTCAATCATAAGCATTGTACCAGCCACCTTGCCAGCCAAGTTTGGTAAGGGTTGGCCTCTGATGCTTACTGTTTTGTCCGGCAACACCAGATGTTTCCGAGCATTACTCCCCAATGGATCGCCATGATACTGGTTGGTACAGTCCATCGGAATGGGTTCTCCCTCCTTGCCTCCATGCATGCTGATGCCCGCGGCTCCTCTACCTCTCCCATCTGAGCCTCCTCGACCACTCCTTCCTCCTCTTTCCCCTCTTCCTCCTATACGGCCTCGTCCTCCATTATTTTCCCCACCTCGGTTCCCCATTGAGCTGTCCATAACTGGTTCTGGTACCCATAACAGCTATTCTCCCCAATCGAAAGAGCTTGGGTCGTGCACCCCATCACCACATTCTTCTGCGATATGTCCCATCAATCCGCAAACTAAACAGAAGTCTGGCAACTTCTCATAATATACTATGAACTTCCTACTTTCCTTCAGAGTTATTGGGACAGAACGAACAAGAGGTTTGTTATCCAGAAAAACTCTAGCACAGAGTGGGCTTGATGGGTTTATGCGTCCTTCGTTTACTACAACCTTGAACAGTGGCCCTCCCACCTTTGCTGCTACGTTCTCCGCTAGCTGCTTCTTCCTAGTGAGCCCATCAGGGGGGCCCTTGATTCTCGCCCAAACCGGAGTTTTGTTCCACTTGTAGTTCGACACATCAGAGAATCCATCATACTCCTGAATAACTACAAGAGCTCTCCCGAAAAGCCACTGACCACTATCCATGATTCTTCTCCAATCACCCAAACGGTGGCTTTGGACAAGAGAAAAATTGGGACCTTTGATATTGAAAGTCACTCCCTGTGCCGAAGACCACGCATTCCGCATCCGATTGAGAAGTGCTGCATGACTGAACGATCGAGTTGTATGCACACGAAACAGACCCAGACAGCGAGCATCCTTAATTAGTTCATCAACCTCCTCTGGAAACCGGTCTGCAAGGACATTTTCACTGTTTTGACCCGCCTGCTTAAGTTTAGCACGATTTAACCCTATATTGAAAATATTTCAGAATTTGACCCATTTCAAAACGCCGTCAACTACGGCGTTTTAGTTACACGGAAGACGCCACAGCCTATGGCGTTTAACTCTGGCCCACATACACCACAGCCTTTGGCGTCTCGCTTTGCCACGTCAGCATCAGTGGTGTATGTGGGCCAGAGTCAAACGCCATAGACTGTGGCGTCTCCCGTGTAACCAAAACGCCATAGTTGATGGCGTTTTAAAATGGGTCAGATCCGAAAATATTTTCGATTCAGGGTCGAATCGTGCTAAACTTAAGCAACCGGGTCAAAACAGTAAAAAAGTCCGTCTGCAACGTCATCCCTGCAAACCGGTATGCAAGTTCCGTCTCGGACCCAACATAGTATCCAAACTCATCTTCATCCGCCTCAGATCGGTCCAGGCGAGCAGGATTTGTCTCATCGGCCGCTGCCCCTCCATCTGTCTCCTCAATCCCGTCCTCCTTGTCATCTACCACCCCAGGATCAACCCGCTCTGCCCCTACGTCCATCGCCTCCCCACCCGCCGCCTCGCTCGTCCCATCCCTTCGCCATAGGTACCAGCAACCATGGTTCAGCCATGCGAGAGATACCACGCATCGAATCTAGGTAGATCTCCCGTGCGCCCGGAGGGGTCCTGCTGCCGACAAGAGTTGACATAGACTCTGGCGTGATCTAGAGGAGATAGTGGACCCTAGCGAACCCTAGGGGGAAAACCGCCTCAGGACGGGAACTGGTTAGACCCCCCCTGCTCCAATAGGGGTAGCTCTTTTTGTTTCCCTTCCGGTCTGCCCAGGGCGAACAAATTTTCTGCTTTAACCTTTTGTGCTAACAAATTCCAGAATTGACCTCGCTTGTAATAAAAGTTCAAATCTGACCTTTTTTGGTTACGCCAACATCCTTGGCGTTTGGTTTACACGGGAGACGCCATGGTTCATGGCGTCTGGACCTGGCCTGCATGAGCTTAGTTGGAGCTGGCGTGGCAAAGCGAAACGCCATGCTCCTTGGCGTTTGCAGGAAACGCCATAAATCTTGGCGTTTGGTCACTAAGATTTGCTAATTGCTGACCGGCTGCATCGCTGCATGCATGCTCGGCCGCTCGCTAGCTTCTGTGAGTGCGCGCACGCATACATGCACCCTGCAGTGGCTTAGATAACTACTCGTAGGTCGTTGTTGGCTGTAGCACGCCCATTATCAGGGTCATCTAGTTTAATTGTCGTTCATGATCTTTCACTACGTAAATGCATATATGACCCCTTAATCAAATATTAGAGCCTCGGTAAGGGTATCTCTAACACTGACCCGCAAACCTTCTGCATTCGTTTGGACTACGTTGTCCGGACCGCGGAAGCAATCCAACGCGCCTATATCAGTCCGTGGTGCGGTCCGGACGTATTTTCTCCCACTGCTCCCAAGCCCTCTTCTGACCGCCATGGCCCATCCAGCCACCCCCCGCCTCAACCATGCTTTCCTTTTAATGCACGCTCCGCTTAGCGCGCCACATTCATGCTGGCCCAGAGCACGGAGCAGCCAACATTGATGCCGCGCGATGTGACTGGACAGAGGGCGACGCTGTTCGACGCGACCTCTCGTCAGCCGCAACTGTTGGGGAACGTAGTAATTTCAAAATTTTCCTATGCACACGCAAGATCATGGTGATGATATAGCAACGAGGGGAGAGTGTTGTCTACGTACCCTCGTAGACCGAAGCGGAAGCGTTGACGCAACGTAGAGGAAGTAGTCGTACGTCCTCCGGTTCAACCGATCCAAGTACCGTTACTCCGGCACCTCCGAGTTCTTGACACGCGTACAGCTCGATGACGCACCCTCGATCTCCGATCCAGCAGAGGCGCCGAGGGGGAGTTCCGTCAGCACGACGGCGTGGTGACGATCTTGATGTTCTCCTGTTGCAGGGCTTCGCCTAAGCACCGCTACAATATGACCGAGGTGTAATATCGTGGAGGGGGGCACCGCACACGGCTAAGGAACGATCAATGATCAACTTGTGTGTTCTAGGGTGCCCCCTTACCCCCGTATATAAAGGAGGGAGGGAGGAGGTGGCCGGCCCTAGGGGGGGCGCGCCATGAGGAGGGGGAAACCTACTCCAAGTAGGTTTCCCTCTCTTTTCCTTATCTTATTTGGAGGGGGAAGGAAAGAGTACTAGTATTAGGAAGTAGTACTAGTAGTAGTAATAGGAAGAGGGGGAAGGAGAAAGGAAAGGGGGGCCCGGCCCCCCTCCCCAATTCGGATTGGGCTTGGGGGGGCGCGCCCCCTTCCCTTGCTCCTTCTCTCTTCCTCCTACATGGGCCCAATAAGGCCCATATACCTCCCGGGGGGTTCTGGTAACCTTCCGGGGCTCCAAACTTCTCCGGAACCTTTCCGGTGTCCAAATATATCCGTCCAATATATCAATCTTTATGTCTCGACCATTTCGAGACTCCTCGTCATGTCCGTAATCATATCCGGGACTCCGAACAACCTTCGGTACATCAAAATACATAAACTCATAATATAAATGTCATCGAAACCTTAAGCGTGCGGACCCTACGGTTCGAGAACGATGTAGACATGACTGAGACACATCTCTGGTCAATAACCAATAGCGGGACCTGGATGCCCATATTGGTTCCTACATATTCTACGAAGATCTTTATCGGTCAAACCGCATAACAACATACGTTGTTCCCTTTGTCATCGGTATGTTACTTGTCCGAGATTCGATCGTCGGTATCCAATACCTAGTTCAATCTCGTTATCGACAAGTCTCTTTACTCGTTCTGTAATACTTCATCTTATAACTAACTCATTAGTTACATGCTTGCAAGGCTTAGGTGATGAGCATTGCCGAGAGGGCCCAGAGATACCTCTCCGACAATCGGAGTGAAAAAACCTAATCTCGAATTATGCTAACTCAACATGTACCTTCGGAGACACCTGTAGTACTCCTTTATAATCACCCAGTTACGTTGTGACGTTTGGTAGTACCCAAAGTGTTCCTCCGGTAAACGGGAGTTACACAATTCTCATAGTTACAGGAACATGTATAAGTCATGAAGGAAGCAATAGCAGAATACTAAACGATCAAGTGCTAAGCTAACGGGATGGGTCATGTCAATCACCTCATTCTCCTAATGATGTGATCCCATTAATCAAATGACAACACATGTCAATGGTTAGGAAACATAACCATCTTTGATTAATGAGCTAGTCAAGTAGAGGCATACTAGTGACTATATGTTTGTCTATGTATTCACACATGTATCATGTTTCCGGTTAATACAATTCTAGCATGAATAATAAACATTTATCATGATATGAGGAAATAAATAATAACGTTATTATTGCCTCTAGGGCATATTTCCTTCAGTCTCCCACTTGCACTAGAGTCAATAATCTAGATTACATAGTTATGATTCTAACACCCATGGAGTCTTGGTGCTGATCATGTTTTGCTCGTGAGAGAGGCTTAGTCAATGGGTCTGCAACATTCAGATCCGTATGTATCTTGCAAATCTCTATGTCTCCCACTTGGACTTGGTCCCGAATGGAATTGAAGCGTCTCTTGATGTGCTTGGTCCTCTTGTGAAATCTGGATTCCTTTGCTAAGGCAATTGCACCAGTATTGTCACAGAAGATCTTCATTGGTCCCAATGCACTAGGTATGACACTTAGATCGGAAATGAACTCCTTCATCCAGACTCCTTCATTTGCTGCTTCAGAAGCAGCTATGTACTCCGCTTCACATGTAGATCTTGCCACGACGATTTGTTTAGAACTGCACCAACTTACAGCTCCACCGTTTAATAAAAACACGTATCCGGTCTGCGATTTAGAATCGTCCGGATCAGTGTCAAAGCTTGCATCGACGTAACCATTTACGACTAGCTCTTTGTCACCTCCATATACGAGAAACATATCCTTAGTCCTTTTCAGGTATTTCAGGATGTTCTTGACCGCTGTCCAGTGATCCACTCCTGGATTACTTTGGTACCTACCTGCCAAGCTTATTGCTAAGCATACGTCAGGTCTGGTACACAGCATTGCATACATGATAGAGCCTATGGCTGAAGCATAGGGAACATCTTTCATTTTCTCTCTATCTTCTGCTGTGGTCGGGCATTGAGTTTGACTCAACTTCACACCTTGTAGCACAGGCAAGAATACTTTCTTTGCCTGATCCATTTTGAACTTTTTCAAAATTTTGTCAAGGTATGTACTTTGTGAAAGTCCTATTAAGCGTCTTGATCTATCTCTATAGATCTTGATGCCCAATATGTAAGCAGCTTCACCGAGGTCTTTCATAGAAAAACTTTTATTCAAGTATCCCTTTATGCTATCCAAAAATTCTATATCATTTCCAATTAATAATATGTCATCAACATATAAAACTAGAAATGCTACAGAGCTCCCACTCACTTTCTTGTAAATACAGGCTTCTCCAAAAGTCTGTATAAAGCCATATGCTTTGATCACACTATCAAAACGTTTATTCCAACTCCGAGATGCTTGCACCAGTCCATAAATGGAACGTTGGAGCTTGCACACTTTGTCAGCACCTTTTGGATCAACAAAACCTTCAGGTTGCATCATATACAACTCTTCTTCTAGAAATCCATTCAAGAATGCAGTCTTGACATCCATTTGCCAAATTTCATAATCATGAAATGCAGCAATAGCCAACATGATTCGGACAGACTTAAGCATCGCTACGGGTGAGAAAGTCTCATCGTAGTCAACCCCTTGAACTTGTCGAAAACCTTTTGCAACAAGTCGAGCTTTGTAGACAGTAACATTACCATCAGCGTCAGTCTTCTTCTTAAAGATCCATTTATTCTCAATGGCTTGCCGATCATCGGGCAAGTCAACCAAAGTCCATACTTTGTTTTCGTACATGGGTCCTATCTCAGATTTCATGGCCTCTAGCCATTTTGCGGAATCTGGGCTCATCATCGCTTTCTCATAGTTCGTAGGTTCATCATGGTCTAGTAACATGACTTCCAGAATAGGATTTCCGTACCACTCTGGTGCGGATCTTACTCTGGTAGACCTACGAGGTTCAGTAGAAACTTGATCTGAAGTTTCATGATCAATATCATTAGCTTCCTCACTAATTGGTGTAGTTGTCACAGGAACCGGTTCTTGTGATGAACTACTTTCCAATAAGGGAGTAGATACAGTTATCTCATCAAGTTCTACTTTCCTCCCACTCACTTCTTTCGAGAGAAACTCCTTCTCTAAAAAGGATCCGATTTTAGCAACGAAAATCTTGCCTTCAGATCTGTGATAGAAGGTGTACCCAATTGTCTCCTTTGGGTATCCTATGAAGACACATTTCTCCGATTTGGGTTCGAGCTTATCTGGTTGAAGTTTCTTCACATAAGCATCGCAGCCCCAAACTTTGAGAAACGACAACTTTGCTTTCTTGCCAAACCACAGTTCATAAGGCGTCGTCTCAACGGATTTTGATGGTGCCCTATTTAACGTGAATGTGGCCGTCTCTAAAGCATAACCCCAAAACGATAGCGGTAAATCGGTAAGAGACATCATAGATCGCACCATGTCAAGTAAAGTACGATTACGACGTTCGGACACACCATTTCGCTGTGGTGTTCCAGGTGGCGTGAGTTGCGAAACTATTCCACATTGTTTCAAATGTAAACCAAACTCGTAACTCAAATATTCTCCTCCACGATCAGATCGTAGAAACTTTATTTTCTTGTTACGATGATTTTCTACTTCACTCTGAAATTCTTTGAACTTTTCAAATGTTTCAGACTTGTGCTTCATTAAGTAGATATACCCATATCTGCTCAAATCATCTGTGAAGGTGAGGAAATAACGATATCCGCCACGAGCCTCAACATTCATCGGACCACATATATCTGTATGTATGATTTCCAACAAATCTGTTGCTCTCTTCATAGATCCGGAGAACGGTGTTTTGGTCATCTTGCCCATGAGGCACGGTTCGCAAGTACCAAGTGATTCATAATCAAGTGATTCCAGAAGTCCATCAGTATGGAGTTTCTTCATGCGTTTTACACCGATATGACCTAAACGGCAGTGCCACAAATATGTTGCACTATCATTATCAACTCTGCATCTTTTGGCTTCAACATTATGAATATGTGTATCACTACTATCAAGATTTAATAAAAATAGACCACTCTTCAAGGGTGCATGACCATAAAAGATATTACTCATATAAATAGAACAACCATTATTCTCTGATTTAAATGAATAACCGTCTCGCATCAAACAAGATCCAGATATAATGTTCATGCTCAACGCAGGCACCAAATAACAATTATTCAGGTCTAAAACTAATCCCGATGGTAGATGTAGAGGTAGCGTGCCGACCGCGATCACATCGACTTTGGAACCATTTCCCACGCGCATCGTCACCTTGTCCTTAGCTAATCTTCGCTTAATCTGTAGTCCCTGTTTCGAGTTGCAAATGTTAGCAACAGAACTAGTATCAAATACCCAGGTGCTACTGCGAGCATTAGTAAGGTACACATCAATAACATGTATATCACATATACATTTGTTCACTTTGTCATCCTTCTTATCCGCCAAATACTTGGGGCAGTTCCGCTTCCAGTGTCCAGTCTGCTTGCAGTAGAAGCACTCAGTTTTAGGCTTAGGTCCAGACTTGGGTTTCTTCACTTGAGCAGCAACTTGTTTGCCGTTCCTTTTGAAGTTCCCCTTCTTCTTCCCTTTGCCCCTTTTCTTGAAACCAGTGGTCTTGTTGACCATCAACACTTGATGCTCCTTTTTGATTTCTACCTCCGCGGCTTTCAGCATCGCGAAGAGCTCGGGAATAGTCTTGTTCATCCCTTGCATATTATAGTTCATCACAAAGCTCTTGTAGCTTGGTGGCAGTGATTGGAGAATTCTGTCAATGACGCTATCATCCGGAAGATTAACTCCCAGTTGAATCAAGTGATTATTATACTCAGACATTTTGAGTATATGCTCACTGACAGAACTGTTCTCCTCCATCTTGCAGCTGTAGAACTTATTGGAGACTTCATATCTCTCAATCCGGGTATTTGCTTGAAATATTAACTTCAACTCCTGGAACATCTCATATGCCCCATGACGTTCAAAACGTCGTTGAAGACCCGGTTCTAAGCCGTAAAGCATGGCACACTGAACTATAGAGTAGTCATCAGCTTTGCTCTACCAGACATTCTTAACGTCGTTAGTTGCATCAGCAGCAGGCCTGGCACCTAGCGGTGCTTCCAGGACGTAACTCTTCTGTGCAGCAATGAGGATAATCCTCAGGTTACGGACCCAGTCCGTGTAATTGCTACCATCATCTTTCAACTTTGCTTTCTCAAGGAACGTATTAAAATTCAACGGAACAATAGCACGAGCCATCTATCTACAAACAAACATAGACAAGCAAAATACTATCAGGTACTAAGTTCATGATAAATTTAAGTTCAATTAATCATATTACTAAAGAACTCCCACTTAGACAGACATCTCTCTAGTCATCTAAGTGATTACGTGATCCAAATCAACTAAACCATGTCCGATCATCACGTGAGATGGAGTAGTTTCAATGGTGAACATCTCTATGTTGATCATATCTACTATATGATTCACGCTCGACCTTTCGGTCCCCGTGTTCCGAGGCCATATCTGTATATGCTAGGCTCGTCAAGTATAACCTGAGTATTCCGCGTGTGCAACTGTTTTGCACCCGTTGTATTTGAACGTAGAGCCTATCACACCCGATCATCACGTGGTGTCTCAGCACGAAGAACTTTCGCAACGGTGCATACTCAGGGAGAACACTTCTTGATAATTAGTGAGAGATCATCTTAAAATGCTACCGTCAATCAAAGCAAGATAAGATGCATAAAGGATAAACATCACATGCAATCAATATAAGTGATATGATATGGCCATCATCATCTTGTGCTTGTGATCTCCATCTTCGAAGCACCGTCGTGATCACCATCGTCACCGGCGTGACACCTTGATCTCCATCGTAGCATCGTTGTCGTTACGCCATCTATTGCTTCTACGACTATCGCTGCCGCTTAGTGATAAAGTAAAGCAATTACAGGGCGTTTGCATTTCATACAATAAAGCGACAACCATATGGCTCCTGCCAGTTGCCGATAACTTTGGTTACAAAACATGATCATCTCATACAATAAAATATAGCATCATGTCTTGGCCATATCACATCACAACATGCCCTGCAAAAACAAGTTAGACGTCCTCTACTTTGTTGTTGCAAATTTTACGTGGCTGCTACGGGCTTAAGCAAGAACCAATCTCACCTACGCATCAAAACCACAACGATAGTTTGTCAAATAGACTCCGTTTTAACCTTCACAAGGACCGGGCGTAGCCACACTCGGTTCAACTAAAGTGAGAGAGACAGACACCCGCCAGCCACCTTTAAGCACGAGTGCTTGTAACGGTGAAACCAGTCTCGCGTAAGCGTACGCGTAATGTCGGTCCGGGCCGCTTCATCTCACAATACCGCTGAACCAAAGTATGACATGCTGGTAGGCAGTATGACTTATATCGTCCACAACTTACTTGTGTTCTACTCGTGCATATAACATCAACACATAAAACCTAGGCTCGGATGCCACTGTTGGGGAACGTAGTAATTTCAAAATTTTCCTACGCACACGCAAGATCATGGTGATGATATAGCAACGAGGGGAGAGTGTTGTCTACGTACCCTCGTAGACCGAAGCGGATGCGTTGACGCAACGTAGAGGAAGTAGTCGTACGTCCTCCGGTTCAACCGATCCAAGTACCGTTACTCCGGCACCTCCGAGTTCTTGACACGCGTACAGCTCGATGACGCACCCTCGATCTCCGATCCAGCAGAGGCACCGAGGGGGAGTTCCGTCAGCACGACGGCGTGGTGACGATCTTGATGTTCTCCTGTTGTAGGGCTTCGCCTAAGCACCGCTACAATATGACCGAGGTGTAATATCGTGGAGGGGGGCACCGCACACGGCTAAGGAACGATCAATGATCAACTTGTGTGTTCTAGGGTGCCCCCCTACCCCCGTATATAAAGGAGGGAGGGAGGAGGTGGCCGGCCCTAGGGGGGGCGCGCCATGAGGAGGGGGAAACCTACTCCAAGTAGGTTTCCCTCTCTTTTCCTTATCTTATTTGGAGGGGGAAGGAAAGAGTACTAGTATTAGGAAGTAGTACTAGTAGTAGTAATACGAAGAGGGGAAAGGAGAAAGGAAAGGGGGGGCCGGCCCCCCTCCCCAATTCGGATTGGGCTTGGGGGGGCACGCCCCCTTCCCTTGCTCCTTCTCTCTTCCTCCTACATGGGCCCAATAAGGCCCATATACCTCCCGGGGGGTTCCGGTAACCTTCCGGGGCTCCAAACTTCTCCGGAACCTTTCCGGTGTCCAAATATATCCGTCCAATATATCAATCTTTATGTCTCGACCATTTCGAGACTCCTCGTCATGTCCGTAATCATATACGGGACTCCGAACAACCTTCGGTACATCAAAATACATAAACTCATAATATAACTGTCATCGAAACCTTAAGCGTGCGGACCCTACGGTTCGAGAACGATGTAGACATGACTGAGACACATCTCTGGTCAATAACCAATAGCGGGACCTGGATGCCCATATTGGTTCCTACATATTCTACGAAGATCTTTATCGGTCAAACCGCATAACAACATACGTTGTTCCCTTTGTCATCGGTATGTTACTTGTCCGAGATTCGATCGTCGGTATCCAATACCTAGTTCAATCTCATTATCGACAAGTCTCTTTACTCGTTCTGTAATACTTCATCTTATAACTAACTCATTAGTTACATGCTTGCAAGGCTTAGGTGATGAGCATTGCCGAGAGGGCCCAGAGATACCTCTCCGACAATCGGAGTGACAAAACCTAATCTCGAATTATGCTAACTCAACATGTACCTTCGGAGACACCTGTAGTACTCCTTTATAATCACCCAGTTACATTGTGACGTTTGGTAGTACCCAAAGTGTTCCTCCGGTAAACGGGAGTTACACAATTCTCATAGTTACAGGAACATGTATAAGTCATGAAGGAAGCAATAGCAGAATACTAAACGATCAAGTGCTAAGCTAACGGGATGGGTCATGTCAATCACCTCATTCTCCTAATGATGTGATCCCATTAATCAAATGACAACACATGTCAATGGTTAGGAAACATAACCATCTTTGATTAATGAGCTAGTCAAGTAGAGGCATACTAGTGACTATATGTTTGTCTATGTATTCACACATGTATCATGTTTCCGGTTAATACAATTCTAGCATGAATAATAAACATTTATCATGATATGAGGAAATAAATAATAACTTTATTATTGCCTCTAGGGCATATTTCCTTCAGCAACTTCCCGAGGAACTAACTCCAGTCGATGGGTCAATGACAGTATTGGTGATCCACACCCAAGACTGGACCCAACCATTGCACGCCTATATGACCAAGGGTGAGCTCCTCCAGGATAAAACCAAGACCCGACACATCGTCTATCACTCCAAAGCCTACATAATAATCACCTCACCAACCACCACGCACATCAGATGAGGCAATGGTGATCCACACCGAAGAAGATGTTTGTCAACGTTGTATATCCCTTTGTCACACGTATGATTTGCCACGTCAAAACGAGATTCAAATTTTTGTCAGTGTTTTTTTTTCACTGTCAAGAGCTACGTGTTGTGTGTTTTGTTATAATTTATAAGATGGTGGTTTACTGCATTTACGGACATGATTGTGATGGTTTTCTGCATTTACGGACGTGATTGTGATGGTTTTATGCATTTCACTCGATTCAGAACCAAAGAGGAACGCCTCAGTGATTTTGGTGCTATGTAGTCCATACTCTGAAAGGGAACTACAGTGAAAGAATGCTAAGAGCACTACAGCCAGACATAGCAAATATGACCCCTTAAACGTCCACGGATGCGGCCGGTCAGTGACCGCGCGTGTCCGTTTTAAGCCCCTATTTATCTGTTTGCGCAGCCACATTCTTTTTTTTCTCATATGTCCGGACACTTGCACATGATTGGTGGAGATGAAGAGAGAAAAAGATGGTCCGGGATGAGTCCGCGTCCTATGTTGCAGAATGCCTAGGCGCGTCCGCGAGCCCCCATATCCTCCCCATATTTAAGATGGATATGAGGATTCGCAGACAGCCCAGGCGTACATGAATGATACGAGGGGTCCGGTTGGGTCACGTTTTTTCTTCTCTCTCATGTCCGGTCACTGACCAGACGCGCCCGCGGGCGTATGAGGCATGGTTTGAGAAGTCCGGCTGTAGATGCTCTAACATTGTAGTACAGTTGCATACAGGAGTGTAATGATAATACCCAAGACTTGATTAAAGAATCTATCAAATAGCACTTATGGTGGAGTATATATTGATTTTACCATTCTGGTCACAGAATCTTCTTAATATAAAGCAGATCATGAAAGAACTAGGGACACTGTCACGGCTCATCGCTGATAATCAACGTGCTCCGCCACATAACGACCTACTTACCGATGCATGCATGCACGCATAGAACCTACGTCTCATGTCACTCACCTAAGCATGCTATGGCAGGCAGACAACGTGCATGCATGCAGCGATGGCAGCTAGTCAAATCTGAGCGTCCAGGGACCAAACGTCAAGATGTGTGGCGTTTCCTCCAAACGCCAAGAAGCATGGTGTTTCGCTTTGCTACGTCAGCGCCAACTAAGCTCATGCAGGCCAGGTCCAGACGCCATGGAGCATGGCGTCTCCCGTGTAAGCCAAACGTCAAGGATGTTGGCGTGACCAAAAAAGATCAGATTCAAACTTATTTTATAAACGAGGTCATTTTTGAAATTTGTTAGCATAAAAGGTTAAAGCAGAAAATTTGTCCGCCCAGGGCCATCACTCTGGAATACCAAGGCATCTTTCTTAGTCCATCGCCCGTGAGA
Source organism: Triticum dicoccoides (assembly GCF_002162155.2). Lineage (NCBI taxonomy): Eukaryota > Viridiplantae > Streptophyta > Magnoliopsida > Poales > Poaceae > Triticum > Triticum dicoccoides. Next base: position 679,096,054 of record NC_041386.1, on the reverse strand, counting down.
CAGGCGCTCTAGCCCGATGGTGAGGGTCGCCAGTGGCCACCCCACCAGCCCGAGTTTGATCCAGAGCGGTGATGAATTTCCGGTTGTCTCACTGCGCTACACTGTAGCGTCACTATTCATCATGAACAATGTAATAAATCTAGCAAGTGCCTCATAATGTCTACGAGCCACAGGTGAGGTCAACGTGCCCGTTGTTCCTGGAGTCGCGGACTTCGGAAGTCTCAGTAGACCTACTACAGATATAGGTTGTAGGTCTAGTTTAGGTGCATAGTCGGGTCGTGAGTTGTGGTGTGTGTGACTGTGCGTCCGAATAGATGCTACAGTCTATATACTCAGTTGAGGCTAAAAAAAAGAGAGTTTGAGACGGTAACCTCACCGCGAAACATGGTGCACGATACAGTTCGAGGGACTAAGATCCAGTGCCTTTATCAAGTGAAGTCATGCTGCAACTTTACCCTTCTAATCTCCATCCAATCCACATCCTATGGTCCAGATCACACAAAGGAAAAGGCTCTCAACACTTAGCAGTTTTCAGCATAGCAGCAAACATCAATACAGACTAGCTGCAAACAACGATGCAGTGGCACTTGAACTCAGTTTTATTTGAACAGATTGAAACCCAAAAAATAAAAAACTGCAGATACTCATGAACGGACTATAAAAGTGGAATAAATCAATTGCAGTTGACACTAAATCCAGTAGAACTTGATATTAAAAGGCCGCAGCGCATAATATCCGAATGCTACAGCAATAAGTGTCAATGTTGAGTAATCATCTACACAAAAGCAGGCCATTTCACTTATACATTTAGGCCAAAAGAGACTATCGTAACCCCCCAAAATACTGTTGTTAGCACTGTCCAAAATACTACCTAACAACTTTGAAGATACTAGATCATATCATCATAAAAGATATGATCGTCAACTCGTGAAGTTGTCAAGAGCTCGGTAAAGCTGTCAATTGCATCATATTCTTGACGCTTCTCACTATTCTCTTTCACCTGCACTTGCACTTCAGGTTGCAGACTATTGCCATTGTTCTCCACTTGCACTTGAGGTTGCGCACTATTTTTTTTCTTTTGTTGCTGTTGCTGCCAAAAAAAAATTTTTGTTATTACAGGAACAAATAACAACTCATATTACATACATACTACACCTTACCTTTGCTCCTTTTTTTGTCGTTGCCGCTAATTTAGTTGGCTTTCGTCCCTTGCATAACTTATCAAACCTTGTGAAAGGTGGACAGCCCGTGATATGATTCCGTGAATACTTTCTCTATAGCTTTTCCCATTGCTACATCTTGATCCGTATAAATAGTTCTAGGTTGTCGTCCATTATGTGCAGCTAGAAAAGTCTCAAATAGCCATATAAATGAGTCCTTCGTTTCATCAAACAGCAAGGCAGCACCAAAAATAGTGGTTTCTCTGAACTGATTGAGCCCAAGAAAAACACCAAATGGCCTATACTCTTTATTTGTGCCAAAAGTAGTGTCAAAAGTGACAACATCACCAAAATATGCATAGTCAAGGATCATTTTAGCATCAGCCCGGAATATGTTGGTTATATCCTCCTCACAATTCAACTGTAGTGCATATTGGAATGATGGATTGTCAATAATTTTTTCATGAAAATATTTCAACATACTTCCAGCTTGTCCAAGCAAACAAAGCTACATCAGACTATAGGTACTCTAGAGAGTTCATCATTCTCATACACTGGATACCCAGGAATTTCGAACAACACGCTGTCAACTTATGAAGAAACTAGTGAGGATGAAAGATCTCTGAATAAGATTTTAACAGCAATAGTGGATAATATAATATCTATGGCCAATCAACTAGCGAACTGCAGAAGCAAGGAAGTAGCAACTGGACATATATATGTGTCCTCCTGCGAATTAGAGAAATACAGGGTTGTTGTCATGCCACCAGAGCTTCACAAAGATGCGCTGATGATACAGAATTGTGAACTCAAGGATGCAGATGATGCAAATAAATTGAACCACGATGATGCAGATGCTGATGATTTACAGCGATGATTTACTCACACCTTGTCCTCCGCCGCGGCTGGCCCTCCTCTACCGCAGCGACGGCACGGCCCGCCCCTCCTCTCCTCCGGCGATGGCCGCCCCTCCTCTCCCACAGCGACGGCGTGGCCCGCCCCTCCTCTCCTCCGGCGGCGTCCGCCCCTCCTCTCCCCAGCAACGGCGCGCCCGCCCCTCCTCTCCCCCAGCGACGGCGCACCCGCCCTCCTCTTCTCCGGTGGCGGCTGCCCCTCCTCTCCCCGAGCGACGGCGCTCGACCTGCTCCTCCTCTCCCCGAGCGACGGCGCGCGACCTGCCCCTCTTCTCCTCCTCCGGTGGTGGCGCGACCTGCCCCTCCTCTGCTCCAGCGGCGCAGGAGTGTTCCGGCCGTGACGCAATAGCCCGCGAACCCCCAATTTCCTGTCCGCCATCTCCCAAACTGATAACTGCTGAAGTTTTTGCCTATGTCAAACGTACACCGTAGGATGTGGATTGGATGGAGATTAGAAGGGTAAAGTTGCAGCGTGACTTCACTTGATAAAGGCACTGGATCTCAGTACCAGTTCGAGAGGGACTTGGCGTCGGAGTTGCAGCATCGTCCAGTGGCAAAAACTGAGACCACATGTACGAGGTCCGCGAGCGTCAAACGCCAGAGCTTTCGCAGAGTTTCAAGACATGGGCGATCCTAATAGGCTGGCCCATCCAGTTGCGCCATAAAAGCGACCATAAAATACCCAAAGAATGCGCTCCTGGGAATCAAACTCGCAGAAGACTTGATGTTCCTTACCACTAAAGCTGCCGAGTTTAAGCGATTTTTAGGGACCAAAAATCTAGGAGTTAAATGCAATGGCAGATAAAAAAAATCCAAAATTTTCAACTATTTGTTTAAAAAATAGTGAACACTTTTTTTAAAAAAGGAATAATGTTTGGAATTGTAACCAAATTTTCAAATTCGAACAAAATTTTAAAACGTGAATAATTTTTAATATATATTAAACAATTTTGTAATATACCCTGAAAATTTTAATACACGCTAAACATTTTTGTGATATATGCTGAACAATATTTAAATACGCATTGAACATTTTTTATAAATACACATTGAAAATTTTTGTGATATATGCTGAACAATTTTAAAATACATGATGAACATTTTTGTGATACAAGCTGAACAATATTTATATACACATTGAACAATTTTTTATGTATGCGGAGTTTTAGAAAAAAATACATGATGAACCTTTTTAAAAATAGTTTCAAATTTTTCTTAATATAGGGCGAACATTTCCTTAAATATAAAATGAGGATGTTTGTATATAACTACTCAATGAACTTGTATAATACACGAAAAAGGAAAAAAAGATTAAAAAAAGAAGGGAAAAGGAAAAGGGAAAAGGGAAAAGAAACGAAACAAAACGAAACGAAAATAAATAACACAGAAACAAAAACAGAAGAATAGAAAGCAAAGGAAATCGAAAGGAGGCAAGCTTCAGTCAAACCGTACATAACCTATTCTTTCGTGCAAAATAACCCAGAAGAGGCCCATGCCGGAGAATATGGGCCGTTTGCTCTTTTACAACCAACTAGCTCCAGCCCATCCATTTTTTTCATTTTGAATGTCCAGCCCATTTAGTTTTTGTTATCATCGTCGTCATCGCCCTAACCATCCTCATGCCGGAGGAGAAGCAGGTTAAGGATTATTCCCTTAATTAAAAAACAAAGCAAAGGATTGCTCTGAACGTCAGCGTAAATCAAAGCATAATCCGCCAAACAAAAGGATAAAAACTGCGCATGAACCTGAAGGTGAGTGTTATTTAGCCAAAATTATCACAGTTGAGACTAGGATAACAACTTGATATCAGATTCGTGCAGGGCAAAAAAACCATCAAAATTGCGCCTAATCTGTAACACGGAGCACTGATTGTCGAATTTACTCGTGAAGACAGTCGTTCTTACATATTGGGCCCACTTGTTGGCTGACGTGGCAAAGACTAATTCCCCACCTCCACTCCCCCTCTGTCTCCTTTCCTACTCGCCCCCATGAGCACACAAGAAGCTCCTCGCCTACGCCATTCGGCTGCCGCGCCCGGACCCGACGCTCAAAAACGGATGCCAACCGTGTCCAGGAATGCGTCTCCCAGGTCCACGCCGCGCCGCGCCGGAGGGTCTCGCCGCGCTGCTCACCAAGGGCCTCGTCGTGTTCTCCAGCCTGACACCGATGCGCAGCTCACCAAGCGCCCCGCCGCGCTGCTCGCGCTCCGGCTCACTGGCGCGCTCACGAGGGATGTCGCCATGGTGCCGTTGGAGTTCATCGAGATGCTCGGGACTATGCACAACACTTGGGGGGCGGCGATGATCTCTGTCTTTCCGTAGATCAGAGCACCCATGGCGACGTCGGGTGGAAGCAGGTGAGGGCTCGGGATGCGGGAAGCACGCCGCCGTTCTCTGGCCGCAGCTCTCTGGTCGCCCTGAAGGTGCTCGAATGAATGCCCCAACAAAAAACTGATATGAAGAAGACCTTCTAGTGCACGCCGCCATTCTCTGGCCGCAACTCATTTTTTGGCCACGTCAGTTGGCCAATTTTTTAGCCTTTGCCACGTCAGCCCGACAAGTGGGCCCAATAGGTCAGAACCATTGTTTTCATGAGTAAATTCAACAATTAGTGCTACGCGGTACAGGTTAGGCGTAGTCTCGGTAGTTTTTGTGCCCTGACACAAATTTGATATCAAGTTGTTACCCAAGGCTCAACTATGGTGGTTTTTGGTAAATAACTCTGAAAACGACATGATGTGACATGTCATAATAGAGGAACGTAGCCTGATCTCTACGAACAAATCAGTACAAAAGCACACACAGCTTCTTGCATCGTTGAACTAATAGAGTAATGTCTGCATAATAATTGCAAGGAAAAGGCGTGGTTGAATTCGCTACCGCCCTCTTATATATTTGCAAGGATGTCGAATCCATTATTGCTGAAAAATAATGATAATTATTAAGCTCGGACTTGAGGATGACGACAGCTTGACGTAACAGAGCATGCTGGAAAACCTGTTGAGAGAATGGAAGGGTTGAGATGGACAGGACAACAAACTATATATATGGAAAAAAATTCTATGAGACCAGGTCTCACGGATTAGCAGAATTTTTTTTCATAATCTTCACTTGATCCAACACACAACATATGCAGATTGCTGTAATTGTATATGCTAACCCTAATCCTTGGCTAGCTATCCAACAATATAGCTTCTGTTTTGACAAATCATATTTGCTATCGCCCTCAGCCCCTTCATACATTTGCTATAAGTGGGATCCATTATTGAGAAAATGATAATAGTAAAATTTAGACCCTAGGCATTGTTAGGATGATGCCAGCTTGACGCAACAGAGCATGCTGCAAAACCTGCTCTCTCTTTGCGGAAATCAGAGAATGGAAGTTCACACGAGCTAAACATGGTAGAGTAATAATCTCAGAAGCCCAAAACACTGGCTAGCCAACAAATATAGCTGGCCAACAAATTTTGACAAACTTTTGACCAACCTACTACTGAAGTCGGCATCTATATATCTGCATACAGAGCATCTGCTCACTGATGGAATTTTCCTCTGTTCCAGTTCCTTGGGCAAGAGAGATAGTAAAGGGGGAAACGGTTTTCGACAGCAGCGGAAACCAGAGGAAAAACTTCATCAGGAACGCTACTGCTGCACATAATGGCAAAAACGGAAAAGAAATGAGGAGATCATATCGTCTTGACTTTTCATCAGGAACACTACTACACACACCACTTGGTTTTTACTATATTTTTTTAGTATAAGCCTCAAGTTTGTGTGTCACAATCACCCGATGTATCTGTCCGGACCAAGGTTCGAGATTCCGGCCCTACGATGAAAGTAGAGGTTGATTATTACCAGCTACGTACGTACTTCCCACAGTTGCACTCCTCATTGGCTCACCGCGGCAGAGGAGTGCAAGTTTCTCTTGGCCTCGCTTTCATTAACTTCCAAGAGAACTGAGCTGCCTAACCCGACCTAACCATAGTGCCCCACCTCGCTAAAAAGTTCACACATCTAAATAACCCTTCCGTTCCGAATTACTTGTCTTTGATTTGTTTAAATACAGCTGTATATAGACATGTTTAAATACAGCCATATTTAGACAAATCTAACTCAAGTAATTTGGGATGGAGGTAATACAACATATCTTCCATCCTTTCGCTGAGCTCGTTGTTTAGTCCCAGCGATGTTTGTAGCGTCACCGAAGGGCGTGCGGAGGTGTGCCTCCGGCGGATCTCATGTGATACGGTCGGCGTGTGTCTTTGGTGGATCCGTTTGGATCCGGTCTTCGTTAGTCTATGTCGCTGCAGGTTGGATCCTTCCGATCTATGCTTCTCTTTATCGGCGGTGGTTGTCGTTCTAGCGTGCTGGTCCTATGGAGCCTTAACACGACAACTTGCCGATTGTCTACTACAAAAAAATGTTTGTTCGGCTAGGATGAGGGAGGGATGATAACGGTGGCGCGCCTTCGGCTCGCTTCCCGTGCTTGTGTCACTGTGTGGTCTACTGACTTGGATGTAATTCATACTGCTGGTGTTTTTTGTACTATCTTGACAGTTAATTAATAGAATGAAAGTTTTCTCGCAAAAAATATATTACCACGGCATTTTTAGGGCAGCTCCTTTTCTGCAAGGCACTCATGCAAAGTAGCAGTAGAATTACCCGTCAAAATAAGTGGTAGCAGAATCATCGTAGACTTGTTGAACACGACAGAATCGCAGCGTGAATGCCAAACCTGTCCGGGGAAAAAAAAAACCGCGGGCTTGGAAATCAAGCAGACATGCGTATGTACGCCTAACTTAATTCCCAAGTCCATTCTGTATTGCCCCCTCCTCCAAGCAACCAAACCCAGGCAAGACACGTGCACCGACCACAGGTCCGGCGAAACGCTGGCAAGTGGGTCCAGGAGATGATTAGATTAAAAAAGAAAAAGAGAAAATAACAGCCGTAGGATGAAGTGGGAGCACGGATGGGAGCATGGGAAGGGAGCAGGCAAGGCAAGCCGGATCCGACTACAAGTAGCCAGGCCAGACCACCCCGCCTCAAGTGCAAGCGCATACAGACAGCCATAAACGAACAGACACGTACGCAAATCCAAGGTTTTGAGACAGCATCCATGGCGGCGGCGACGACGATCCAGTCGGTGAAGGCGCGGCAGATCTTCCAACCGTCGAGGTACCCAGCAAGAATTCATCGCTATTTGTTCTGTTCTGAACACGTTCCTTCCCCTGTTTCTCTGAAACTAACTGATATGGGTTCAGGTGGATATTGGCCTCAGTGACGGAAGCTTCGCCAGGGGCGCCGTGCCCAGCGGCGCCTCCACCGGTATCTACGAGGCCTTGGAGCTGAGGGACGGGGGCTCTGATTACCTCGGCAAAGGTGTCCTCAAGGTTAGTCGTTCACCAGTCACAGTTACTGCATATATACTTGAGCGACGCTGATCGGACCGTGACATCTCTGAATTTCAGGCGGTGAACAACGTAAACGCCATCATCGGGCCGGCGCTGATCGGGAAGGACCCGACGGAGCAGACCGACATCGACAACTTCATGGTCCAGCAGCTCGACGGGACCTCCAACGAGTGGGGCTGGTGCAAACAAAAGGTATACGTCATCATCGAATGATTATTCATTCTGACACTGCATAAGTTCTCAAAAAACATGTTCACTTTTCATACTGATTTAAATTTCTTTCCTTTGGATGCGATGAAAAGCTCGGGGCAAACGCCATCCTCGCGGTGTCGCTCGCGGTGTGCAAGGCCGGTGCCATGGTCAAGAAGATCCCTCTTTACCAGGTCTGCGAAAACTCAAACCACCTACACAAGCCATCAGTTGAATTACTAGATGATGTAGTATACTGAAGCTGTTAGTGTCATCTGTTTGCAGCACATTGCAAACCTTGCGGGGAACAAGACCCTCGTGCTGCCCGTGCCTGCTTTCAATGTGATCAACGGAGGCTCTCACGCCGGGAACAAGCTCGCCATGCAGGTAAGGATACTGCTTGGAGTTGCAGGTCATGGATGAATAAATGGAATTTTCAGAACATGTTTCAGATAAATGTGATGATTCTCATGTAATTGGTGTACACACAGGAGTTCATGATCCTTCCGACCGGCGCCGCCTCGTTCAAGGAGGCCATAAAGATGGGAGTTGAGGTGTACCACCACCTCAAGGTGAACGCAACATCTAACCCTTTTGATCATGTCCCTGAACTTCAGAAAATTTGCAGTTGGGATGAATGCTGATATATTTTGTATGCAGAGCATAATCAAGAAGAAGTATGGCCAAGACGCTACAAACGTTGGGGATGAAGGTGGCTTTGCACCTAACATTCAGGTAAGACAGACCCACTTGTTTCTCTCTTGTATCAATAAGTTGTAGACACTGGTAGGAAGCTGAGTACAGACTACATAGTACTCCCTCCGTCCCAAAATTCTTGTCTTAGATTTATCTAAATACGGTACATCCGTATCTAGATAAATCTAAGACAATAATTTTGGGACGGAGGGAGTAAAACAAGTTGTAGGCACCGGTAGGAAGCTGACGAATACGATGAATCCAAATGCTGACATACGATTTTCTAACGTCACATATATATTCAGGAAAACAAGGAGGGCCTGGAACTGTTGAAGGCAGCTATAGCCAAGGCTGGCTACACTGGAAAGGTATTTTTTTTCCCTCTTTGCTTAGGTCATGTTTCAGCCATTAGATTTATTTATTCTTGTATAACATTGAATTTATCTACGTGTGGCAGGTGGTCATTGGAATGGATGTTGCTGCTTCTGAATTCTACAGCGAGAAGGACCAGACCTATGACCTGAATTTCAAGGAGGATGTAAGACCTCCACCTTGCTCCCCTGTTCTCATAATGCTCAACTGCCCTTTGTGCAATTGCAGATACCCTTCTCCTCAAGGTAGCATAATGCTAATAATAGCACTTTTCTTAAAGAACCATAATGCTAATAATAGCACTTTTGTTTATATGGAATGAACAGGTGAATCAGATAGGCTCGGTGACTGAGAGCATCGAGGCCGTGAGCATGTCGAAGCGCGCCGGGTGGGGAGTGATGGCGAGCCACAGGAGGTAATAAGCGCTGCAAATTTGCAAAGCTTCTCAACCCACTCTTGGCGAAAGGGTTTTGCAATTGTGATATGATCCGTTTGCACTGAACATTATTTTCTGCTCTCTGCAGTGGTGAGACAGAGGACACCTTCATCGCCGACCTCTCGGTCGGCCTGGCCACGCCTTCGGCTGAAACAGAGCTTCAAATCCTTACACTTTTTACTGCATTGGGTGACACCATGGTCATATCTTTCTCCGCTTGCTTGTTGCAGGGCCAGATCAAGACTGGAGCTCCCTGCAGGTCCGAGCGTCTGGCCAAATACAACCAGGTATACATATGGGCGGCATGAAGTTCAGCGTTACAGTGGCGACGCCATAGTTATCTTTCCAGTTTCCACATGCTACATGTTCTGTGTTCTGAGGCTTCTTTTCTGTGCTCGCTGCAGCTGCTGAGGATAGAGGAGGAGCTCGGCGACGCGGCGGTGTACGCCGGAGCGAACTTCAGGGCGCCGGTGGAGCCCTACTGAAAAGAAGCCAGCTTGCTGCAGGACTTGTTGAATGGGTCTGGAGGAAGGGATGGACCATGAGTTCTTGTGGTGCTGCTAGTTCTATTATTACTGCTCTTGTCATTACTCATACGGTTTTCCTGTTCTGCCGATGGGCAGATTAGCGGTGTGTTTTCATTCCTCTTAAATAAAACAGTTTCTACTCTTCTGACAAGTTCAGCTAATTATTTATGCTCGGAGGATAACACCACGAAGCTTGTTTATGCGCAGAGGATAACACCACGAACATGGGTGCTACATTAAGTTCAAAAAAATACCGAGAAATTTGAAAAAAAATTGGGATTTTTAGATTAAACTTGGGTTTCTGATCTAATTTGAAATTTCATGAAAAAATGTCAAGAAACATGGCAAAAAACACAGAAAAAAATCTATTTATAGAAAAAACTGATTGGATGGATTTTTATTTGCACAGGGGTATTTTTTTCACGAAACTTCACACAGGAGTAGATTGCGGACTCCAGTTTGATATCCCCAAATTTCAGATTGGGAGCCCCTGTGTATTTTCCGACAAACCTTGTACTACTTGGTACTGTATACTACAGTACTTATCAATAAACTGAAACAAAATGCATCCATAAATGAATATCTATACCACTTGGTACTGATGAATCAACTGAAACATAGACCAAGCACTCCTGATTGCACTCCAAACTGAAATGCCTACTCTGCTTGGATACCCATAAATCAACTACTACACAAATCGACCACAGGATCAACATAATCGACAGCATTTAACGGTGCAACGCAACACAAAACACAGAATGTCGGTCATAACAAAACCATGCACAGTTGGGCGCAGCAGTTACTTTGCCCCATATGAACGGATGCACGATCAAATAAACAGGAGGGAGTGGCTCCTAACTTACATGTTATGTTACACGCTACAACAGCAGGAGATTTCACACTAGGCGCGAGCAACAAACAGCACCTCGGACACGTAGTTTTCGCCCTTCTGCTTGCATCGTTTCTCCATGACACCCTAAATTTATCCAAAAGGGCTTTCATATGAACAATAACGGCATCGGAGTAGGTGTTCAGCAGGCCACGAGGACCACGTCGTAATACCTAACTAACGGCTGCAGAACCAGGTTGAGCTATCACAATCACAGTGTTTTCTCTCATTCTACTCGTGCTCCTCCAGTACACTCCAAATCATCCTGCAGACAAGCACAGAAACAAGAGGCGGTTATTTTCCTTCTTTGCTGGTTGCAGACTTGCAGTGAATAGCAAATAATGCAGGTATATGCTATGTTTACCAGAACAAGGACAAGAATAGGAGGACGATAAGAGCAGCTATCTTAAAAAGACGGCGCTTCTTCTCCCGTGAAAGATGGTTAAATATCTCTGTCACATCTACAAGATGCTGCCGCCGCTCGTACCTGCAAAGACAAAAAAGGTTACACTTATTCGCAACATATAAAACCAAGAAAGGCGCATGCAAAACTTGAAGTGAGTACATCCCAACCAAGTAGAGCTAATTATTAGTTCAAAAACGGATTTAGTAGGGTTATGTGTGACACCATGTTCTGTTGTAAAGAAGTTATTCAGATAGTACAAACAGTAAGTGTGTGAATGACCTTAATCTGACAGCAGGTCAGTGCCCTGAAGTCCCAAAGTCAATATATATATGGAGACAAAATCAGAATTTTAAGGGTGCAGGTCATGTTCTTAACTTCGCTGCAGAGCATGTATTGCCAATTTTAGGTTAGGTATAATTTGCAGCTGTATATGACTAGCTGCTTGATTCCAACTAGTGACGCCATATTTGCAAGCCCATTAAATAAATCTACCCTTCATAGATTTTCACACCAACTAACATGACGATATTGTAGCACAGGCACAGCACTTAGGTGCATCCAAATATCATAGGAAAAATAAAATAATTTCCAAGAACTTAGATCATGAAAACACCTTCAGAACATTATGTGTAAAGTACAAAGACTGAAGCAGGAGAAGACTTGGGTCCTTATCACTAAATATTTCTATCAAAGCTAACAGTCTAACAGCACATAGAAATATAAAATAGATGTATCAGTGTTCAGTTGAAGCATATTACTATTTCGAACTTCCAGTTAATTTGTTAAACTATGCATGGTACGTTATGTAGCAGCTAGTGTTCAATAAACAATATACTGACCACAGCCTGGAGGAAACATATCAGTTGTTTAAAAAATTGTAAGGCAAACAGAAGACAAGAGTCACTTACAATGTATAATTATAGTACACCATTGGGGCAGAAAGCAGAAACATCGCCCAGTGCCCAGATAAGAGGAATAATGCACTTAGAAGTGCTTGCACTATAAATTCTGGCATAACCACTTTATTGATTCGAGAGGATGAATCAAACGGGTTGATATAATCGAACTCCAGATCTGCCAAGCACATCAACTGTAAAAGAAACACACATCGTCAGGAGCAAGAATAACTTTCTGGCCAAGCTTACTTATTATGAATGTTGTTGATTAAAACGTTAAACATGAGTAATGAGCCATGCAGATTCCACCTAAAGCAATATAAGCAAGGATGAACGATCCACTTCACATGAAACAAAAGTAGTCAGGTTCTATGTTTAATCAGGAACATTAGGAAATACTAAATGCCAAAACAACTCGGCAATCAAAATCAATGGAGATATATATCAACGATTTTCCCTTTGTCCTACAAGAAAATCAAAACTAGTTTGCTGAAAACGTTCATCTCCCATGAAGGGCGCATCTAAGCACAGAATAAGTTGCAGCTAGAACCAACAAAAGGATACAGTAACAAAAGCTAGATAAAGGAAGGCAGAAAATGGAGCCGGGAAAAGTATACAGTGACAAAAAGAGAAGGTTTGGGAAAAGGCAGTAGAAAAGCTAGATACATCACCCAATCTAAGGGCAAAGATCAGGCACTTGAACACGGAATGTTTCACATCAAGCAAGCTGCAAAGATATTCTAAGTTGATAACCATCCACTACCTGATCTGATCTCTAGAGGTATCATGATAGACTAACAAGTAGCAGGATAGAGGGTGGAACTCGTATAGCCCTACCAAACTGGGACAAGAGCTTGATTGCACATTTGGTGAACAAACGGCACCACAACAAAATCGTCAGTACGACCTTATAAAGATCAATTCTTTTTTTTTACTGAACATACTGTGTGCTAAATACCTAACGGAGCACCTACTGCGTCTACCAACAAAACAAATGAAATCGATTTTCAGAACTGAAACTGAGATTTTCAGAGCTGCAAGACTAGAAACGACGGTTGCCGGGCGTTAATTCTGGGTTACTGCAGGCTAACGCAGGACGAACATGTGGAGATCTGGACGCAGACACCGCGCAGGAACCAGCACCAGCAGCAGGACACGCAGCAGCACCCAATCCCCTGGCGCTCCTGCGCTATCCAGCGAGCCAACCAGAAGCTCCAAATCCGCAATCCGGGGTTAGGAAGCCCCTCTCCAAACCCCGGATCGCCGGAGAATTCGGCTGGGAGAAGGCGTGAATCCGCCGCCCACCCCTTCCCAAAATCTCGGCAGAGTCGCCAGGGGGCTAACAGACGACAAGGCGAGATCGCGCCGGGGCCCAGGGGAGCCGACCGCGAGCGGAGACGAGGCGGGGCGGGGGGGCGCTCACCTGGAAGATGACGAGCACGATGAGCGTGACGACGAGGAAGAAGGCGGCGAGCCAGACGAAGACCATCTCGCCTGCCCTGGCCGCGCTCCGCCTGGTCGGGGGTCGGGGGCGCGCCGCTGCGGCCGGCCGCCGGCGGGGTGAGCTGTGAGGACACGTGACGCGGGAGGAGGGAGCGGGTCAGGGAGGTGAGATCGCTGCGCTGAGGGAAACCCGATGCGTGTGGCTTGCGATTGCGAGCTGGGTCGGGTCGGGAAGGAAAGCGAGGCCGAAACTTACTGGAGATAGTGGAAAGGGAGGGGCGAGATGAGATGGAACATGGAAGTGAGCTGAGCTCACGCCGTGCGTGGCTGCGTGCGGCGAGAGCTGCTTTTCACCGCAGGGAAAGGGAATGTGCGTCGCTTCTTCCCGAGGGCGTCCAGATCTCGCCCTTCTGGTTCTGGGTCAAAGCGTGTCTCGCCGGTTTTACACCTGGATTTTCCTCATATTACAGCTAAACTGGACAAATTACAACTAAACTCGACAAATTCAACCACAATTTCAACTAAAATGCATTTTCACTGAGCTCTCCCTCCTCCCACCGCTCTCTCCTCCTCAGCCAGTTTCTCCGAGCGCCACCTTATTAGCCTTGCCGCCTCATCTTGCGGCGGCGTCCACCCATCGCGCCAACCTTCGCCCGTGGGGCTGGATGCTTTGCCTCTCTCGTTTCTATCCCTGGTTCGTGTGGGGTCGCGGAAGATGGATGCCTAGCCACACAAAACCAGCACCGTCGGCCGCCACCCCTGCCACTTGCAGCCAACGATGAGAAGAAGCCCGCAACCACCTAAAAGCACCGTTGCTGGTTGTCATCGCCAAGTTCGACAAATCAGGTCGTCTCATACCACACCATCGTGCCACCAGGAGAATGGAGGAGAACTCATTCATACGAAGAAATGGCCAAACCGTTGCCCGTGGAGGACGACTTTCTCGACACCTTCCTCGTACTCGGTACATCGCGCTCAGTGAACTCTATCAAATCACTTAGGTACAACATCTATCGAAGGTCCTAGCGATCTCATGCACATCATCCACTGGCCAGAAGTCATAGTTGGCACCGCCTTGGAGCCCACGGTTCGTCATATGCGGCTTCATCTCTTCGCGGTGACGTGTTCACGGTCGAGGACCCGGTTGCTCTTGTAGTGCTTGGGGTGGTGTTGCTGCGCTCAACGCTTATGTATCTTGCCTCGGGTGTGTGCGTGTGTTGTGGTGGCGTGCGTTTGTACCGGATTGTTGTTGGTCGTTGCTTTATATATAAAACGGGGCGAAAGCCTTTTTCGGTACAAGTCATAGTTGGCTGAGAAATAGAGTGGATTTGGAGAAAGGGAGAGGAAATGAGGCTTGCACATGGGGCCCAACTCTATCGAGAGTTAAGTTTAAGGGAAGCACTAGGTGCAGAATTTTAGTTCCTCAAATTTGAATGTTTTGGGGGAGTCAAGTTTTTCGTAACTTTAATTTCTCAAATTTTAAAGTTTAGGGGAGTCAAGTTTTCCGTGCTGAACATCATTTACCTATTGCAGTCGGCAATACATCCCTATGTGAGAATAACACTCTCGCAAAAAGACAAATTCTAAATGCAAGTATGGTTTTGATTTTAGTTTCTTTGCCCAATGAATTCTTCCGGCTTTATATCATAGCTTTATATCCCTATTGCTGACTACTATGATACATCTATGATACATTGTCTCCCAGCAATAGGGATGTATTGCTGACTACTATGATACATCTCTTCTACTATTGATTTTAGTTTCTTTGCCCAATGAATTCTTCCAGCTTTATATCATAGTAGAAGAGAGCAAACAGATTGCAATTTTATGATCTTGTGCATTCAACTTACTCATGCCCGTTCTCCTATGCTTCAAAATTCAAAATGTTATCTTACTAAATCTTGCCAAGTACCTATTATGGTTGCTTAAGATTTTTCTGCAACATGATCTTTCGTTACAGTTTTGCTCTTTTTTTTTCGAGAGTACGCAAATTGCGTACCTTAGCTTTATAGAAGAAGAAAATTGCAAGTACAAGATGATTACCACTCGTTGCGAACAACAAGCATGCACAACTCCACATCCGGCTAGTCCAAGGACAGCCACCCATTACAATACGGCTACAACACAAAAGGCCTACCCAAAATCAAGCACCTAGCCGCGTCTCTGTCGACGTCATCACCACCAAAGAACATCATCTCCCGCCAAGCATCTCAAGTCGACGCACCATCCCCCTAGAAGCCTAGGAGGTGGCGAGAGGATGGCAGAAATCGATACAGCCCGGGGAAGACACCGTGTTGGAGTCGCCAATGACGACCATACATAGCGTCAGAGAAGAACGATCAGGGCAGCGACGAACACCGGAGGACCGCAACCTAGGAACTCCATGTCTCCTAGCATGATGCTCCAACAGAGGCACGACGTTGAAGACAACACCATCATACCGATCCAACACCGAATCGAGGCTTTCGCCCGGAGACAACTGCCAACACCAAAGAAGCGAGGGGAATGACGACACACTAGCTCGACAACGCCTCCAGGGAGGGGAATGACACCCACAGGTGCCATCGCCGCCGGCTTGGACAAAACCGAGCAGGATTTTCATCCGTAATGGCGCGCATCTCCACACCTTGCAGGTTTCGGCCATCATTGTCCGAGATGCCTCACACCGCTGTCACCACAGCTAATTGCCGTCGAAGCTGCGCTGCAATGGGTCTCCCCACCTGCACTGCCGAGAGAACGTGGCCCAGACCACCACCAACTCGGACGAGGAGCAGCCGCAACCAACCATGCCCCAGATCCGCCGCTTCGGCCTTCAGCCACACTAGGGGACTGCCACCGAATCAGATCTGACCAGCACCTCCACGCACACCCCAACGCTAGACCTCTCGAGGCAACACCGCGCCCCTCACACGGAGGCAGGCAGCAACCCACTGCCCGCCAAGATCCTTCTTGGGTGGGCCCGCCGCCACCAGCAGCTGGCGCACCACCCACATCCACCACCCTGCAGCACACCACGCCTGGATCCACCGCCCTGCCGTGCACGGGCGACCAACACCACGAGACACGCCGCCGGTCACCCCCACCACCATGGCTGCCTAGGGGATGACCCACTCCGCGTGAAGGGAGACCGTCGAGGGGCACCGCCAGCACCCGCCGCCTTTGACGGCCGGGCGCGGCCGCCACCGCCAGCGCCGGCGGCGGCAGCTGCCGGTCACTCTGTGCGTTCGGTTTATTCGGTTTACATGGTTTGGTTTATACGGTTTTTCGGTTTGTACGGTATCAATACTTCGGTAAATACGGTATGAAATTAAAATATTGTTCGGTTTTGGTATATACCAAATTATTTCGATATGGTTTCGGTATATACCATAATAACCAAAGTTGACGCGAATTTGAAAAGACATAATAATAATTTGCAAATTTATGACTCAAAACACATATTTCTTTTACACAAATACTATATAACTATATATGTAAGTAAATATGCATGCACTGATTCATCTATTGATGGTTATGGACGTGCTTAGCATTTTCAAAAGAGAACAATGACTATCTTACAAGAAAAAATTATGTGCTTAGTAGGGAATTTGACTCATGTACAAGAAAAATGACAACTTGTATGGTTGTTCATCTCAAGAAATATAAATTTATTTTTTACTTCGATTTATTCGGTTAACTGTTCGGTTTTTCGGTATATACCATAAAAACCAAAGTTCAAATCGGTATGAAAAGTTCATACCATACCAAAACCAGAAACCATAAAAACCGTAAAATTTATTCGGTTCGGTTTTTATTTTCGATATGGTTTTTCGGTTCAGTTTTCATATGCACAGAGTGAGCTGCCGGGGGAGCGGATTTGGGGGCTGCTGGACCTAGGGTTTGGGGAAGCCCCCGGAGCCGGACGTGCGTGCGACCCGGGAGGCAGGGGAGGGGGAGGTGTTGCACACCAATAAATAAATAAAGCTTGACTCACTCCACGATCAGTTTTGCTCTCTTTCCAATCATGAACCATGTAAAGCCCAATACACCATCATCCTTTGATGATCTCCAAGTTGTCTTTTTTATGGCTTTGTAGCAATGCATGGGCATTATGCTAGTAAACTATAAGTTATATGTAGCAAAATAATACATTTAAAAACTACATTCAAATATGATTCCAAAAAGAGAGAAGTGCATATTACACCCCTCAACTCTAGCCCTAGTCTAATATACACCCCCAACTCCAATACCGTCTATTTT
>NC_041386.1:679077603-679078307 GCF_002162155.2 Triticum dicoccoides | reverse complement strand
CAACTCTCAAAACCAGCCAGAATTCAATCCTCTCCTCCTCGTTGACCGGTTTTGACCCAGTTGATCAGTTTTGACCTGTTGACTGGGTGAATAGTAACTAAAAAAACAAAAAAAAATCATTTTTCAACGAGTGAACAACAAATTCAGGAAAAAAAAGTTGGAAATAAAATTCAACAAACGATTTCGATTTTTCACCGGGTGAATAGTAAATTAAAAAAATACTATTTTTTCAAAAAAATCCGAATCCCTTTTGTGTGGACAATTTTTCAATGCGTGATGTATGTGCCAATTTTCAGCTTGTTTGGACATTTGAGTGGTATCTCAACAAAAAAAAATCGGCCCAAACGGTACACGAACAATTAACTATTTCACAAATGTCACATTTGTCTTTTTTGCTGAGAGCTATTCAGATGTCCGAACAAGCTAAAAATTGGAACGAACATCACGCACTCAAACATCGTCCATGCAAAAATAATTCAGAAATTTTAATTTATTTTATTTTTCTGAATAACTGTTCACCCGGTCAAAAAAATAAAAATTTTAAAAACCAAATTTTTTTGTTTTTTTGCATTTTTCTGAATTTACTGTTCACCCGGTGAAAAATAATTTTTTTGAATTTTCTTATTTCTTTTGAATTTACTGTTCACCCAGTGAACATGTCAAAAACGGTCAACAGGGAGGGGAGGGTTGAATTGCGCCTGGTT
>NC_041386.1:678988999-679077361 GCF_002162155.2 Triticum dicoccoides | reverse complement strand
ATTGAAGTTGGGGGGTGTATATTAGACTAGGGCTATAGTTGAGGGGGTAATATGCACTTCTCTCTTCCAAAATTTTTTATGACATGCATTAATATTTTGCTAGTTAAATGTGTGGTCAAACTTTGACCCAAAATACTATGCGGACAAAGAAACCTAGATGTAGATAGTAACTAGTGACAGAGCCAGCAAGGGCGAGTTGGGGCCATGGCTCCTCCATGCTGGAAAAATAATCCTCAAACCACTCCTATAATGTCATCTATAAATCTCTAAATCTTATATACCTAAATAGTTCATCCTCACTAAATCAAGTATCTTAACATGAAACTATGCCAATTCATCATGCTACCATGCATACCTCACAAAATTTAATCCTCTCATCATGCAACTATACCACTCCACCATGTCATTATCCATGGGAAAAGACCCCCCCTAACAAGCACCATGCACACTACTCATACTCAATTAATATTTTACAACTATATAATAATCCAATATAAAAAATACATGTACTTTGGTTTCAATTCTCATACATACCTAATAATAAAGGGGCTATTGCTTCTGGCGGTACGTCCTGAAAATTGCCCCCAAAGTTGTAGATAAAAAACGTTTCACACAGGGTAATCCTCCTATACTGCGCTCTGTGCGCTGGGGGAAGACACAGCGTGCCCGTTTTGGGCGGCCCTGATTTTAGTTTTCTTTTCTTTCTTTTCTATTTAACTTTTTTCTACTTCAAATAATTTGGGAAATCTAAAAAGTTCCAAAAATTGAAAAAAAATGAGAATTTTGAAATAAAATTTTTAATACATCATCAATTTTTTGTGGATTCAAAAAATGTTCGTGATTATATAAAAAATATTTGTTTATTCAAAAACTGGTCGAAATTGTGAAAACAAATGTTCAGGAAATAAAAAAATGTTCATGATTTTTTGAAAACTTAGTGTATTAAAATGTTAATGAAATTGAACAAAATTTCACCAATTCGACAAATGTTCATGAAGGAAAAATATTTTAAAAATTCAAAAACTGTTCGTAACTTATAAAATTGTTTATTCATTCATAAATAGTAGTTGATTAAAAAAATGTTCGTTAAATCAAAAAAATGTTTGTCAATTTCAAAAATTGTTCCACCAATTTCGAAAACAATGTTTGTCCATTCTAGAAATGTTCGCCAATTCAAAAAAATTGTTAAAAAATCACAATTTTTAAAAAATGTTTGCAAATAGTATAAAATTAAAAAAATCACAATTTTTTTAAAATGTTTGCAAATAGTATAAAATGTTCATGAATTGAAAAAATGTTGTTGATTTTAGAAAATATTCAAAAATCTGTAAAAGTGTTCATGAATTTGAATAATGTTCGCGATTTCAATATGTTCATGAATTTTTAAAAATGTTCATAACTTCGCGAAATTGAGAGTGATAGTGTATCTTGGTGATGCAGCAAGATGTGATCATGACAATTGGAGATTATGATTTTTTATCTCCCGTTTCAATGCACGGGCCCTTTTGCTAGTATTGCTGATACAAGTATTCTTCTTTCATACCGCGGGATCTCATAGAAATAACTGCATTCAATTCACACAACAACGCGCGGTGTATCTTGTTTGTAACTGTTTGGCTCCTACGACTAAAAATTAAGCTCTTCTCTTCTTGTCTTGCTGTACGCCTGTACCCAACTAGTATGAACTTGAACATAGCTTTTGTTTAAAAAAAAAAACACTTGAACATAGCTTACATCCCTATCTGCCACAGGCCGTTGTCACGCTGAATGATGTGGTGCTACCGAGTGTGTGACCATATATACCGTCGTCAGAATTCGGAACAAGAAAAAACATCACTGGCAAATGCTAGCCATCTGATAATTAACAGTACATATTACAGTATCAGTTACACACTTGGTTGCCTGTGTGTGCCTCACAGACATTCTTAAGCTTGAGGGGGTCAAATTTCCCAATAGTAGTAGTAAGAGAGAGGAGCAAATTCAGTTTGGTGAATTTGCTTTAAAAAACTTGTGACCGTTTCTTTTTCACGAAACCCCTATCAAATACTCCCTCAATCCCATAATATAAGAACGTTTCTGAAACTACACTAGTGTCAAAAACGTTCTTATATTTTGGGACAGAGGAAGTACGATGGATCTCACGCGAAAGAGTGAATTACTAAAGAGAACACAACGCAGCAAAAGAACAACCAAATGACAGCAGCAAACATCTGAACTCAGGTGCTCAGCTCACAGCAAGAACCACCAGATCAGGGTTGATATTAAAAGATGCTTCATCTAAGAGAAACCCAGCTGTTCACACAGGTTCTGAAGTTTAGAACCGCAAGGGCAGAATAGATAGCTGAAAGCCTGAAACACACGAGCTGCTGGGTTTTTAGGTGTTGTTCTGAATTCTCAACAATCTGTTGCTAAAACAAGACATTAAAAGACAAAGGAGGCAGCTGATGTACAAAACTTGAAGGTGTAGTGTGTACAGTATAAACTGGAGTAGCTTTCATGTAGAGCTCCTGGATAAAATCTGAATCTTGTTCACACATTAGAAACCCCTTTCCTGCCCCCTTGGCCGACACACAAAACAGCATAACTAAAAGCACCATCGATAGCTCATAGGAAGAACAGACCGCGTTTTTCATTTACACGCGAAATGCATAGTCTAAACGGAATGCAGGACCATCAGCTCGCTGCAAAAACCTCTACATTTTCCAGTTATCATAAAATGCATGATCTACAAAAAGTTGCAGAATTATCAACTCATTGCAGGAACCACACAGTGAAAATCGCATCACAACGATGAATGTCAGAAGAGTGACACTGCAGCAACTATAGTATGACCAGCATCACTACAAAATTGTTCAGCCCTTGGAGGTAAAAAATTGACAGGGCTTACCCCTGCCCTGTCAGGGGAACAGAGCAAATTTAACTAGCAGAAGAAACACGAGTGTTGCCGAGTTTTCTCAACCTATATTCCCATAGGCAAAAGTAGGCGTCCAGTTCTGCCGTCATCGCATCCGAGGCGGCGAAACTTGTGAACAGGTGAACTTTCAGGACTCCTGCTCCGATCTTTCTCTACGTGCGTCGACATCGGGGTGTCGCAGCTCGTGATAGACTGGATCAGCAGAAACAATGAGGCAGTTAGGCGGCAGCCAAATAATCGATAACAATATAATGATAACATCATGAAGGCAAAACCTGAAACAATATGATGTGCAGAAAACTAAGATTCTATGCACTATCTATTGTAGCAGGATACAAGCTGAATTTTGTTCACTGGATAGTAACTTAGTATATTCTCTGCAAAGATGGAGTGAGATGACTGAACTTGGTTGGGCATTTCAGATTAGTACTATCTTCAAAGTTCAGACCAGCTGAATTATCTGAATCGATAAAAGGAGTGCGGAAGCATGCTACTAGGTTCAGAGTTCAGACCATCTACAGACTGATAAATCCACATGACATGACACCTACGACTATATCCATTCAAAGTTTCAGACAGGTCCCAATCCTAACAAAACCTATCATTATATCCCTTTCAAGCATGATCTCAGATTAGCACTCCACCAAAGTAAGATTCCGAATGTCATGTTCATACAGTAAACAGTATCTACTTCTACACCAATATCTGTGCATTTCTCACCAAAGAAGATCAGTAGGAAGTAGGAACTAGGAAGAACATCAACTATCTAAATCTCAGAGATCATCAATACAGCTCATGTACAAAACCTGAAGGCAATACAGCTCATGTGCAGAAACGAACACATTCCATTTCCACATCTGAATGTCATGTGCAGAAGTTGTGACATGGAGAGAGGGAGGCTCTGACCTTGGGTCCCGGAGAGCGCCACGATAATCTCGAGGGTCTCGCCGTCGCCGCCGCGTGGCAGGTCGACGACGAGCGGGGTGAGCCTCCCGTGGCGGCCGGCTCGGACACAGATGTCGAAGCCGTCGGGCAGGTCCGCCTCTCCGAAGGAAGGCACCACGTGACGAAGCCGCGGGGCAGGCCTCCCGTTGAGGACGCGGACGCGAATGCTGAGTTCCTCGCTCAGGTGGAAGACGGACCTCCCGAGGAACGGGAAGTTGTGCCAGCCGTTCTCCGGGTACAGCCCCTGGGAAAAGCCGTTCTCGATGAAGAACCGGATCGTCCGCCATGCATCCCGCTCTTGCCGCCCGAAGATGATCCCGGAGAGGCGCCCCTGGACGCGGATCTGCAGCAGTCGAGTCGCAAAGAACAAAGAAGAGTCATGGCACAAATATTGAGGAGATCAAAGAAGCACAAATGCGACCGGGAATTGCAATTGAGAGGCGAGAAGAGTCATGGCGGGCGAGCGAGCGAGCTCACCGGAATCGGGGGTGGAAGGGCAGGCGCGCCCTCTCTGCGGGGGATGCGCTCGACAGCCCAGCGCGCCATGGTGGTGATGTAGTCGCCGTCGACGCTGACGCCGTTCTTCCAGCGGCGGTACCTGCCGTTGGCCCGGAGGTAGTGGCCGCCGACCGTGCGGAGCATGACGTCGCCCTGGGAGCCCGCCCTGACGGCCTCCCACATGATGTCCGGAACCACCGGATGGTCGTAGTCGCGCTGCTCTGCGCGTGAGCCGCGGTGGCCGGGCGGCGCCGGCGCGGCCGTGTTGGCGGCGAGGTAGCGGCCGTAGGCGGCGCTGTGCAGGAGCAGGTGCACGCCGCGGCCTCCGTTGGGGCGGAGGTGCACCGCCCACGCCGCGTTCAGCGAGGCCCGGCTCCGGCGGAGGACGACGCTCTCCCCGTCGTCGGCGGCGTGGAGGTACCCGCCGAGCGCGCGGCTCCGCAGCCGCACGTGGTGCCGGTCTGGGAACTGATCCATCGGTCGCCGGCGATGGAGGGCAGAGGAGGTGGGCGCTGCGCGGTGGAGGGCGGTGGGGATGAAAGGTTCTTGGTTTGCAGGGGCTCCGGCGACGGCGAGGCGGAAGCTGTTGGTTGAGGCGGTTACACTGGGCGCCAATGCGAGGTATTTCAAGGTCGCCGTCCCGGGCTTTGGCAGAAGGTGGGCCTGCAGGCTGTTTTCCCGGCCCAACCCACACAGGGTCGCGCCAGTCACCACCAGTGGTACCGCTTGCTACCCTGGTGTGCGGCATTTCCTATTTGGCGCCACAGGCGCCAGTTAACGTGCATTTCGTTAAGTGGCGCCTGTGGCGTCCGTCAGTGGGCCGGCCCATCTAGGCGCCGGTTGACGATTTTTTTAAATTCTATGAACTTTTTTGAGATTGATGAAATTTTTTGAATATTGATGAATTTTTTTCGAAATTTAATGAACATTTTTCTTGAAAATGGATGAACTTTTTTTAATTTCTATGAACACTTTAGAATTTAATGAACTTTTTTCAATTTAATGAACTTTTTTTAGATTGATGAACTTTTTTGAATATTGATGTATTTTTTAGAAATTTAATGAACATTTTTCTTGAAAACGGATGAACTTTTTTGATTAGTGAACTTTTTTTCAGTTCCATGAAATTTTCTAAAAATACATGAATTTTTTTTCAATTTCTATGAACTTTTTTCAAATTTGATGAACGTTTTTTTCAATTGGAATGAACTTTTTTTCAAATTGATGAACTTTTTTCAAAATTGATGAACCTTTTTTAAAGATATGAACATATTTTTTCAAACGGATGAACTTTTTTTCTTTAAATCTGTAAACCTTTCTTGATTTTATATTTTTGTTGTTGGAGGTTTTTTCTGCAGAGTTTCAACAATGTTATATTCTCTCATGCCCTCCAGTTGTTTCTGCGCGAATTGGTTGTAACCTTGTTGTTTTACGAATATAAGCATGTTGACCTAAAAAAGATTTTGATGTTTGTCTTTCTTTGTCTTTGTGTAATTGTCTGACATGAAATTATGTGATGTGATGATTGGAGCCTTATTGTTTGGGCGAGTTGGGCTCTCATGACGCCAACAGCCAGTCTTCTCCCCCATTCGTCGCCCACCACCCACCCCTAGATCCGTTGAGACGCGCCGCCGCTCTATGTCCCTCATGCCCATCTGCTTGTTGACATATGTTGAGCCCTACAGTGTGGGGCTCGAGGTCGTTTTGGGAGAAATATTTGACTTCGAACCCATTGCGAAACGACCATGGATAGCGCGCGGTCGTTTGTCGACCGTCTGTTCCTAACGGGTCATTCGATGGAGCCAGATCAGGCGTTGGATCGGGCAGCGTAGGAGGCGTCGTTGACCCCATGGGTTCAGCGGGAGAGGACAGTGGGGCCTCCTGGTCAAGGGCGTTAACATCCCTCCTTCTTGAGTCGCGGCTTGATCCCAGGCGACAAAATTTGGGAAACGGTCTTGGAGCATCACGCAATCTTCCAAGATAGTGCCCATCGCTGCATTGCCAGACCATTGCACCTTGACTTGTTCCACCATTGAACCATTCTTCTGGTGCCACATCAACTATAGTTCTTCCACGGAAATTTCTAGTTCGTCGGAACATATAGGAAGTTCAGGAGCAACAACCGTACCAGGGAGAAGTGCTTGTCAGAGTTGTGAGACATGAAAAACATGATGGACTAAAGCTTGTGGTGGAAATGGCAGTTTATAGGCCACATTGTTTATCTTCTCGATGATGGGATAATGCCCCTAGAACTTGGAAAAGAGCTTATAGTTGGCGCAGGGGCAACCAATGTCTGCACATATGATTACAGCTTTGGGAAGACACTGTCAGCCATCGAAAACTTGTGAAATGAGCGTTTCTTCTCATCATTGAGCTTCATGTATTGGCAAGCACGGTGGAGATGCTGCTGGAGCAAGTGTTGGACGACTGAACGCTCTTCGCGCCATGTTTGCAGCAATGACACTGATCGTGTTGTATCCGTTGTAATTCCCAAGTGCTTAGGCTCATGACCAGCTTTGAAAGGAGTCATTTCAATAGCAGATTGGTGTGAGGAGTTACACCAGACCTATGTGAGAGGGATCCAGAAGCTCCAGCAGCGAGGATATGCATGAGTGAAACATCGCAAGAAATTCTCTATGCATTGGTTTACACACTCTGTATGGCTGCCTTTCTAAGGTGGGTGTGATGGCAACATTAGGGTCTAGGAGTGGGAAAAGAGAGTGGAGGAGGAGGGGTGGATTGTGCGATGGGGAGGGGTCAGGATTGTTTTTTGCGTGGTGCCGGGCTATCAAATCCAACATGCCAGACTCAAGGAATCTAAGCAAAGAGGGAGTGGGATGCTTCTATACACCCTTTGGAACATCTGTAAAGAGCGGAACCGCCGCATCTTTTATGGCACGTGCATGAACCACATCGAGGTGGCGGCCCTGACTTTTGAAGATATCAACTAGAGGGCGATGGTTTTTCCTACGCCACAAGCCAGCAAGGGTATTGGTTAATTTGCATGAATGTGTGTCGGGGAGTTTTCACCAAGTTCCTTCCAAAACCATATCACCCCTGTACATAAACCATCTACTTTCTTCTTCTATACAAAAAGGCAATGTTCTCACCTGTTCGGGAAACAGAAAATTTCACCTGTAAGAGCCGATGCATTTAGATTTTTTTGAGCCATGAACTATAGAACAATTTTTATATGGTGTATTATATAAATAAATAAGCATACAAAATATTTACAATAGGGACAGAAGTCACCAAAAGCCTAAAGAAATCTTAAAACATGTTTAGACCGATCTTCGTTCTTGCGATGGAAGGCCAATCACTCAGCAAGCCATCCAAAGTGTAGGTCGGTGCCCTCATCATCTATCCTATCTCTTGAGAGTAAAGCCATAACCTTACCTACTACACACAAACACGCGCTTGCAGCCGCGCACACACAAACAAAAGCATGGTGCACCTGGTTACTGTTTGATACACATTTTGTGGGTAGCCATACACGTGTGCTGATAGTAAATAGTAATAGTAGATATCTTAAAACCAGCAAACAACCAAATATTTGCACACTATTGGCTACGTATGCACATGTTCATGTACTCATTAGATAGTCCATATTTATAGGTTCAGTTTCATACTTTACATCTTGCTATTTCAGTTTCATACTTTACAACCTGGTTTCAGTTTCTTACTTGTACTACATAAGTTGATAAAGGAATTAATACATGCATGCAAATAGCAACAACAACAACTAAATTTGTTCATACATGGAAGCCCAAAAGTTTAGTTTATGTTAACTTTCAAGAAAGACAGTCTCTTTGTAAAGTGATCACTTTTTAGAAAAGTGTATTGAGCAACGTACAACAAACATACCATTTTCGATATTAACACACTTTCTAGGTGCCATAAAAAACATACTTTCTGGGTTGTGCTGAACATGCAAAATGAGGAGATATTCTCATCCACCAACTCTTTGCAACATGTGTGTTTCCTATATATTTTGATTTGTATTTCTTTCATCAATCGGCATAGCTATTCCAAAGTGCAAGATACAAAAAGAAGCATCTCACTTGAAACTTAATTATACAGTAGCATGTATATATGCCAATAAAATCAATAATTTTATATTTCAAAAAAATTAGTTATTTTGTTTACTCACGGTTCAATGCTTTCACTATTCTTCACATCAAATACTTGACAATTAATTAGAAAACATGGAAAATATTGTTCGATATCATGTACCAGTACTTCTCATTAATTCATGGAATAACTTTAAGGCAATTTCTAATTATCTTATTAACATAGAACTCTTTGTTTGAAAGCACTTACTAATCAGATGTTTGAATATATGCTTATATCGACAACAACAACATATATTTATCAATTTTACAAAACTATACTATTGTCTGTGAGAGGTGCAGTTTGCTCACATGTGCAAAACAATGTCAATGCCTCACATAGAGACAACTAGACCAATAAGTGTAAAAGAAGGAGACAAGCAAGTGAAAGAAGCCATATAAGGAAGAAAGAAAGAAGCCACTAAAAGTAATATGTAGTAACGCTTGATATTAGTATATATAAATAGCTATAGGTGTTACCAAAACACATATCAACAAGGACAACTTTAACACAATAGTGTCCCTAAATTGATTGCACACCTATATTCAAGTCTTTTCATGGAGAAGGTAGAGGTTTTCATCGTCGGAGCAGGTCCTTCTGGGCTTGCCACAGCAGCATGCCTAAGCAAACTCTCTATACCATATATCATTGCTGAGCGTGAAGATTGTGTTGTGTCGTTATGGCACAAACACACATATGATCGCCTCAAGCTCCACATCGCCAAAGAGTTTTGTGAGCTACCCCACATGGCATACCCAACTGATTCGCCGACCTACCTTCCCAAAGATCAGTTTTTAAGGTATATGGAGGATTATGTCAAGCACTTCAATATATCCCCAAAGTTTAATACTACAGTTGAGTCATGCATGTACGATGAGGTGAGAAAATGTTGGGTTGTCACGACACATAACAAGGTGGATGGCCCAACTATGTATGCATCCAAGTTCTTGGTTGTAGCAACAGGTGAAAATAGTATGGGATATGTTCCAGAGATTGTTGGCCTACAAAGCTTTCCTGGTGAAACAATCCACTCATCAAATTACAAGTCTGGAAATGATTATGTTGGGAAAAGCGTTCTTGTTGTTGGATGTGGGAACTCTGGCTTTGAGATTGCACATGATCTTGCAGTGCATGGAGCTAATACTTCCATCATTATTCGTAGTCCGGTACGTAAATTTCACGATCCCACTTCTATTATTTTCTTAGTTTTTTCTCAGAAAAATCATGGTTGAAGTTCTACTAAACAAGTTCTTACATGGGTAATTGTGAAGTTGCATGTTATGACAAAGGAGTTGATCCACCTGGGCATGGTACTCTCAACGTGGCACCTTCCACTGAAGCTTATAGATCTTATTCTTATGATCCTCGCATATATCTTATTAGGTGATTTATCAAAGTATGGAATTGTGAGGCCTAATATTGGTCCACTCACCCTAAAAGCAAAAACTGGTCGGTCTGCTATCATAGACACTGGCACCACTAAGCTAATAAAAAAAGGTGATATCAAGGTGAGAGCAAAATCATGCTTATAAACAAATATACACATACTATATGGGGAATGTGATAGACTAATTTAAAAATATTTTGTATGACAGGTATTCGGTCCAATATCATGCATTCGAGGAAATCTCATAGAGTTTGCGGATGGGAATGAGAGGTACTATGACGCTATTGTGTTTGCCACAGGTTATAAAAGCACTGCCAATATATGGCTCAAGGTATATAGACAATCATTTCAATTTATCTGAAAGAACACCATTATTATTATTTATATATAACATCATAGTAATATGAATAATGTATGATGGTAAATAAGTCAAACCAAATTTCTAGCTTAAAAGGACAATCGGTTTCAACTTATAGTCATACTAGTATGCAGGTATGTGCACAACATGTCAAATCTCAATTCACGGATACAAAGCTTGCTTGCTTCAAGCACTGCACCTTGGCATGGAAAGCTTCATTGAGTCAATTGTTGTAGCCGTTCGATTTTGGATGTAAAGCTTTACATGTTTAGAATTAGTATCTTATACTATAACCAGCTTAAAGAAACTCCACCAGAACTTTCAATTCTCGTTGACATGATTAGTATGCATGCTGCAGATTCTCACGATCCAGCAGCCAATACGTGTGCCATGACCAGCATGCATAGATGGATTACAGCTGACAAGTGAACTTTACCTACACTGGAATATAGCAATGGTTCTAGAAATTAGTAGTACCTTTGCTATATTGTAGCCTGTACTTTAGCCACAAATCCCAACATTTTGAGCCATACCATGGACTCTATGAATGGCAAGCTGCTTTTTGGTGTTGAGATTCAAAAGTTTAAAACTCATACACTATATATAGTAGTATAGAAATTTTCTCCAAACATTGTATCATATTTTTTAAAATATTCTTATAAAAATATTTTAATAAATGCAGAACGACATGAGTATGCTAAATAGTGATGGCATACCCAAAAATGACTTCCCCAACCACTGGAAAGGTGCAAATGGACTCTACAGCGTCGGCTTTGCAAGGAGGGGATTGGCTGGTATTGCACATGATGCCAATATTGTTGCAAGTGACATCCATACCAATAAGGAAATGCCATATTTTAATTAGGCTCTCCTAGTACTTCATCACATTTTCTAGATCATTCATCCTGAAAATGATCTCTGAAAATGCAATAGCTTGGTTTGTTGTTAAGTGTTTATTTTGGTGAAGTTGATTTTATTGAAAGGGATGCAATAATGTATTATACTTGAAGTATTGTATTGTACTTTTATTGTGCCAACTTTTTGTGTGGGGGTTCTATCATGTTGACATGTGTCCACTAATTGAAATGTCTTTAGATATTTGTTTTGTGTTGAAATATACACAAATCTTTATATTGTTGTTTGAGCAACCTTATTAATCTCTACAGGAACTAGTACCAACAGCACGTAACTAGAAACAACAAACTCGTAAGACATAAGAGTGGATTTATTTAGAGAAAACCTATTTTGTTGTAATCCACAAAAATTCTCTTCAAAATACCCAAATAGAACTAAGAAGAAACTAAGCCATATTGTTTGGTACTTTTCCTAAGATAACATGAGGTCGTCTTGAGAGGCATGTTACTTTTCCGTAGAACATGAACTACATGGCCGGTTTAAAAAAACTATGATAGTCTATAAGTCTAAATATCACCCATGTTTTTTTTGTACCAAGCCATCTCTGATATGAGCTCTATTGCATACTTTTATTTGGAACTACATTCAAAGTAATATTAATCAAGAATTAAAATAATCCTTCTTAGGAAAAGGTGGCATTGTACTATTGAAACACGTATTTCTATCATTACCTGGCTTAAAGAAAATATTTGTTCTAGTTTGACCGCTCCCCTTGTCCATAATTGTTCTCCTTGCCTTCACTTTGCAACATACCACGAGGCATCTCCAGCATTAGGATTTGAGTAACTTTGTTGGTTCAAGTGTAGTGTCGATTCTTATCCTATTCTGTAATCCAGTTTGAGCAGACTAGCTCCCCTATTCTGTAATCCAATGTCGAGATAGATGAAGAAAGAGTGGTGCCAGGGACGGGCAATTAGAGTTTTCATTGTGGAGGGGCAGTGAAGATTTATTATAATAGTTCATGAATAAAGAAATACTGACCGAAGGGAAAATTGAAGGGTATGATTTCAATAGACTACACAAATGGGTCAAATATAGCGGCCGACAAGTGATTACCTTCTAGGACAATCTATCACCAACTAGCCAAGTTAAGGTCTGTTTGTGATAACCATCTTGCTGAGCCTGAGAGTCGATATCACTGACGGCTCTGGAGTGGCCGGTCAGTGTTAAGGCTCATCACTGATGCGTCTTCAAGGTCGGTATGTGATGAGGGGACTATGCTATTTGGATCTATAGTAGTGAAAGTGCTACAAAGGCCCAAATCAGTTGCCCCCCACATGCCTTGGAGGGAAAGCTAACTCGAAAGAGGAGTCCTAGGAGGACTCCACCACCTAGGTCGACTAACCGCTCGACCTATTTATAGGTAGTAGGGGGTGCATATATAGGAGGGCACTAGAAGCCTCTCACATTCGACACTTTGAAGTCGCAACCCTCTCTCTTATGTAGATTCGATCTATATCGGAAAGCAACTAGGTTGTTTATCTATCTAGTTCTTCATGTAGTTTCTTCGTGCTGTTCAACGGAGTGTTGCAGTACTATTAGACTGGTACACATGGATACTTTGGAGGTGTCTTCTTCCTTTTCGACATCAGATAGGCGGATTTTTCTACAGAAAATTCATGCGACTCGAAGCTATACCATAGGTGTGGGAATCAAGAATATTCACCAGCCCTTCTTCCTCTTCTGCTGCATTGATCATTGGTGATATCATCATTACATGTACCTCCATAGTCTTCCTGGGCTTGTTTGTCCACGTAGAATTTTTGTTGTGTAGCACATCCCGCTATAGTTTCTATCATGGAAAAATCTCCCACCAAAGCACTAACAAATCCCTTAACACTAGAACTCCAATGTCGGAGGTTATTACTTGGTTCCAAATTATTTCATGCCTATTTCTCTCTGAACTACTCAATTTCTCACAAATCTTCTGCTTGACAAACTTCAGTAGGTGACAAACAATATATATCTATTTGCATGGATGTCGTATCTATACATGACATGATGGCATATTCATATAAAAGTAAGGAGCTCTTCTAGAATTCCTAGTGCCATGCCTTGTAGGTACGGAGTCGAGTGCAGATAAGAAAGGAATCCTACGAATAGAAGCAAATTGATTAAGAGGTATCTTTCCATAGTTCGGTGCAATCTAGGGGACCACAACATATTGATGCCGACTTAGAAGCCAAGATAGGATGCATATAAATGGACCCATATGCCAAAGAAAAGAACAAGTAACTTGTGAGCTATAAAACGCCAATAAGATCTGCCAAATCTGGGTTAGTTCTTTTAGCCACAAACTCATCTCATAGCCATACAAATTTTTGTAAGAAGATCATCTCAAGGCAAGAAGTAGGGCATTTATCACATTAGGGTCCATAACCATGGTAATTTTTTATCTCATCATCTTTCAAGCTTGATTTCGTTCACCAGAGGGAACATATCTTTGAACTAGCCTCTTGATTGTAATGATTTCCTTTTTTCCATCATGCTGCAGTCAGATGCCATCCTGCTCCTTGATCCTCAATCTCAACCATTCAATCATTTAGCTGCTTCTCATGAATAAGTTGAACTTAGTTTGTTCGTGGTTTGGTCTCGATGCATTTTGGGATCACCTTCCTCACTTTGGTTCCGAGTTCCAAATCAGTGTGTGATATTGCTCCTTGGAGCCTCCCATCGTTTAAGGGCAAGTCATCGCTTCAATGTATCTAGGTTGACATACTGACTGCAAATCGCAACACCAACCATAAACACCTAACAAGGGCATAAAGTCGCAAGGTCCAAGTCTGCCTAGATCTCACCTGAGAAGAACATCTCCGATTAGCTCATTTTTCATGCAAGAGACAAATAACTATTGATGGGCAGGGCACCCTGGTGCTTGAGCTGTGCTAATCAATTCAATGTCGTTGGGTCACCTAAGTCAAAGCCATTGTCAATTACGCACAACATGATGAGATGATTGGAGCTCTTGGTCTTTCTCCATGCATAGAAATTAAAGTCGATCCACATGTCCTTGCATATGCTTCGAGAGTAGAATCTAAGATTGCTATCGTGAAGGACCTCATTGAGGATCCCGCGGAAGGCATTTTCCTAGGCGAGATTGATTTCAGTTTTTTTGCCTAGATGAGCTCAATATAGCGCCATTGTGGGTGCTAACTATAGATTCACAATTCGCACTGATCATGTATTAATGGTTATATGTAGTAACATGAAGTAATTTGGGTGATATAGGGAACCCGCCATGATACAAAATGATATTTAAAATACGCGAGAGATGGTGTACCAGTGTGTAGGACTGCAATGCAGGTAGTAACCATAGTATCTTCCCCACACATATACATCGTCATGTCCTATATTTGTCTTATACAAATATGATATTCACTTGAATATAGGTATGTTTTTGTTAAAAGTACCATATGGGCGTGAACATACCTTACGAACCTATGAGTGCCTACGATCTATCAACCCAACACATAGTCATTACAAGGTATGTACTCGGAGGAGTTAAGGGTGTACACTACTTTATATTACTATCATATTCATGCATAGAAGATATACCCTAGTTTGGTCGCGAGATCGGATAGAATTTTATTGTATTGAAGATTGTAGACTTATCGATGGAGAATGCACCTCTATATAAAAGGGTAATCAATATCTAGTCCTACTAAAGACTAAAGCCATTATAATAGCCACTCTCATAAGTTCTAGCTTGTAGATGCAATTTAGGTTGTATACTATATACGCATCTTATAAATAAACGCTCATTGCAGGAAGTACTACTATCACCAATCTATGAGACCTAAATGTGCATAAACATTGTTTTTTGTCTTCGGCAAGACCACTTTGACTTCTATGCCATTGCAACACAATCACAATATCATCAGTGATGTATCTCTAGAGCCCGGAAGTGAAATATGCTTTCTCCACTAAATAGTGACAGCAAAATGTATCAGGTTTGCACAGACAAGTATAATGAATCATTCTATTCTATGAATTATTATTAACTAAACTATTCTATTTATATTATCAACATAAAAGGGTAGGCGTTGTGTGGATTATATGTAACATGCTCATTTTTCACCTTAGTGAAAATCTGGATTCGGCATGAACTCAAGTTGCCACTCATAGTAAATAATCCACCACCTCCACACCTGCGTGTAACCAACCCGATGACTCTCCTCCCTCATCTCATGATTCCACCAATCCATACCTAGCTGATATTTAGCATCTTCTTGTCACTAGTGGTTCCTAATATGCGAATCCATGGCGACAATGTCACACCGCCTTAACTTCTCTCCCGTTAGGGTATCTCCAATCCCAAAACCCAAATGGACAAGCCCATTTATCCACGTACCTAACACTAGCCCCATGCCCGAATTTGCCTACTTTTTCCTCTAAGTCTTGAATTTCATCAATTCGCAACAACCAAAAGCAATTCGATGATACATATAGCACTTCCAAAGGATTGGAAGATGAATTGTGCATGACGAACAATTCAACATGTCAGCAAATCAAATAAAGTTCATACCTTCACATTCTAAGGCCTTCTTGTTGGTGTGACACTTTTGGCGGTTGCATGCTCCGCGGGTTCGGCCCGGTGGTGGCCGCACTTGTTGGCCGTTACGACAAGTCGAAGGTGTCCAACATGGATAGTTCCATGGGTCTAGGTAGATCTGTTGCAGTGGCGGCAACATGTGAGGTGGGTGTGATGGAAATTTCGAGGTTTAGGAGCGGGAAAAGAGAGTGGAGGGGGAGGGGTGGAGTGTGGGATAGGGAGGGTCTGATTTTTTTACGTGGAATCGGGCTGTCTGGTCCTATGTGCCAGACTCGAAGAATCTAAGCGGCGACAGAGTGGGATGCATCTATACACCCTTTGGAACATCTAGAAAGATCAAAACCGTCACATCTTTTATGGCACGTGCATGAACCATAGCGGCGACCCTGATTTTTGAGGATATCAACCAAAGGGCGGCTTTTCCTAAGCCACAAGCCAGCGAGGGTATTGGTTAATTTGCATGGGTGTGTGTCATGGGTGAGGTTTTTTGCCAAGTTCCCTCCAAAAACATGTCACTCCATGTACATAAACCGTCTATTTCTTCTTCTATACCAAAAGGTAGTGCTCCTGTTGGTCCGGAAAAGGAAAATTCACCCATACGACCCGACTGAGACAAATAGGTGCAGAATGGAAGAGCCATTTGGATGCGTTTAGACCGATTTTTTTAACCATGAACTGTAGAAAAATTGTTCTACGGTGTATTATATAAATAAATAAGTGTACATTACAATAAGAGTGATAGAAGTACAATAGTGACAGAAGTCACCAAAGTCCTAAAAAGCTTAAAACATATTTAATTAGATCAATCTTTGTTCTTGTTATGGAAGGCCAATCACTCAACTAGCCATCCAAAGTGTAGGTCGCTGCCCTCCTCGTCTACCTACTACACACAAACACGCGCGCGTAGCCACGCTCACAAGAACACAAGCACGGCACACCTGGTTACTGTTAGATAAACATTTTGTGGGTAACCATATACGTGTGCTGATAGTAAATAGTAATAGTAGACATCTTAAAACTAGCATACCAACAAATATTTGCACACTATAGGCTACGTAAACACCTGTCCATGTACTCATTAGATAGTCCGTATTTACAGGTTTAACTTCATACTTTACATCTTTCTATTTCAGTTTCATACTTTACATGTTGCTACTTCAGTTTCATACTTTACAACCTGGTTTCAGTTTCTTACTTGTACTTCCTAAGTTGATAAAGGAATTAATACATGCGTGCAGATAACAACAGTAACAACTAAAATTGTTTATACATGGAAGCCCACAAGTTTAGTTTATGTTAACTTGTAAGAAAGACAATCTCTTCATAAAGTGATCACTTTTTAGAAAAGTGTATTGAGTAATATACAACAAAAGTGCCATTTTAATTATACAGTAGCGTGTATGCTTGCCAATAAAGTCAAGAGTTTTATATTTGAAATACTACCATATGCACATCTAGTGCATGGCTTTATCCATTAAGAAAATTATTTATCATCCCATTTTGTGAAATTTCAGTTCTTTTGTTTACTCACGGTTCAATGCTTTCTATTCTTCACACTAAATACTTGACAGTTAATTAGAAAAACATGGAAAATATTGTTCAACTTTAAGGCGGTTGTTAATTATCTTTTTAACATAAAAATATCTTTGTTTGAAAGTACTTACTAATTGGATGTTTGAATGTACGGTTATATCAACGACAACGTATATTTATCAATTTTACAAAACTATACCACTATCAATGAGAGGTGCAGTTTGCTCACATATGTAGAACAATGCCATTGCCTCACATAGAGACAACTAGACAAATAGCGGTAAAAGAAAGAGACAAGCCAGTGAAAGAAGCAAGAAACAACATCCATCTAAGGAAGAACGAAACAAGCCACTAAAAGTAATACATAGTAACGGTTGATATTGAAGGAAATATGCCCTAGAGGCAATAATAAAGTTGTTATTTATATTTTCTTATATAATGATAAATGTTTATAATTCATGCTAGAATTATATAAACCAGAAACTTGATACATGTGTGGATACATAGACAAAACACAGTGTCCCTAGTAAGCCTCTACTAGACTAGCTCGTTAATCAAAGATGGTTAAGTTTCCTAGCCATAGACATGTGTTGTCATTTGATGAATGGGATCACATCATTAGGAGAATGATGTGATGGACAAGACCCATCCGTTAGCTTAGCATGTTGATCGTTCAGTTTTATTGCTATTGCTTTCTTCATGTCAAATACATAATCCTTTAACTATGAGATTATGCAACTCCCGGATACCGGAGGAATACCTTATCTGCTATCAAACGTCACAACGTAACTGGGTGATCATAAAGATACTCTCCAGGTATCTCCGAAGGTGTTTGTTGGGTTGGCATAGATCGAGATTAGGATTTGTCACTTCGAGTATCGGAGAGGTATCTCTGGGCCCTCTCGGTAATGCACATCATAATAAGCCTTCCAAGCAATGTGACTAATGAGTTAGTTGCGGGATGATGCATTAAAGGACGATTAAAGAGACTTGCCGGTAACAAGATTGAACTAGGTATGAAGATATCGACGATCGAATCTCGGGCAAGTAACATACCGATGACAAAGGGAATAATGTATGTTGTCATTATGGTACGGCCGATAAAGATCTTCGTAGAATATGTGGGAACCAATATGAGCATCCAGGTTCCGCTATTGGTTATTGACCGGAGAGGTGTCTTGGTCATGTCTACATAGTTCTCGAACCCGTAGGGTCCGCATGCTTAGCGTTCAATGACGATTTTGTATTATATGAGTTATGTGATTTGGTGACCCTATGTTGTTCGGAGTCCTGGATGAGATTACAGACATGACGAGGAGTCTAAAAATGGTAGATAGGTACAAATTCATATATAGGACGATAGTATTTGGACACCAAAAGTGTTCTAGGGGTACCGGGTACGTATCGGGTCACCGGAAGGGGTTCCGAGCAACCCCCGACAAGCTATATGGGCCTAATGGGCCAAGAGAGGGACAGACCAGCCCCAAAAGGGCTGGTGCGCCCCTTATAGTCCGAATAGGAGGAGAAGGAAAGGAAGGGAAGGGAGAAGGAAAGGGGAGGATTCGGCCTCCCCCCATCTCTTTCCTTCCCCCTCCGATGGATATGGAAGGGGGGAAGCCGACTTGGAGGAGGCGCCCAAGTAGGATTACTCCTACTTGGGGCACCCCTTGTAGCCCCTCTCCCTCTCCCACCTATATATATGTGGCGGGGAGCACCGCTAGAACATCAAACATTGATTCCTAGCCGTGTACGACGCCCCCTTCCATAGTTTACGCCTCCTGTTATATTCACGTAGTGCTTAGGCAAAGCCCTGTGCGGATCACTTCACTGTCACCGTTACCATGCCATCATGCTGACGGAACTCTCCCTTGACACTTTGCTGGATCAAGAATTCGAGGGACGTCATCGAGCTGAACGTGTGCAGAACTCGGAGGTGCCGTACGTTCGGTGCTAGATCGGCCGGAATGAGAAGAAGTTTGACTACATCTACCGCGTTGTTAAACGCTTCCACTGGTCTACGAGGGTACATGGACACACTCTCCCCCTCTCGTTGCTATGCATCTCCTAGATAGATCTTGCGTGAGCGTAGGAATTTTTTTGAAATTGCATGCTACGTTCCCCAACAGTGGTATTCGAGCCAGGTCTATGCGTAGATGATATGCACGAGTAGAACACCAAGAGTTGTGGGCGGTGATAGTCATACTGCTTACCACCAACATCTTATTTTGATTCAGCGGTATTGTTGGATGAAGCGGCCGGACCAACCTTACATGACCACGTTCATGAGACCGGTTCCACAGACAGACATGCAACTAGTTTTGCATAAAGGTGGCTGGCGGGTGTCTGTTTCTCCAACTTTAGTTGAATCAAATTTGATTGCGGCCGGTCCTTGTTAAAGGTCAAAACAACAAACTTGATAAGTCACCATTGTGGTTTTGATGCATAGGTAAGAACGGTTCTTACTAGAAGCCCGTAGCAGCCACGTAAAACTTGCAACAACAAAGTAGAGGACGTCTAACTTGTTTTTGCAGGGCATGTTGTGATGTGATATGGTCAAGACATGATGTGATATGCGTTATTATATGAGATGATCATGTTTTATAAAAGTTATCGGCAACTGGCAGGATCCTTATGGTTGTCGCTTTATTGTATGAAATGCAAACGCCATGTAATTGCTTTACTTTATCACTATGCGTTAGCGATAGTTGTAGAAGAAATAGTTGGCGAGACGACAACGATGCTACGATGGAGATCAAGGTGTCAAGCCAGTGACGATGGAAATCATGACGGTGCTTTGGAGATGGAGGTCAAAGTCACAAGATGATGATGGCCATATCATGTCACATATTTTGATTGCATGTGATGTTTATCTTTTATGCATCTTATTTTGCTTAGTACGGTGGTAGCATTATAAGATGATCCCTCACTAAAATTTCAAGGTATAAGTGTTCTCCCTGAGTATGCGCCATTGCGAAAATTCTTCGTGCTGAGACACCACATGATGATCGGGTGTGATAGGCTCTACGTTCACATACAACGGGTGCAAGACAGTTTTGCACATGCGAAATACTCGGGTTAAACTTGACGAGCCTAGCATGTACATACATGGCCTCGAAACATTGGAGACCGAAAGGTCGAACGTGAATCATATAGTAGATATGATCAACATAGATATGTTCACCATTGAAGACTACT
The DNA here is from genome assembly GCF_002162155.2 of Triticum dicoccoides. Lineage (NCBI taxonomy): Eukaryota > Viridiplantae > Streptophyta > Magnoliopsida > Poales > Poaceae > Triticum > Triticum dicoccoides. The sequence continues at coordinate 679,056,954 of NC_041386.1, read as the reverse complement.
CCATCTCACGTGATGATCGGACATGGTTTAGTTGATTTGGATTATGTGATCATTTAGATGACTCGAGTTCTTAAGTAATTTGATTAATTTAAGTTTAATTTATCATGAACTTAGTCCTAATAGTATTTGCAAATTATGTTGTAGATCAATAGCTCGTGTTGTAGCTCCCCTATGTTTTTTGATATGTTCCTAGAGAAAAACTAAGTTGAAAGTTGATAGTAGCAATGATGAAGACTGGGCTGTGATCCGAGGATTATCCTTGCTACACAAAAGAATTATGTCCTTGATGCACCGTTAGGTGACAGACCTATTGCAGGAGTAGATGCAGACGTTATGAACATTTGACAAGCTCAATATGATGGCTACTTGATAGTTTAGTTCACTATGCTTTACGACTTAGAACCGGGACTTCAAAAACGTTTTGAATAGCACGAAACATATGAGATGTTCCAAGAGTTGAAATTAGTATTTCAGACTCATGCCCATGTCGAGAGGTATGAAACCTCTGACAATTACTTTGCCTACAAGATGGAGGAGAATAGCTCAGCCAATGAGCATGTACTCAGAATGTCTGGGTACTACAATCGCTTGAATCAAGTGGGAGTTAATCTTACAGATAAGATAGTGATTGACAGAGTTCTCTAAGGAGGAGGAAGAGGTGTAGCAGGGGGAGGGGGCGCCAGGACTTCAGGGTGCGGCTGCCCCTCTCCCCCTCCCTTTATATAGGCCCCCAAGGGGGGGGGGCGCCGGCCCTGGGAGATTCAATCTCCCAAGGGGGCGGCGGCCAAGGGGGGAGGAGTGCCCCCCAAGGCATGTGGTGCGCCCCCCCCACCCTAGGGTTTCAACCCTAGGCGCAGGGGGTGGGCCTAGGGGGGCGCACCAGCCCACTATGGGCTGGCTCCCCTCCCACTTCAGCCCATGGGGCCCTCCGGGATGGGTGGCCCCACCCGGTGGACCCCCGGGACCCTTCCGGTGGTCCCGGTACAATACCGGGTGACCCCGAAACTTTCCCGATGGCCGAAATACCACTTCCTATATATAATTCTTTACCTCCGGACCATTCTGAAACTCCTCGTGACGTCCGGGATCTCATCCGGGACTCCGAACAACATTCGGTATACTGCATACTAATATTCATACAACCCTAGCGTCACTGAACCTTAAGTGTGTAGCCCTACGGGTTCGGGAGACACGTAGACATAACCGAGACGGCTCTCGGGCAATAACCAACAGCGGGATCTGGATACCCATGTTGGCTCCCACATGCTCCTCGATGATCTCATCGGATGAACCACGATGTCAAGGATTTGAACAACCCCGTATACAATTCCCTTTGTCATTCGGTACGTTACATGCCCGAGACTCGATCGTCGGTATCCCAATACCTCGTTCAGTCTCGTTACCGGCAAGTCACTTTACTCGTACCGTAATGCATGATCCCGTGACCAAACACTTGATCACTTTGAGCTCATTGTGATGATGCATTACCGAGTGGGCCCAGAGATACCTCTCTGTCATACGGAGTGACAAATCCCAGTCTCGATCCGTGTCAACCCAACAGACACTTTCGGAGATACCTGTAGTGCACCTTTATAGTCACCCAGTTACGTTGTGACGTTTGGTACACCCAAAGCACTCCTACGGTATCCGGGAGTTACACGATCTCATGGTCTAAGGAAGAGATACTTGACATTGAAAAAGCTCTAGCAAAACGAACTACACGATCTTGTGCTATGCTTAGGATTGGGTCTTGTCCATCACATCATTCTCCTAATGATGTGATCCCGTTGTCAATGACATCTAATGTCCATAGTCAGGAAACCATGACTATATGTTGACCAACGAGCTAGTCAACTAGAGGCTCACTAGGGACATGTTATGGTCTATGTATTCACACGTGTATTACGATTTCCGGATAATACAATTATAGCATGAATAAAAGACAATTATCATGAACAAGGAAATATAATAATAATGCTTTTATTATTTCCTCTAGGGCATATTTCCAACAGTCTCCCACTTGCACTAGAGTCAATAATCTAGTTACATTGTGATGAATCGAACACTCATAGAGTTCTGGTGTTGATCATGTTTTGCTCGCGAGAGAGGTTTAGTCAACGGATCTGCGACATTCAGATCCGTATGTACTTTGCAAATATCTATGTCTCCATCTTGAACATTTTCTCGGATGGAGTTGAAACGACGCTTGATGTGCCTGGTCTTCTTGTGAAACCTGGGCTCCTTGGCAAGGGCAATAGCTCCAGTGTTGTCACAGAAGAGTTTGATCGGCCCCGACGCATTGGGTATGACTCCTAGGTCGGTGATGAACTCCTTCACCCAAATAGCTTCATGCGCTGCCTCCGAGGCTGCCATGTACTCCGCTTCACATGTAGATCCCGCCACGACGCTCTGCTTGCAGCTGCACCAGCTTACTGCTCCACCATTCAACATATACACGTATCCGGTTTGTGACTTAGAGTCATCCAGATCTGTGTCGAAGCTAGCGTCGACGTAACCCTTTACGGCGAGCTCTTCGTCACCCCCATAAACAAGAAACATGTCTTTTGTCCTTTTCAGGTACTTCAGGATATTCTTGACCGCTGTCCAGTGTTCCTTGCCGGGATTACTTTGGTATCTTCCTACCAAACTTACGGCAAGGTTTACATCAGGTCTGGTACACAGAATGGCATACATAATAGATCCTATGGCTGAAGCATAGGGGATGACACTCATCTCTTCTTTATCTTTTGCCGTGGTCGGGCATTGAGCCGAGCTCAATCTCACACCTTGGAATACAGGCAAGAACCCCTTCTTAGACTGATCCATTTTGAACTTCTTCAAAATCTTATCAAGGTATGTGCTTTGTGAAAGACCTATGAGGCGTCTCGATCTATCTCTATAGATCTTGATGCCTAATATATAAGCAGCTTCTCCAAGGTCCTTCATTGAAAAACACTTATTCAAGTAGGCCTTAATACTGTCCAAGAATTCTATATTATTTCCCATCAAAAGTATGTCATCTACATATAATATGAGAAATGCTACAGAGCTCCCACTCACTTTCTTGTAAATGCAGGCTTCTCCATAAGTCTGCATAAACCCAAACGCTTTGATCATCTCATCAAAGCGAATGTTCCAACTCCGAGATGCTTGCACCAGCCCATAAATGGATCGCTGGAGCTTGCATACTTTGTCAGCGTTCTTAGGATCGACAAAACCTTCCGGCTGCATCATATACAGTTCTTCCTTAAGATGCCCGTTAAGGAATGCCGTTTTGACGTCCATCTGCCATATCTCATAATCATAGTATGCGGCAATTTCTAACATGATTCGGACGGACTTAAGCTTCGCTACGGGAGAGAAAGTCTCATCGTAGTCAATCCCTTGAACTTGCCGATAACCCTTAGCGACAAGTCGAGCTTTACAGATGGTGACATTACCATCCGCGTCCGTCTTCTTCTTAAAGATCCATTTGTTTTCTATCGCTCGCCGATCATCGGGCAAGTCAGTCAAAGTCCATACTTTGTTTTCATACATGGATTCTATCTCGGATTTCATGGCTTCAAGCCATTTGTTGGAATCTGGGCCCGCTATCGCTTCTTCATAGTTTGAAGGTTCACCGTTGTCTAACAACATGATTTCCAGGACAGGGTTGCCGTACCACTCTGGTGCGGAACGTGTCCTTGTGGACCTACGAAGTTCAGTAGTAACTTGATCAGAAGTACCTTGATCATCATCATTATTTTCCTCTTCAGTTGGTGTAGGCATCACAGGAACATTTTCCTGAGCTGCACTACTATCCCGTTCAAGAGGTAGTACTTCATCGAGTTCTACTTTCCTCCCACTTACTTCTTTCGAGAGAAACTCTTTTTCCAGAAAGGATCCGTTCTTGGCAACAAAGATCTTGCCCTCGGATCTTAAGTAGAAGGTATACCCAATGGTTTCCTTAGGGTATCCTATGAAGACGCATTTTTCCGACTTGGGTTCGAGCTTTTCAGGTTGAAGTTTCTTGACATAAGCATCGCATCCCCAAACTTTTAGAAACGACAGCTTAGGTTTCTTCCCAAACCATAATTCATACGGTGTCATCTCAACGGATTTAGACGGTGCCCTATTTAAAGTGAATGTAGCTGTCTCTAGAGCGTATCCCCAAAATGATAGTGGTAAATCGGTAAGAGACATCATAGATCGCACCATATCCAATAGAGTGCGATTACGACATTCGGACACACCGTTTCGCTGAGGTGTTCCAGGCGGCGTGAGTTGTGAAACGATTCCACATTTCCTTAAGTGTGTACCAAATTCATGACTTAAATATTCTCCTCCACGATCCGATCGTAAGAATTTTATCTTTCGGTCACGTTGATTCTCTACTTCATTCTGAAATTCCTTGAACTTATCAAAGGTCTCAGACTTGTGTTTCATCAAGTAGACATACCCATATCTACTCAAGTCATCTGTGAGAGTGAGAACATAACGATATCCTTCGCGAGCCTCAACACTCATTGGACCGCACACATCAGTATGTATGATTTCCAACAAGTTGGTTGCTCGCTCCATTGTTCCAGAGAACGGAGTCTTGGTCATTTTGCCCATGAGGCATGGTTCGCATGTGTCAAATGATTCATAATCGAGAGACTCTAAAAGTCCATCAGCATGGAGCTTCTTCATGCGCTTGACACCAATGTGACCAAGGCGGCAGTGCCACAAGTATGTGGGACTATCGTTATCAACTTCACATCTTTTGGTATTCACGCTATGAATATGTGTAACATTACGTTCGAGATTCATTAAGAATAAACCATTGACCATCGGAGCATGACCATAAAACATATCTCTCATATAAATAGAACAACCATTATTCTCGGATTTAAATGAGTAGCCATATCGTATCAAACGAGATCCAGATACAATGTTCATGCTCAAACTTGGCACCAAATAACAATTATTAAGGTTCAAAACTAATCCCGTAGGTAAATGTAGAGGTAGTGTGCCGACGGCGATCACATCGACTCTGGAACCATTCCCGACGCGCATCGTCACCTCGTCCTTCGCCAGTCTCCGCTTATTCCGCAGCTCATGCTGTGAGTTACAAATATGAGCAACGGCACCGGTATCAAATACCCAGGAGTTACTACGAGTACTGGTAAGGTACACATCAATTACATGTATATCAAATATACCTTTGGTGTTGCCGGCCTTCTTATCCGCTAAGTATTTGGGGCAGTTCCGCTTCCAGTGACCCTTCCCCTTGCAATAAAAGCACTCAGTCTCAGGCTTGGGTCCATTCTTTGACTTCTTCCCGGCAACTGGCTTACCGGGCGCGGCAACATCTCTGCCGTCCTTCTTGAAGTTCTTCTTACCCTTGCCCTTCTTGAACTTAGTGGTCTTATTGACCATCAACACTTGATGTTCTTTCTTGATTTCAACCTCTGCTGACTTCAGCATTGAAAATACTTCAGGAATGGTCTTCACCATCCCCTGCATATTGTAGTTCATCACAAAGCTCTTGTAGCTTGGTGGGAGCGACTGAAGGATTCTGTCAATGACCGCCTCATCCGGGAGGTTAATGTCCAGCTGGGATAGGCGGTTGTGCAACCCAGACATTTTGAGTATGTGCTCACTGACAGAACTATTTTCCTCCATCTTACAACTATAGAACTTGTCGGAGACTTCATATCTCTCGACCCGGGCATGAGCTTGGAAAACTAATTTCAGCTCCTCGAACATCTCATATGCTCCGTGTTGCTCAAAACGCTTTTGGAGCCCCGGTTCTAAGCTGTAAAGCATGCCGCACTGAACGAGGGAGTAATCATCAGCACGAGACTGCCAAGCATTCATAATGTCTTGGTTCTCTGGGACGGGAGCGTCACCTAGCGGACCTTCTAGGACATATTGTTTCCTGGCAGCTATGAGGATGATCCTCAGGTTCCGGACCCAGTCCGTATAGTTGCTGCCATCATCTTTCAGCTTGGTTTTCTCTAGGAACGCGTTGAAGTTCATGTTGACATGAGCGTTGGCCATTTGATCTACAAGACATATTATGCAAAAAGTTTTAGACTAAGTTCATGATAATTAAGTTCATCTAATCAAATTATTTTAATGAACTCCCACTCGGATTAGACATCCCTCTAGTCATCTGAGTGTTACACGATCCGAGTCGACTAGGCCGTGTCCGATCATCACGTGAGACGGACTAGTCATCGTCGGTGAACATTCTCATGTTGATCGTATCTTCCATACGACTCGTGTTCGACCTTTCGGTCTCCGTGCTCCGAGGCCATGTCTGTACATGCTAGGCTCGTCAAGTTAACCCTAAGTGTTTTGCATGTGTAAAACTGTCTTACACCCGTTGTATGTGAACATAAGGATCTATCACACCCGATCATCACGTGGTGCTTCGAAACGACGAACTTTAGCAACGGTGCACAGTTAGGGGAGAACACTTCTTGAAATTTTTGTAGGGGATCATCTTATTTACTACCGTCGTTCTAAGTAAACAAGATGCATAAACATAATAAACATCACATGCAATTATATAATAGTGACATGATATGGCCAATATCATATAGCTCCTTTGATCTCCATCTTCGGGGCTCCATGATCATCTTCGTCACCGGCATGACACCATGATCTCCATCATCATGTCTTCATGAAGTTGTCACGCCAACGACTACTTCTACTTCTATGGCTAACGCGTTTAGCAATAAAGTAAAGTAATTTACATGGCGTTCTTCAATGACACGCAGGTCATACAAAAAAATAAAGACAACTCCTATGGCTCCTGCCGGTTGTCATACTCATCGACATGCAAGTCGTGATTCCTATTACAAGAACATGATCTCATATATCACAATATATCATTCATCATTCATCACAACTTCTGGCCATATCACATCACATGACAATTGCTGCAAAAACAAGTTAGACGTCCTCTAATTGTTGTTGCATCTTTTACGTGGCTGCAATTGGGTTCTAGCAAGAACATTTTCTTACCTACGAATAACCACAACATGATCTTGTCAACTTCTATTTACCCTTCATAAGGACCCTTTTCATCGAATCCGCTTCAACTAAAGTGGGAGAGACAGACACCCGCCAGCCACCTTATGCAACTAGTGCATGTTAGTCGGTGGAACCGGTCTCACGTAAGTGTACGTGTAAGGTTGGTCCGGGCCGCTTCATCCCACAATACCGCTGAAGCAAGATAAGACTAGTAGCGGCAAGCAAGTTGACAAAATCTACGCCCACAACAACATTGTGTTCTACTCGTGCAATAGAGAATTACGCATAGACCTAGCTCATGATGCCACTGTTGGGGAACGTTGCAGAAAATTAAAATTTTTCCTACGGTTTCACCAAGATCCATCTATGAGTTCATCTAAGCAATGAGTCAAGGGAGATGCATCTACATACCACTTTGTAGATCGCGAGCGGAAGCGTTCAAAAGAACGGGGTTGGAGTAGTCGTTCTCGTCGTGATCCTATCACCGGAGATCCTAGCGCCGAACGGATGGCACCTCCGCGTTCAACACACGTACGGAGTGGATGACGTATCCTCCTTCTTGATCCAGCAAGGGGGAAGGAGAGGTTGATGATGATGGCTCCAGCAGCAGCACAACGGCGTGGTGGTGGTGGAACAGCAGCACTCCGGCAGGGCTTCGCCAAGCACGTGACGGAGGAGGAAGATGTGTAGCAGGGGGAGGGGGCGCCAGGACTTCAGGGTGCGGCTGCCCCTCTCCCCCCTCCCTTTATATAGGCCCCCAAGGGGGGGTGCCGGCCCTGGGAGATTCAATCTCCCAAGGGGGCGGCGGCCAAGGGGGGAGGAGTGCCCCCCAAGGCATGTGGTGCGCCCCCCCCCCACCCTAGGGTTTCAACCCTAGGCGCAGGGGGTGGGCCTAGGGGGGCGCACCAGCCCACTATGGGCTGGCTCCCCTCCCACTTCAGCCCATGGGGCCCTCCGGGATGGGTGGCCCCACCCGGTGGACCCCCGGGACCCTTCCGGTGGTCCCGGTACAATACCGGGTGACCCCGAAACTTTCCCGATGGCCGAAATACCACTTCCTATATATAATTCTTTACCTCCGGACCATTCCGAAACTCCTCGTGACGTCCGGGATCTCATCCGGGACTCCGAACAACATTCGTTATACTGCATACTAATATTCATACAACCCTAGCGTCACCGAACCTTAAGTGTGTAGCCCTACGGGTTCGGGAGACACGTAGACATGACCGAGACGGCTCTCGGGCAATAACCAACAGCGGGATCTGGATACCCATGTTGGCTCCCACATGCTCCTCGATGATCTCATCGGATGAACCACGATGTCGAGGATTTGAACAACCTCGTATACAATTCCCTTTGTCATTCGGTACGTTACATGCCCGAGACTCGATCGTCGGTATCCCAATACCTCATTCAGTCTCGTTACCGGCAAGTCACTTTACTCGTACTGTAATTCATGATCCTGTGACCAAACACTTGATCACTTTGAGCTCATTGTGATGATGCATTACCGAGTGGGCCCAGAGATACCTCTCCGTCATACGGAGTGACAAATCCCAGTCTCGATCCGTGTCAACCCAACAGACACTTTCGGAGATACCTGTAGTGCACCTTTATAGTCACCCAGTTACGTTGTGACGTTTGGTACACCCAAAGCACTCCTACGGTATCCGGGAGTTACACGATCTCATGGTCTAAGGAAGAGATACTTGACACTGAAAAAGCTCTAGCAAAACGAACTACACGATCTTGTGCTATGCTTAGGATTGGGTCTTGTCCATCACATCATTCTCCTAATGATGTTATCCCGTTGTCAATGACATCTAATGTCCATAGTCAGGAAACCATGACTATCTGTTGACCAACGAGCTAGTCAACTAGAGGCTCACTAGGGACATGTTATGGTCTATGTATTCACACGTGTATTACGATTTCCGGATAATACAATTATAGCATGAATAAAAGACAATTATCATGAACAAGGAAATATAATAATAATGCTTTTATTATTGCCTCTAGGGCATATTTCCAACAGAAATTAGTTCCAGTGATGCCTACACCAACTAGAGAGGAAGCTAATGATAATGATCATGAAACTTCAGATCAAGTTACTACCAAACCTCGTAGGTCAATCAGAGCATGTTCCGCACCAGAGTGGTATGGTAATCCTGTTCTGGAAGTCATGTTACTAGACCATGACGAACCTACAAACTATTGGGAAGCGATGATGAGCCCAGATTCCGCAAAATGGCTTGAGGCCATGAAATCTGAGATAGAATCCATGTATGAGAACAAAGTATGGACTTTGGTTGACTTGCCTGATGATCGGCAAGCCATAGAGAATAAATGGATCTTCAAGAAGAAGAATGATGCTGATGGTAATGTTACTATCTACAAAGATCGACTTGTTGCGAAGGGTTTTCGACAAGTTCAAGGAGTTGACTACAATGAGACCTTCTCACCCATAGTGATGCTTAAGTCTGTCCGAATCATGTTAGCAATTGCTGCATTTTATGATTATGAAATCTGGCAAATCGATGTCTAAACTGTATTCCTTAATGGATTTCTTATAGAAGAGTTGTATATGATGCAACCAGAAGGTTTTTTCGATCCTAAAGGTGCTAACAAAATGTGCAAGCTCCAGCGATCCATCTATGGACTGGTGCAAGCATCTCGGAGTTGGAATATACGCTTTGATGAATTGATCAAAGCATATAGTTTTATACAGACTTGCGGTGAAGCCTGTATTTACAAGAAAGTGAGTGGGAGGACTACAATCTTTTTGATAAGTATATGTGAATGACATATTGTTGATCAGAAATAATGTAGAATTTTCTGGAAAGCACAAAGGAGTGTTTGAAAGGATATTTTCAAAGAAAGACCTCGGTGAAGCTGCTTACATATTGGGCATAAAGATCTTTAGAGATAAATCAAGACGCTTGATAAGACTTTCGATGAATACATACCTTGATAAGAATTTGAAGGAGTTCAAAAAATGGATCAGTCAAAGAAGGAGTTCTTGCCTGAGTTGTAAAGTATGAAGTTGAGTAAGACTCAAAACCTGACCACGGCAGAAGATAGATAGAGAATGGAAGTTATTCCCTATGCCTCCTCCATAGGTTCTATAAAGATTGCAATGCTGTGTACCAGACCTATTGTGTACTTTGCCATGAGTTTGGCAAGGAGGTACGATAGTGATCCAAGAGTGGATCACTAGACAGCGGTCAAAGTTGTCATTAGTTACCTAAGAGGACTAAGGAAATATTTCTCGGTTACAGAGGTGATAAACATTTCGTCGTAAAGAGTTACGTCGATGCAAGCGTTGACACTGATCCGGATGACTCTGAGTCTCAATCTGGATACATATTGAACGTGGGAGCAATTAGATAGAGTAGCTCCGGGCAGAGCATTGTAGACATCAAAATTTGCAAAATACATACGGATCTGAATGTGGCGGACCCGTTGACTAAACTTCTCTCACAAGCAAAACATGGTCACAACTTAGTACTCCTGGGTGTTAATAACATGGCGATGTGAACTAGATTATTGACTCTAGTAAACCCTTTGGGTGTGGGTCACATGGCGATGTGAACTATGGGTGTTAATCACATTGCGATGTGAACTATTAATGTTTAATAACATGGCGATGTGAACTAGATTATTGACTCTAGTGCAAGTGGGAGACTGAAGGAAATATGCCCTAGAGGCAATAATAAAGTTGTTATTTATATTTCCTTATATCATGATAAATGTTTATTATTCATGCTAGAATTCTATTAACCGGAAACTTGATACATGTGTGGATACATAGACAAAACACAGTGTCCCAAGTAAGCCTCTACTAGACTTGCTCGTTAATCAAAGATGGTTAACTTTCCAAGCCATAGACATGTGTTTTCATTTGATGAACGGGATCACATCATTAGGAGAATGATGTGATGGACAAGACCCATCCGTTAGCTTAGCATGTTGATCATTTAGTTTTACTGCTCTTGCTTTCTTCATGTCAAATACATAATCCTTCGACTATGAGATTATGCAACTCCCGGATACCGGAGGAATACCTTATGTGCTATCAAACGTCACACCGTAACTGGGTGATTATAAAGATTCTCTATAGGTATCTACAAAGGTGTTTGTTGGGTTGGCATAGATCAAGATTAGGATTTTTAACTCCGAGTATCGAAGAGGTATCTCTGGGACCTCTCGGTAATGCACATCATAATAAGCCTTGCATGCAATGTGACTAATTAGTTAGTTGCAGGACGATGCATTACAAAACGAGTAAAGAGACTTGCCGGTAACGATATTGAACTAGGTATGAAGATACCAATGATCGAATCTCGGGCAAGTAACATACCGATGACAATGGGAATAATGTATGTTGTCATTACGGTAGGACCAACAAAGATCTTCGTAGAATATGTGGGAACCAATATCAGCATCCAGGTTTTGCTATTGGTTATTGATCGGAGAGGTGTCTCGGTCATGTCTACATAGTTCTCAAACCCGCAGGGTCCGTACGCTTAACGTTCGATGACGATTTTGTATTATATGAGTTATGTGATTTGGTGACCGAATGTTGTTCAAAGTCCCGGATGAGATCACAGACATGACGAGGAGTATCAAAATGGTTGAGAGGTAAAAATTCATATATAGGACGATAGTATTTGGACACGGGAAGTGTTTCGGGGGTACCGGGTACGTATCGGGTCACCGGAAGGGGTTTCGGGCAACCCCCAGCAAGCTATATATATGGGCCCAATGGGCCAAGAGAGGGACAGACCAGCCCCAAAAGGGGCTGGTGCACGCCCTATAGGCCGAATAGGAGGAGAAGGAAAGGAAGGGAAGGGAGAAGGAAAGGGGAGGATTGGTCCTCCCCCTTTCCTCGCCACCTCTCTTTCCTTCCCCCTCCGATGGATATGGAAGGGGGGAGGCCGACTTGGAGGAGGCGCCCAAGTAGGATTACTCCTACTTGGGGCGCCCCTAGCATCCCCTCTCCCTCTCCCACCTATATATATGTGGGGGGAGCACCGCTAGAACATCAAACATTGATTCCTAGCCATGTGTGACGCCCCCTTCCACAGTTTACGCCTCCTGTCATATTCACGTAGTGCTTAGGTGAAGCCCTGCGCGGATGACTTCACCATCACCGTTACCACGTCATCATGCTGACGGAACTCTCCCTCGACACTTTCCTGGATCAAGAATTCGAGGGACGTCATCAAGCTGAACATGTGCAGAACTCGGAGGTGCCGTACTTTTGGTGCTTGATCAATCGGAATGAGAAGAAGTTTGACTAGATCAACTGCGTTGTTAAACGCTTCCGCTTTCGGTCTACGAGGGTACATGGACACACTCTCCCCCTCTCATTGCTATGTATCTCCTAGATAAATCTTGCGTAAGCGTAGGAATTTTTTTGAAATTGCATGCTACATTCCCCAATATATATTTGTATATATAAATATCTATAAGTTTTCCCCAAACACATATCAACAAGGACAACTTCAACACAATAGTGTAACTAAATTGATTGCACACCTACTCTAACACCCCAAATTTTCAATTTGGAATGTTATACATTAGATCATCATTGCATATCACATTTTGTTGCATTTGGCTTGACCCTAGAAATTCTACGCAACTCAGGGACCCACGGAGAGAGTTGGGGATTTCGTTATTTTCATATTTGAGTTTTTCTCAAATTTTAAAAAGAGGATCTTTTGATTTTATTTATTTTATCTTCGTATATTTCTTTTATAAAATAAGAGAAAGGGAATAAAATGACTTTCCCTAAATAAAGAAATATTGGAGATTTAATAATAAAATCAAATAAGATTTTATTTCAGAGTTTTATCACTATTTTATTTGAATTAGGAAAAATACGCATTTTTCAAAATTGCATTTTAGGCCCAAATAAATGTTCACCTTGCTCGGCTTATTTTTAGAGGATGGGGAATTTCTTTTCGGGATTTTTGGAGTCCGTTTAGTATTTCTTTTCTTTCTTTTTCTGCACATCGGAATTATTTTAAAAAAGGGAAACCGACTTTGGGCCGTACCCGCCCAGGACACCTCGGGCCGGCCCTAATAAGCCGCGACCCCGGCGCCCTGCCAGCACAGCCACCCCGCGCCCCCGAACCCCAACCCTAAGCCGCTGCCGCTGTCGCCCCCGCCGGTTGCCGTCGCCCCGCAGCACGACGCCTCCGCCGCCGACCCCGCCGCCCGACACCGCCGTCGCCTCGCCCCGCCGCCGACCGCCGCCACCACCTTGCCGGATCGCACCGCCGCCGGAGGTAGCGCCGCTGCCGCCGCGGTTTTCCTCAGAAAACCGTACATTTTTTAGAAACCCCGGTTTATTTTAGATCGGTTCGTCGATTTTTCTCGGTTTAGTTTATTTAGCAGAAGTCCATTCATACATTCGTTTTAACGAACGGTTTTCACCGTTTAGCCACTGACAGCGAAAGTTCGTTCGTTAGCCTGTTCGTCAGTTTTTCTTTTTCTCGGGTTTTTCGCGATTATTTTCGATCACGATTTCTGATTCGATTTTCGTTTTAGTATAACTTTTCGCTTGTTTATCGGAACCAGGCGATTCAAGCGCCTAGGGTTTCGTCTCGAAACCCTCTTTCTGTTTAACCAACTTAAACAAGTTTTTGCTACTGTAAAATTTGACTTAGGTCCAGATTAGTAAACGAAGCTTGTTTCTTTCGCTGTTTGAGTTCCGTTGCTTCGTTTGATTTGATTCTTTTTGCAAACCAGAGTTCTTAAGTTGAACTTTCTTATTAGATCTCTTATTTGAGTTTTACCCATGCATTAGATGAGTGCTTATTGTATGCTTATTTTTTTGTGATAGAGTACCCGGAGTGCGCAGCGTGCTACTACGAGTCTCTAGGTTTCACGGATCATCAGCAAGTCAAGTAACACTTTGATCATACCTCTTTACTACCCAGTTTTATTGCATTAGATCAATCGTCAAACAATTGCATGGTTAGGATCTGGTGAATATGTGGGTTTTGGGAAGTAGATGAGGTAGAACCTATTGTCCTGTTTATTATCAAACCTTTCGGAGTTACTTCTACGTTTGCTTACATTGCTATGCTATGCTTGTAGACGTGGATTGGGTGAGTGTATCCATGCCAAATGTGAGTATTGTTAATTAATGGATCAACTTAAGATGGCAACTTTAATTTACATCTGGGTGGATTGAGGCACCTGGGGAACCCAGTGTTGCCTGTATTTTTGGAAATCCCGGGGTACCGTGTGATTCTCCTATGGACTGCCACCCAGGCTCAAAGGGATCATTAACTTATTCATGCTAGAAACTTCCGTGTGCAGCCGCAAGCTATTATGGGCTCTAGCATAGTTGAGTATGTTGCGTGACCTCTTTCAGTGGTAGACTAGCAGATGTAGGGGATATAGGTTGGTACTGTCTACCCAGAGTAAAGAGTTAATGCTTCTGAAAGACCGTGTCTCGGTCATCCATTTCTCAAACACCATGTAGTGTGAGAAATCCAATGGAGGAGATCGAGTCTTGTGGGAAAAACTGTGCAAACCTCTGCAGAGTGTATAAACCAATCATGGTTAGTCGTGTCCCCGGTTATGGACATTTTGAGTATCTAGTACTTGGATTATCATGTGAATCTCATCATGTTACTTAATTTAAATTGTTGGGTTTAATGTTGAAGCTTAATTGGGATTGAGTTGGAGGAACCTTCTCAATGTTTAACAACCACCATGATAGTTAAATGAAATTTATTCCTTTGTTGTAGGGAAAAATTGGCTTTATGCAAAACTGTAACCATAGAGCTTTCCACCAGCCATATATGCATGTAGTGATAGCATTATTCTATTCATTACTCTCTATGTGTTACATTGCCAGCATATTCCATGTGCTGACCCGTTTTCGGGCTGCAACGTTCATGTTGCAGACTTTTCAGACGACGAGTAAGATGCCTTAGGTCGTGATCTTTCACTCAGTGATGCCGTTGGAGTTGATGGACTCGCTTTATCTTCCAAGCCTTCCGCTGTTATCGTATTTAGATGGCCTTAAGCCATATTTATTGTAATGAGTTCTCTTTTGAGACATTTGATGTAATAAGTGTGTGATTGCTACTCTGTTATAAATCCCTCAAGTATTGTGCGTGTCAGCATTACCGATCCAGGGATGACACTGATGCACAGAGATCAGACTGTTTGAGGTCTAGTCGCTACAAGATGGTATTAGAGCACACGCTGACTGTAGGACACGACCACTAAGCTAAATCCCTAGATCACTACTCTTTTGTCATTTCTAACTCCTCTCCCTTTTCTACTCTTTAGGATGGCGGATGCAAGGAACAAGTTCGCACAACCGGATGAAGATACACCTTTTGGACGCCACTTGAAGGAAGTCACTAGATACCTGAACATAGGAGTACCAAGCTTCATCGGGACTTACATCGCCACCTTGCCAGAAGAGGAGCGTTGGCTGATTAAAGTTCAAGTTCCAGGAAGGACGTTCATGCCAGTCACTGAGCCCATAGAGTTTTCCTTTGATGCACCAACCTGGAGTCCCGGAAAGAGCATGGCAGCCCACATCACCATGGGACACATTGGAGAAGTTTACCATAAGGATCTCAAGGATACTATATACCAGATTTGTGGGCACCGAGATGAGCAATGGGAGATAATCAGCACCAGGAAGGATAGATGTATTGCAGCTTTCATCCAGGAGTTAAACCAACACATTCGTCGCCAAGAGAACCAGATGTGCGCAGGCATGATAGATCTGAATAAGGCAATGACCAGGATCACGAAACTGGAATAAGAACTCAAGTCTACACGCGATGGATATGAGGAGGAAATCGTAACATTATTGGAGAAGAATGACGATCTGATAAAGAAGATCGGAGTATTCATGGGAGACCCCGCGCCAAGAGGAGATGACGACGATTTCCACTTGCCCGGAGAACTACATCATCATGGACGACACTGACTCGGACCCTGACGATAGTGATGATGACTTTGTTGATGAAGCTGGAGCAGATATCATGGAGTCTTCGACCGATCAAATTTTCTAGTCGACCACCATAACAGTAGTAGTATTCCCCCATGTATATAGTATAGTCCGAGCACTTTTGTAACGGTAGTTAGACTGTTGTATGCCCTTGTTTGAATTGATTGAAGTGATATGTTTGTGTTTGTCTCATGTGCATATGGGTAGTGTTTTCTCTTTAGACCTCATTCTATTCTATTCTCTCATCTTTTCTAAATCCTCAGATGCCTCTAAGACGCGACAATGGATTTGCTTTCCCACCGGAGCTCACTCAGTTGATCCAGCAGCAGAACACATTGATGCAGATACTAGTCCAGAATCAAAACCAAGGGAACAACAACAACAACAACAACAATCCACCACGACCACCACCCGTTGATCACTTAGCCCGTTTCTTAAGGCTTAATCCGCCAGTGTTCTCCAGTAGCATCGAGCCGATAGTTGTAGATGATTGGCTCCGCAAGATTGGAAGGGAGTTGATCACTGCAGGATGCACAAATGCGGAGAGAGTGCGCTTTGCCGCACATCAGCTTGATGGATCCGCATCATCATGGTGGGAGAATTTCACAGCCACTTACCCATCGACATTGTCACATGGGATCAGTTTCAGCAGGCTTTCCGTACTGCTCATATTTCAACAGGAGCTATGGCCATGAAGAAGCGTGAGTTTCGCAACTTGCGCCAAGGAGGACGTACAGTTGGCCAGTATGTGGATGATTTTAGTAAGCTAGCACATTATGCCCCAGATGACGTTGCTACAGATGCAACTAAGCAGGAGAAGTTTCTGGAAGGACTGAATGATGGGCTGAGCATGCAGTTGATGGTGGCAACCTTCAACAACTACCAGGAGTTGCTATACCGAGCTCTCATGATTGAAGGGAAGCAACAGCAGATTGACAGCCGCAAGAGGAAGTATGGACAAGGAAAGTACAATTCTGGAGCTCAGTAGAAGCCTCGTTTTACCCGAACTCGGGAGGACCTTTTCAGCATACTCATGGAGGTCACAATCAAAATGGAGGGAGTTTGCACAACCATAGTGGCCCCAAGAATGGCAATGGGAATGGAGGAAGCAACGGCTAGAACCGTACCAACCCATCAACACCAGCCAAGAGGGATCTAAGCCACATTACTTGCTACAAGTGCTAGAAGACTGGACATTATGCCACTAAATGTCCTGAAGCAAAGAATGGAAATGGCAATGGAAGCTCTGGGAAGAAGCCTAACCCTTTCAACAGGGAACAGGTGAACCACGTTAACGTGGAGGAGGTTGAAGCACAACCAGATGCAGTAATAGGTAAGTTTTTGGTTAAGTCATTTACTGCAATCGTTCTTTTGATACTGGTGCATTCATATTCATACATATCAAGGGGATTTGTGGATAAGTATAAACTGCCAACCCAAGCCCTTAGGTCACCCATGTTAGTAACCTCGCCAGGAGGAGAGTATATGGCTAATCTATGGTGTGATCGGTTACCATTAAGTATTGGTAACTACGTGTTTCCCTCAGACCTAATAGTATTGGATTCACAAGGACTGGATGTGATATTAGGAATGGATTGGTTATCGAAGTATGGAGGGAACATTGACTGCGCCAGTAAGTCGATTTTGCTTACCACACCTAGAAGGAAGAAGGATCAAGTATGTATCCCGGCATGTGCCAAAGAGGACTCAAGTGAATTCCTTATTTTGTGCAGGAGGAAGTACCAGTGGTGAAGGATTTCTCCAATGTATTTCTAGAAGAGTTTCCAGGCATGCCACCAGGTAGGGACATTGAGTTTTTTATTGAGCTTTTGCCAGGCACATGGCCAATATCTAAGAGACCGTACAAGATGCCCGCAAAGGATCTGGAGGAAATTAAGAAGCAGATTAAGGAGTTACTGGATAACGGCTATATTCGCCCAAGTTCATCACCTTGGGGATCACCAGTGCTTCTAGTGGAGAATAAGGATGGATCGTTGAGGATGGTTGTTGATTATCAAGAATTGAATGAAGTAACAATCAAGAACAAGTACCCACTGCCGATGATCAATGATCTGTTTGACCAGTTGCAAGGAGCTAAGGTATTTTCCAAGATCGATCTGCGATCAGGATACCACCAGCTGAAGATTCGAGAGCAGGATATACCTAAGACAGCTTTTACCACAAGGTACGGGCTATATGAGTATACCGTTATGTCATTTGGTCTGACTAACGCACCTGCCTATTTTATGAACATGATGAAGAAGGTGTTTATGGAGTTTCTGGATAAGTTTCATTGATCATATTTTGGTCACTCGAAGAACGAAGAGGAGCATAAGGAGCATTTGCGTTTGGTACTTGGAAAGCTCAGAGAACATCAATTATATGCCAAGTTCAGCAAGTGTGAGTTTTGGTTGACAAAAGTTGGGTTCCTCGGACATGTTATATCCAGAGAAGGAATAGCAGTAGACCCCACCAAAGTTGTCACTGTGACAAATTGGGAAGCACCCACAACCGTTGGAGAGATCCGGAGTTTTCTTGGACTCGCAGGATACTACCGGAGGTTCATTGAGAATTTCTCGAATATTGCAAAACCCATGACGAAGTTCTTAAAGAAGGACACCAAATTCAAATGGACTGAGGAATGTGAGGCCAGTTTCCAGGAGTTGAAGAAACGTTTGGTTACATCACCGGTGTTGATTCTGCCAGATCAGCACAAGGATTATGAAGTATATTGCGATGCTTCACGTCGAGGACTTGGAGCAGTGCTTATGCAGGAGGGAAGAGTTGTGTCATATGCCTCCCGACAACTTAAGCCCCATGAATTGAATTATGCTACACATGATTTGGAGTTAGCAGCCGTAGTGCATGCATTGAAGACATGGAGACATTTTCTCATCGGAAACCATTGTGAGGTGTACACGGATCATAAGAGTTTGAAGTACATTTTCACATAGAAGGAGTTGAATCTCAGGCAAAGGAGCTGGCTGGAGCTCATTAAAGATTATGATATAAGATTGCATTATCACCTAGGAAAGGCTAACGTAGTAGCCGATGTGTTGAGCCGAAAGAGCCATGTCAACACACTCATGACCGGAGAGTTACCCAAGGAGTTAGCCAAGGATCTTAGCGGGCTATGTTTGGAGATAGTTCCGAGAGGCTATGTAGCAGCTTTGGAGATTCAATCTACGTTGATGGATAAGATCAGAGAAGCTCAGAAGACCGACAAGGAGATTGCTGGGATAAAGGAGAAGATGAGAAAAGGAAAAGCTAAGAGTTTTCGTGAGGATGAGCACGATACCTTATGGTTTGAGGACCGCGTTTATGTGCCTAATGACCCGGAGATCAGGAAGTTGATTCTGCAGGAGGCCCATGATTCACCGTATTCGATCCATCCAGGAAATACCAAGATGTATCTAGATTTGAAAGACACTTTCTGGTGGACCGGAATGAAGAAGGATATTGCAGAGTATGTAGCAGTTTGTGATGTATGTCAGAGAGTGAAGGCAGAGCATCAGAATCCAGCAGGATTGCTACATCCATTGCTGATACCTGAATGGAAGTATGATAAGCTAGGCATGGATTTTATCACGAGATTGCCTAGCACACGTTCAGGCTATGACTCGATATGGGTTCTAGTTGATCGTTTGATGAAGGTAGATCATTTCATCCCAGTGAAGACTACTTATACCAGTGCTAAGTTGGCAAAGATATACATGACCAGGATCGTATGTTTGCATGGAGTTCCGAGGACCATTGTATCAGATAGAGGAACCCAGTTTACCTCAAAGTTCTGGAATCAGTTGCACGAAACTTTGGGTACCAGGCTAGAGTTAAGTATAGCCTTTCATCCACACACAGATGGATAGACCGAGAGAGTCAATCAGATTCTGGAGGACATACTGAGATCTTGTGCGCTAGATTATGGATCTAGTTGGGACGACAATTTGCCATATGCAGAGTTCTCTTACAATAACAGTTATTAATCCAGTTTGAAGATGGCCTCTTTCAAAGCTTTGTACGGAAGGAGGTGCAGGACACCGTTGTTGTGGGATGAACTTGGAGACCGCTAGTTGTTTGGACCAGATTTGATTAAGGAGTCTGAAGAGAAGGTTAAGCTGATTCTCGATAGGCTCAACATGGCTCAGTCCAGGTAGAAGATGTTGGGGAACGTTGCATAAAATAAAAATTTTCCTACGTTCACCAAGATCAATCTATGAGTTCATCTACCAATGAGAGAGAGAGATGCATCTACATACCACTTGTAGATCGCGTGCGGAAGCGTTCAAGAGAATGGGGTTGAGGTAGTCATTCTCGTCGTGATCCTATCACCGGAGATCCTAGCGCCGAACGGACGGCACCTCCGTGTTCAACACACGTACGGTCAGCGTGACGTCTCCTCCGTCTTGATCCAGCAAGGGGGAAGGAGAGGTTGATGAAGATCCAGTAGCACGACGGCGTGGTGGTGCATGCAGCAGGACTCCGGCAGGGCTTCGCCAAGCAACTGCGGGAGGAGGAAGAGGTGTAGCAGGGGGAGGGAGGTGCCAAGACTCAGGGTGCGGCTGCCCTCCCTCCCCCCTCCTTTATATAGGCCCCCAAGGGGGGGCGCCGGCCCTGGAGATTGAATCTCCCAAGGGGGGCGGCGGCCAGGGGGGTGGAGTGCCCCCCAAGGCAAGTGGTGCGCCCCCACCCTAGGGTTTCCAACCCTAGGCGCAGAGGGGCCCAAGGGGGGGACGCACCAGCCCACTAGGGGCTGGTTCCCTCCCACTTCAGCCCACGGGGCCCTCCGGGATCGGTGGCCCCACCCGGTGGACCCCCGGGACCATTCCGGTGGTCCCGGTACAATACCGGGTGACCTCGAAACTTTCCCGATGGCCGAAACAGCACTTCCTATATATAATTCTTTACCTCCGGACCATTCCGGAACTCCTCGTGACGTCCAGGATCTCATCCAGGACTCCGAACAACGTTTGGTTTGCTGCATACTCATATTCATACAACCCTAGCGTCACCGAACCTTAAGTGTGTAGACCCTACGGGTTCGGGAGACATGCAAACATGACCGAGACGGCTCCCCGGTCAATAACCAACAGCGGGATCTGGATACCCATGTTGGCTCCCACATACTCCTCGATGATCTCATCGGATGAACCACGATGTCGAGGATTCAAGCAACCCCGTATACTATTCCCTTTGTCAGACGGTATGTTACTTGCCCGAGATTCGATCGTCGGTATCCCAATACCTCGTTCAATCTCGTTGCCGGCAAGTCACTTTACTCGTACCGTAATGCATGATCCCGTGACCAGACACTTGGTCACTTTGAGCTCATTATGATGATGCACTACCGAGTGGGCCTAGTGATACCTCTCCGTTATACGGAGTGACAAATCCCAGTCTCGATCCGTGTCAACCCAACAAACACTTTCGGAGATGCCTGTAGTGCACCTTTATAGTCACCCAGTTATGTTGTGACGTTTGGTACACCCAAAGCACTCCTACGGTATCCGGGAGTTACACGATCTCATGGTCTAAGGAAGAGATACTTGACATTGGAAAAGCTCTAGCAAAACGAACTACACGATCTTGTGCTATGCTTAGGATTGGGTCTTGTCCATCACATCATTCTCCCAATGATGTGATCCCATTATCAACGACATCCAATGTCCATAGTCAGGAAACCATGACTATCTGTTGCACCGAGCTAGTCAACTAGAGGCTCACTAGGGACATGTTGTGGTCTAAGTATTCACACATGTATTACGATTTCCGAATAATACAATTATAGCATGAATAAAAGACGACTATCATGAACAAAGAAATATAATAATAATCCTTTTATTATTTCCTCTAGGGCATATTTCCAACAGTCTCCCACTTGCACTAGAGTCAATAATCTAGTTACATTGTGATGAATCGAACACCCATAGAGTTCTGGTGTTGATCATGTTTTGCTCGCGGAAGAGGTTTAGTCAACGGATCTGCGACATTCAGATCCGTATGTACTTTGCAAATATCTATGTCTCCATCTTGAACGTTTTCACGGATGGAGTTGAAATGACGCTTGATGTGCTTGGTCTTCTTGTGAAACCTGGGCTCCTTGGCAAGGGCAATAGTTCCAGTGTTGTCATAGAAAAGAGTGATCGGCCCCGACGCATTGGGTATGACTCCTAGGTCATTGATGAACTCCTTCATCCATATTGCTTCATGCGCTGCCTCCGAGGCTGCCATGTACTCCGCTTCACATGTAGATCCGGCCACGACGCTCTGCTTGCAACTGCACCAGCTTACTACTCCACGATTCAACATATACACATATCCGGTTTGTGACTTAGAGTCATCCAGATCTGTGTCGAAGCTATCATCGACGTAACCCTTTACGACGAGCTCTTCTTCACCTCCATAAACGAGAAACATGTCCTTTGTCCTTTTAGGTACTTTAGGATATTCTTGACCGTTGTCTAGTCTTCCTTGCCGGGATTACTTTGGTACCTACCTACCAAACTTACGGCAAGGTTTACATCTGGTCTGGTACACAACATGGCATACATAATAGATCCTATGGCTGAGGCATAGGGGATGACACTCATCTCTTCTTTATCTTCTGCCGTGGTCGGGCATTGAGCCGAGCTCAATCTCACACCTTGCAATACAGGCAAGAACCCTTTCTTGGACTGATCCATTTTGAACTTCTTCAAAATCTTATCAAGGTATGTGCTTTGTGAAAGACCTATGAGGCGTCTTGATCTATCCCTATAGATCTTGATGCCTAATATGTAAGCAGCTTCTCCAAGGTCCTTCATTGAAAAACACTTATTCAAGTAGGCCTTAATGCTATCTAAGAATTCTATATCATTTCCCATCAAAAGTATGTCATCTACATATAATATGAGAAATGCTACAGAGATCCCACTCACTTTCTGTAAACGCAGGCTTCTCCATAAGTCTGCATAAACCCAAACGCTTTGATCATCTCATCAAAGTGAATGTTCCAACTCCGAGACGCTTGCACCAGCCCATAAATGGATTGCGTGAGCTTGCACACCTTGTTAGCATTCTTAGGATCGACAAAACCTTCCGGCTGCATCATATACATCTCTTCCTTAATATAACTATTAAGGAATGCCGTTTTGACGTCCATCTGCCATATCTCATAATCATAGTATGCGGCAATCGCTAACATGATTCGGACGGACTTAAGCTTCGCTACGGGAGAGAAAGTCTCATCGTAGTCAACCCCTTGAACTTGTCGATAATCCTTAGCAACAAGTCGAGCTTTATAGATGGTGACATTACCATCCGCGTCCGTCTTCTTCTTAAAGATCCATTTGTTTTCTATTGCTCGCCGATCATCGGGCAAGTCAGTCAAAGTCCATACTTTGTTTTCATACATGGATTCTATCTCGGACTGCATGGCTTCTAGCATTTGTTGGAATCTGGGCCCGCCATCGCTTCTTCATAGTTCGAAGGTTCACCGTTGTCTAACAACATGATTTCCAGGACAGGGTTGCCATACCACTCTGGTGTGGAACGTGTCCTCGTGGACCTACGAAGTTCAGTAGCAACTTGATCCGAAGTACCTTGATCATCATCATTAATTTCCTCTCTAGTCGGTGTAGGCACCACAGGAACATTTTCCTGAGCTGCACTACTTTCCGGTTCAAGAGGTAGTACTTCATCGAGTTCTACTTTCCTCCCACTTACTCCTTTCGAGAGAAACTCTTTTTCCAGAAAGGATCTGTTCTTGGCAACAAAGATCTTGCCTTCGGATCTAAGGTAGAAGGTATACCCAATGGTTTCCTTAGGGTATCCTATGAAGACGCATTTTTCCGACTTGGGTTCGAGCTTTTCAGGTTGAAGTTTCTTGACATAAGCATCGCATCCCCAAACTTTTAGAAACGACAGCTCAGGTTTCTTCCCAAACCATAATTCATACGGTGTCGTCTCAACGGATTTAGACGGTGCCCTATTTAAAGTGAATGTAGCTGTCTCTAGAGCGTATCCCCAAAATGATAGCGGTAAATCGGTAAGAGACATCATAGATCGCACCATATCCAATAGAGTGCGATTACGACGTTCGGACACACCGTTACGCTGAGGTGTTCCAGGCAGCGTGAGTTGTGAAACGATTCCACATTTTCTTAAGTGTGTACCAAATTCGTGACTTAAATATTCTCCTCCACGATCCGATCGTAAGAATTTTATCTTTCGGTCACGTTGATTCTCCACTTCATTCTGAAATTCCTTGAACTTTTCAAAGGTCTCAGACTTGTGTTTCATCAAGTAGACATACCCATATCTACTTAAGTCATTAGTGAGAGTGAGAACATAACGATATCCTCCGAGAGCCTCAACGCTCATTGGACCACAAACATCAGCATGTATGATTTGCAATAAGTTGGTTGCTCGCTCCATTGTTCCGGGGAACGGAGTCTTGGTCATTTTGCCCATGAGGCATGGTTCGCATGTGTCAAATGATTCATAATCGAGAGACTCTAAAAGTCCATCAGCATGGAGCTTCTTCATGCGCTTGACACCAATGTGACCAAGGCGGCAGTGCCACAAGTATGTGGGACTATCGTTATCAACTTTACATCTTTTGGTATTCACACTATGAATATGTGTAACATTACGTTCGAGATTCATTAAGAATAAACCATTGACCATCGGGGCATGACCATAAAACATATCTCTCATATAAATAGAACGACCATTATTCTCAGATTTATATGAGTATCCATCTCGTATTAAACGAGATCCAGATACAATGTTCATGCTCAAACTTGGCACTAAATAACAATTATTGAGGTTCATAACAAATCCCGTGGGTAAATATAGAGGTAGCGTGCCGACGGCGATCACATCGACCTTGGAACCATTCCCGACGCGTATCATCACCTCGTCCTTTGCCAGTCTCCCCTTATTCCGCAGCTCCTGCTGTGAGTTACAAATGTGAGCAACGGCACCGGTATCAAATACCCAGGAGTTACTATGAGTACTGGTAAGGTACACATCAATTACATGTATATCACATATACCTTTAGTGTTGCCGGCCTTCTTGTCCGCTAAGTATTTGGGGCAGTTCCGCTTCCAGTGACCCTTCCCTTTGCAATAAAAGCACTCAGTCTTAGGCTTGGGTCCATTCTTTGACTTCTTCCCGGCAACTGGCTTACCGGGCGTGGCAACATCTTTGCCGTCCTTCTTGAAGTTCTTCTTACCCTTGCCCTTCTTGAACTTAGTGGTCTTATTGACCATCAACACTTGATGTTCTTTCTTGATTTCAACCTCTGCTGACTTCAGCATTGAAAATACTTCAGGAATGGTCTTCACCATCCCCTGCATATTGTAGTTCATCACAAAGCTCTTGTAGCTCGGTGGGAGCGACTGAAGGATTCTGTCAATGACCGCCTCGTCCGGGAGGTTGATCTCCAGCTGGGACAGGCGGTTGTGCAACCCAGACATTTTGAGTATGTGCTCACTGACAGAACTGTTTTCCTCCATCTTACAACTATAGAACTTGTCGGAGACTTCATATCTCTCGACCCGGGCAGGAGCTTGAAAAACCATTTTCAGCTCCTCGAACATCTCATATGCTCCGTGTTGCTCAAAACGCTTTTGGAGCCCCGGTTCTAAGCTGTAAAGCATGCCGCACTGAACGAGGGAGTAATCATTAGCACGTGACTGCCAAGCGTTCATAACGTCTTGGTTCTCTGGGATGGGTGCTTCACCTAGCGGTCCTTCTAGGACATATGCTTTCTTGGCTGCTATGAGGATGATCCTTAGGTTCCGGACCCAGTCCGAATAGTTGCTGTCATCATCTTTCAGCTTGGTTTTCTCTAGGAACGCCTTGAAGTTCATGTTGACATGAGCGTTGGCCATTTGATCTGCAAGACATATTTTGCAAAGATTTTAGACTAAGTTCATGATAATTAAGTTCATCTAATCAAATTATTTAATGAACTCCCACTCAGATTCGACATCCCTCTAGTCATCTAAGTGTTACACGATCCGAGTCGACTAGGCCGTGTCCGATCATCACGTGAGACGGACTAGTCATCATCAGTGAACATCTCCATGTTGATCGTATCTTCCATACGACTCATGTTCGACCTTTCGGTCTCTTTTCTTCTGAGGCCATGTCTGTACATGCTAGGCTCGTCAAGTTAACCCTAAGTGTTTATGCATGTGTAAAACTGTCTTACACCCGTTGTATGTGAACGTAAGGATCTATCACACCCGATCATCACGTGGTGCTTCGAAACGACGAACTTTAGCAATGGCGCACAGTTAGGGGGAACACTTTCTTGAAATTATTATAAGGGATCATCTTATTTACTACCACCGTTCTAAGTAAACAAGATGCATAAAACATAATAAACATCACATGCAATTATATAAAGTAGTGACATGATATGGCCAATATCATATAGCTCCTTCGATCTCCATCTTCGGGGCTCCATGATCATCTTCGTCACCGGCATGACACCATTATCTCCATCATCATGATCTCCATCATCGTGCCTCCATGAAGTTGCTCGCCAACTATTACTTCTACTACTATAGCTAACGGTTTAGCAATAAAGTAAAGTAATTACATGGCGTTAAATCATTGACACGCAGGTCATACAATAATTAAGACAACTCCTATGGCTCCTGTCGGTTGTCATACTCATCGACATGCAAGTCGTGATTCCTATTACAAGAACATGATCTCATACATCACAATATATCATTCATCATTCATCACAACTTCTGGCCATATCACATCACATGACAATTGCTGCAAAAACAAGTTAGACGTCCTCTAATTGTTGTTGCATCTTTTACGTGGCTGCAATTGGGTTCTAGCAAGAACGTTTTCTTACCTACGAATAACCACAACATGATTTTGTCAACTTCTATTTACCCTTCATAAGGACCCTTTTCATCGAATCCGCTCCAACTAAAGTAAGAGAGACAGACACCCGCTAGCCAGCTTATGCAACTAGTGCATGTCAGTCGGTAGAACCTGTCTCACGTAAGCGTACGTGTAAGGTCGGTCCGGGCCGCTTCATCCCACAATACTGCTGAAGCAAGAAAAGACTAGTAGTGGCAAGCAAGTTGACAAGATCTACGCCCACAACAGATTTGTGTTCTACTCGTGCAATAGAGAACTACGCATAGACCTAGCTCATGATGCCACTGTTGGGGAACGTTGCATAAAATAAAAAATTTCCTACGTTCACCAAGATCAATCTATGAGTTCATCTAGCAACGAGAGAGAGAGATGCATCTACATACCACTTGTAGATCGCGTGCAGAAGCGTTCAAGAGAACGGGGTTGAGGTAGTCGTTCTCGTCGTGATCCTATCACCGGAGATCCTAGCGCCGAACGGACGGCACCTCCGCGTTCAACACACGTACGGTCAGCGTGACGTCTCCTCCGTCTTGATCCAGCAAGGGGGAAGGAGAGGTTGATAAAGATCCAGCAGCACGACAGCGTGGTGGTGGATGCAGCAGGACTCCGGCAGGGCTTCACCAAGCAACTGCGGGAGGAGGAAGAGGTGTAGCAGGGGGAGGGAGGCGCCAAGACTCAGGGTGCGGCTGCCCTCCCTCCCCCCTCCTTTATATAGGCCCCCAAGGGGGGGGCGGCCCTGGAGATTGAATCTCCCAAGGGGGGCGGCGGCCAGGGGGGTGGAGTGCCCCCCAAGGCAAGTGGTGCGCCCCCACCCTAGGGTTTCAAACCCTAGACGCAGGGGGGGCCCAAGGGGGGGTGCACCAGCCCACTAGGGGCTGGTTCCCTCCCACTTCAGCCCACGGGGCCCTCCGGGATAGCTGGCCCCACCCGGTGGACCCCCGGGACCCTTCCGGTGGTCCCGGTACAATACCGGGTGACCCCGAAACTTTCCCGATGGCCGAAACTACACTTCCTATATATAATTCTTTACCTCCGGACCATTCCGGAACTCCTCGTGACGTTCGGGATCTCATCCGGGACTCCGAACAACATTCGGTTTGCTGCATACTCATATTCATACAACCCTAGCGTCACCGAACCTTAAGAGTGTAGACCCTACAGGTTCGGGAGACATGCAGACATGACCGAGACAGCTCTCCGGTCAATAACCAACAACGGGATCTGGATACCCATGTTGGCTCCCACATACTCCTCGATGATCTCATCGGATGAACCACGATGTCGAGGATTCAAGCAACCCCGTATACTATTCCCTTTGTCAAACGGTATGTTACTTGCCCGAGATTCGATCGTCGGTATCCCAATACCTCGTTCAATCTCGTTGCCGGCAAGTCACTTTACTCGTACCGTAATGCATGATCCCATGACCAGACACTTGGTCACTTTGAGCTCATTATGATGATGCACTACCGAGTGGGCCCAGTGATACCTCTCCGTTATACGGAGTGACAAATCCCAGTCTCGATCCGTGTCAACCCAACAGACACTTTCGGAGATACCTGTAGTGCACCTTTATAGTCACCCAGTTATGTTGTGACGTTTGGTACACCCAAAGCACTCCTACGGTATCTGGGAGTTACACGATCTCATGGTCTAAGGAAGAGATACTTGACATTAGAAAAGCTCTAGCAAAACGAACTACACGATCTTGTGCTATGCTTAGGAGTGGGTCTTGTCCATCACATCATTCTCCCAATGATGTGATCCCGTTATCAACGACATCCAATGTCCATAGTCAGGAAACCATGACTATTTGTTGATCACCGAGCTAGTCAACTAGAGGTTCACTAGGTACATGTTGTGGTCTAAGTATTCACACGTGTATTACGATTTCCGGATAATACAATTATAGCATGAATAAAAGACGACTATCATGAACAAAGAAATATAATAATAATCCTTTTATTATTGCCTCTAGGGCATATTTCCAACAGAAGAGCTATGCGGATTTCCAAACGCAAGGCGACAGTTTAAGAAGTTGGAGATAGAGTTTATCTTCGTGTATCCCCACTTCGACGAATTAAGCATTTTGGAGTTAAGGGAAAGTTAGCACCATGTTTTGTGGGACCATACAAAGTTTTGGAACGTATGGGAGAAGTTGCTTACAAGCTGGAGTTGCCTGAAGGATTGTCAGGAGTTCACGATGTGTTCCATGTTTCCCAGTTGAAGAAGTGCCACACAGAGATGGCTGATATTCCTCTGAGAGATGAAGTGCCACTGGAAGCGATTCAGTTGGATAGCTATTTGACCTGAGAAGAAACCAGTCAAGATTCTCGAGTTTGCCACCCGAGTCATGCGCAACAAGCAGGTTATCAAGTTCTGCAAAGTTCAGTGGAGCCACCATACCGAGGATGAAGCCACCTGGGAGCGAGAGGAAGACCTACGGAAGGACCACCCTTACCTATTTTCTAGCCAACCCGAATCTCGAGGGCGAGATTCATCTTAAGGGGGGTAGGTTTGTAACATCCCAAATTTTCAATTTGGAATGTTATACATTAGATCATCATTGCATATCATACTTTGTTGCATTTGGCTTGATTCCATCAATTCTATGCAACTCAAGGACCCACAGAGAGAGTTGGGGATTTCGTTATTTTCATATTTGAGTTTTTCTCAAATTTTGAAAAGAGGATCTTTTGATTTTATTTATTTTATCCTCGTATATTTCTTTTATAAAAATAAAAGAGAGGGAATAAAATGACTTTCCCTAAATAAAGAAATATTGGAAATTTAATAATAAAATCAAATAAGATTTTATTTCGGAGTTTTATCACTATTTTGTTTGAATTAGGAAAAATACACGTTTTTCAAAATTGCATTTTAGGGACAAATAAATGTTCACCTTGTCCGGCTTATTTTTAGAGGACGGCGAAACTTTATTTCGGGGTTTTTGGAGTCCGTTTATTATTTCTTTTCTTTCTTTTTCTGCACGTCGGGATTATTTAAAAAAGGAAACCGACTTCGGGCCGTACCCGGCCAGGACACCATGGGCCGGCCCTTATAAGCCGCGACCCCGGCGCCCTGCCAGCCCAGCCGCCCCGCGCCCCCGAACCCTAACCCTAAACCGCCGCCGCCGCTGGTTGCCGTCGCCCCGCCGCCCGACGCCGCCGCCGCTGCCCGACGCCGCCGTCGCCTCGCCGCGCTGCCGACGCCGCCGTCTGCCGCCACCACCTCGCAGGACCCCGCCGCCGCCGCGGTTTTCCTCGGAAAACCGTACGTTATTTTAGAAGCCCCGGTTTATTTTAGATCGGTTCGTCGGTTTTTCTCGGTTTAGTTTATTTACCGGACGTCCGTTCGTACGTTCGTTTTACTGAACAGTTTTCACCGTTTAGCCGCAGACAGTGAACATTCATTCGTTAGCCTGTTCGTCAGTTTTTCTTTTTCTTGGGTTTTTCGCGATTATTTTCGATCGCGATTTCTGATCCGATTTTCCTTTTAGTATAACTGTTCGCTCGTTTATCGAAATCAGGCGATTCAAGCGCCTAGAGTTTTGTCTCGAAAACCTCTTTATGTTTAACCAACTTAAATAAGTTTTTGATACTGTAAAATTTGACGTAGGTCCAAATTCGTAAATGAAGCTTGTTTCTTTCGCCGTTTGAGTTTTGTTGCTTCGTTTGAGTTGATTCTTTTTGCAAACCGGAGTTCTTAAGTTGAACTTTCTGGTTAGATCTCTTATTTGAGTTTTACCCATGAATTAGATGAGCGCTTATTGTATGCTTGTTTGTTTGCGATAGAGTACCCAGATAGCAAACACACACACAACAACACACATGCACGCGTGTGCTCACACAGACACACACACACTCAGCAGTAGCACACACATACGCGCACACAGAAATACCACTTGAGGGCCAAATGGTCTTTTCATGTGTCATTTAGACTCAAAATGGACAAAAGTGTTATAAAAGGCATAAAATTTAGACTCGTTGTTAGATAGGAAAGAAATTATTGATCGATATCAAATAGGGCACAAAATTTAGGCACGGTGTTAAATACGGAATTCTCTCTTTAACTAAAGTTGACTCATCTCCAGGCCCATCATTATCAACATTCATATTGCAAAACATGGATTTAATAGGGGATACATCAATAACTTTTAGATCTTCATCATTATTTTCATGGAGACTGGCAGAACATGCGTTTACAAAGCAATCTTTCTTAGCACGCAACCTAGCGGTTCTTTCTTTGCACTCATCAATGGAAATTCTCATGGCCTTGAGAGACTCATTGATATCATGCTTAGGTGGAATAGATCTAAGTTTCAAAGAATCAACATCAAGCGAAAGTCTATCAACGTTCCTAGCCAAATCATCAACTTTAAGCAATTTTTCTTCAAGCAAAGCATTGAAATTCTTTTGAGAGATAATAAATTCTTTAACACTATTCTCAAAATCAGAGGGCATCTTATTAAAATTTCCATAAGAGTTGTTGTAGGAATTTCCATAATTATTAGAGGAATTATTAGGAAACGGTCTAGGATTAAAGTTTCCTCTATAAGCATTGTTACCAAATTATTCCTACCAACAAAATTCACATCCATAGATTCATTATTATTCTCAATCAAAGTAGTGAAAGGCATATAATTAGGATCAATAGGAGCACTCTTAGTAGCAAACAATTTCATAAGTTGATCCATCTTTCCACTCAAAACATTATTTTCTTCTATAGCATGCACTTTTTTACTAGTAGATCTTTCGGTGTGCCATTGAGAATAATTAGCCATAATGTTATCAAGGAGTTTAGTAGCTTCTCCTAAGGTGATTTCCATAAACGTGCCTCCTGCGACCGAATCTAAAAGATTTCTAGAAGCAAAATTCAATCCGGCATCTTCACTAGGAAGGCCAGAGAATTGATCTTTCATAACAAGATTCAGCAAAGCAGCATTGATTTCACAAGATTCAACATCATTAAGAGGAGCAATCGGAGTGCTAAGGAAATCATTATTATTGGTATTGGAAAAGTCACATAATTTGGTATTATCTTGCACCATCATGACAAGCAATCCAACACAAAAGCACACAAGAAGGCAAGCGAAAGAGAGAGAAGATTGGGAAAGAGAGAGCAAATAAAACGGCAAGGGTGAAGTGGGGGAGAGGAAAATGAGAGGCAAATGGAAAATAATGTAATGCGAGGGAGATGAGTTTGTGATGGGTACTTGGTATGTCTTGACTTGAGCGAAGACCTCCTCGGCAACGGCACCAGAAATCCTTCTTGCTACCTCTTGAGCACTGCGTTGGTTTTCCCTTGAAGATGAAAGGGTGATGCAGCAAAGTAGCATAAGTATTTCCCTCAGTTTTTGAGAACAAAGGTATCAATCAGTAGGAGGCTCCTCAAAAGTCCCACGCACCTACACAAACAAACAATAACCTCGCAACCAACGCAATAAAGGGGTTGTCAATCCCTTCATGGAAACTTGCGAAAGTGAGATCTGATAGAGATAATAAGATAAGATAAATATTTTTGGTATTTTTATGATATAGATTGGAAAGTAAAAGATGCAAATAAAAGATAGATGAAACTTGTATGATAAAAGATAGACCTGGGGGCCATAGGTTTCACTAGTGGCTTCTCTCAAGATAGCATAAGTATTACGGTGGGTGAACAAATTACTGTCGAGCAATTGATAGAAAAGTGCATAGTTATGACAATATCTAGGCATGATCATGTATATAGGCATCACATCCGCAACAAGTAGACTGACTCCTGCGTGCATGTACTACTATTACTCCACACATCGACCGACTCCTGCCTACATCTAGAGTATTAAGTTCATGAAGAACAGAGTAACACATTAAGAAATATGACATGATGTAGAGGGATAAACTCAAGCAATATAATATAAACCCCATCTTTTTATCCTCAATGGCAACAATACAATACGTGCCTTGCTTCCCCTGCTGACACTGGGAAAGGACACCGCAAGATTGAACCCAAAGCTAAGCACTTCTCCCATTGCAAGAAAGATCAATCTAGTAGGCCAAACATAACTGATAATTCAAAGAGACTTGCAAACATAACCAATCACACATAAAAGAATTCAAAGGAGATTCAAATATTTCTCATAGATAAACTTGATCATAAACCCACAATTCATCTGATCTCGACAAACACACCGCAAAAAGAGTTACATCGAATAGATCTCCAAGAAGATCAAGGAGAACTTTGTATTGAGATTCAAAGAGAGAGAAGAAGCCATCTAGCTAATAACTATGGACCCGAAAGTCTGTGGTAAACTACTCACAACTCATCGGAGAGGCCTTGGAGATGATGTAGAGGCCCTCCATGGTTGATTCCCCCTCCAGCGGAGCGCCGGCGAAGGCTCCAAGATGGGATCTCACGGATACAGAAGGTTGCGATGGTGCAATTAGGTTTTCGTGGGGCTCCTGGATGTTTTCAGGGTACGGGGGTATATATAGGCGAAGGAAGTACGTCGGTGGAACAACGAGTGTCCCACGAGGGTGTGGGGTGTGCCCACCCCCTTAGGGCGCGCCGGGCCGCCTTGTTTGCAGCTTGAATCCACTCCAAGTCTCCTGGATTGCGTTTGTTCCAAAAAGATCGCTCTGGAAGGTTTCATTCCGTTTGGACTCTCTTTGATATTCCTTTTCTTCGAAACACTGAAATAGGAAAAAAAAACAGCAATTCGGGCCGGGCCTCCGGTTAGTAGGTTAGTCCCAAAAATGATATAAAAGTGTAAAGTAAAGCCCATAAACATCCAAAATGGGTAATATAATAGCATGGAACAATAAAAAATTATAGATATGTTGGAGACGTATCAGTGCACCCCCCCATATGGGCCGGCCTAAGGAGGGGAAGGAAATGGAAGAAGGGAAAGGAAAGTGTGGAATAGGATTCCCACTTCCTTCCCTCTTCCCCCTCTTTCCTCCACCCTCGGTTATATATGGCAGGGGTGTTGGAAATATGCCCTAGAGGCAATAATAAAGTGGTTATTATTATATTTCCTTGTTCATGATAATCGTTTATTATCCATGATATAATTGTATTGACCGGAAACTCAAATACATGTGTGGATACATATACAACAACATGTCCCTAGTAAGCCTCTACTGGACTAGCTCGTTGATCAAAGATGGCTATGGTTTCCTAGCCATTGACATGAATTATCATTTGATAATGGGATCACATCATTAGTAGAATGGTGTGATGGACAAGACCCAAACTATGAACGTAGCATAGGATCGTATCAACTTTATTGCTATCATTTTTCTGCATGTGAAGTATATGTTCCTATGACCATGAGATCATGCAACTCACTGACACCGGAGCAGTGTCTTGTGTGTACCAAACATCGCAACGTAACTGGGTGACTATAAAGGTGTTCTACAGGTATATCCGAGGGTGTCTGTTGAGTTGGCATGGATCAAGACTGGGATTTGTCACTCCGTAGAGGTATCTCAGGGCCCACTCGGTAATACATCACAACAAGCCTGCAAGCAATGTGACCAATAAGTTAGTAACGAGATCTTGTATTATGGAACAAGTAAAGAGACTTGCTGGCAACGAGATTAAACTAGGTATGGAGATACCGACGATCGAATCTCGGGCAAGTAACATACCGATAGACAAAGGGAACTGCATACAGGATTAGCTGAATCCTTGACATCGAGGTTCGACTGATAAGATCTTCGTGGAATATGTAGGAATAAATATGGGCATCCAGGTCCCGCTATTGGTTATTGACCGCAGAGGTGTCTCTGTCATGTCTGCATAGCTCTCGAACCCGCAGGGTCTAAACACTTAACGTTTGGTGATGATATAAGTATAGTTGAGTAATTATGGTGGTTACTGAAGGTTGTTCGGAGTCCCGGATGATATCTCGGACATGAGGAGGAACTCCGAAATGGTCTGGAGGTGAAGAATGATATATTGGACGAAGGGTATTGGAGACCGGAATTGTTTGAGGGGTACCGGGTGATGACCAGCATCACCAAAAGGGGTTTCAGGGGGCCCGACAATGTTGGTGCCCCATGGGCCAAGGGGAGGGGGCAAACCATCCCACTAAGGGATTGAGAGCCCCCTCACCCTATCTCATGTAACCAGGATGGTTGGGGGCGCCCCTAGGGCTTCCCACCTCTCGACTTGGGGGGCAAGTCACCCTAGGGGAGATCCCATCTTCCCTAGCCGCCACCCCCTAGGGGAAACCCTAGGGGCGCCAACCCCTCCTCCCTTCCCCTATATATAGAGATGTAGAGAGAAGATAACCGCACCCCAAGAGCACATCTCCATGCCACGGTGCTGCCTCTCCTCTCCCTCGCATCCCTCTTCCTCTCCGTAGTGATTAACGAAGCTTTGCTGAGATTCTGCCGCCACCACCGCTAGCACGCCATCGTGCTGCCGGAGGACTCGAGCTACTACTTCACCATCTCTCGCTGGATCAAGGAGGTGAAGGCGTCATCAAGCCGTACTATGTTGAACATGGAGGTGCCGTCCATTTGGTACTTGGATCGGGAGTTCGCGGGACGGATCGTGATTGGATCGTGAAAACGTTCGACTACATCAACCACATTTCTTAACGCTTCCGCTTAGTGATCTACATGGGTATGTAGATCCAATCTCTCCTCTAGTAGATGGTAATCTCCTAGATTGGATATTGGTGAGCATAGGAATTTTTTTGTTTCCCATGCAATGTTCCCCAACAGTGGTATCAGAGTAGAACACAAAGGAGTTTGTGGGCGTTGATATTCAGATTGCTTCCTTCCTTGGTATGACTGTCTCTTCCAGACCAACTTTATATGTCCACGTACATGTGACCGGTTCCATCGACTCACATGTGACTTTGTTGCATAAAGATGGCTGGCGGGTGACTGTCTCTCCCACCTTAGTTGAATCAGATTCGACAAAGGCGGTCCTTGTAGTAGGTTAAGTAGGAACTTGCATATCACTATTGTGGCTTTGCGTAGGTAAGAATCATTCTTGCTAGATACTCATAGCAGTCACGTAAAACATGTAACAACAATTATAGGACGTCTAACTTGTTTTCGCAAGGTATGTTGTGATATGATATGGCCAAAGACATGATGAAATATATTTGATGTATGAGATGATCATGTTTTTAATAGTTTATATCCGCATGCATGTTGATGCATACGGCAACCGGCAGGAGCCATATGGTTGTCTTTAATTATTGTATGACCTGTGTGTCAATCATTAAGCGCTATGTAATGCTTTACTTTATCGCTAAGAGGTAGGAATAGTAGTAGAAGCATGGTTGGCGTGACAACCCCGATGGCGGCACGATGATGGAGATCATGGTGTCATGCCGGTGATGATGGAGATCATGCTGATGCTTCGGAGATGGAGATCAAAAGCACAAGTTGATGGACATATCATGTCACTTTTGATTTGCATGTGATGTTAATCCTTTGATGCATCTTATGTTTCTTAGGACGAGGTAACATTATAAGGTGATCCCTCACTAAAATTTCAAGATAAAAATTTGTTCTCCCCAAGTGTGCACTGTTGCTAAAGTTCGTCGTTTCGAAGCACCACATGATGATCAGGTGTGATAGACTCTATGTTCACATACATCGGGTGCAAGCTAGTTTTGCACACGCGGAACACTTGGGTTAAACTTGACGAGCCTAGCATGTACAGACATGGCCTCGGAACACAAGAGACTAAAAGGTCGAACATGAGTCATATAGTAGATATGAGCAACATGGAGATATTCACCAGTGAAGCCACCTCATCTCACGTGATGATCGGACTTGGGTTGGTGAATTTGGATCGTGTTACACTCAGACAACCGGAGGTATGTTGATTCGAGTGGAAGTTCTTAGGTAATATGATTAATTGAACTCATTATCATGAACAATAGTGTAAAGTTGCCTTTGCAAATTTATGTTGTAGATCAATGGCTCGTGCAATAGCTCCCCTGAATTTCAATGTGTTCCTAGAGAAAGCTAAGCTGAAAGATGATGGAAGTAACTTTGTGGACTGGGCCCGTAATCTGAGGATTATCTTCATGACTTCCCATAAGTCTTATGTCCTTGATGCACCGCTTGGTGCACCACCCCCTCCTGCGACTATGGACATTGTGAACGCCTGGCAGTCGCGTGTTGATGACTACTCAATAGTTCAGTGCACCATGCTGTATGGCTTAGAGCTGGGACTTCAAAGGCGTTTTGAACGTCATGGAGCATATCAGATGTTCCAGGAGTTGATGCTTATCTTTGAGAAGAATGCCCGGATCGAGAGGTATGAGACCTCCGATAAGTTCTATGCCTGCAAGATGGAGGAGAACGGGTCTGTCAATGAGCACATACTTAGAATGTCTGGGTGCTACAACTGTCTAGCAGAGTTGGGAATTGAGATCCCTCAAGAGGCTGTCACTGACAGAGTTCTTCAATCGCTACCACCTAGCTACAAGAGATTTGTGTTAAACTATAACATGCAAGGGGTGAACAAGTCAGTCTCTCAGGTGTTCGCGATGCTGAAAGTCGCTGAGTCAGACATCCAGAAGGAGCATCAAGTGTTGATGGTGAATAAAACCACTAGTTTCAAGAAGAGCAAGGGAAAGAAGGGAAACTTCA
This sequence comes from Triticum dicoccoides, assembly GCF_002162155.2. Taxonomy (NCBI): domain Eukaryota; kingdom Viridiplantae; phylum Streptophyta; class Magnoliopsida; order Poales; family Poaceae; genus Triticum; species Triticum dicoccoides. The sequence goes on along the minus strand of NC_041386.1, from coordinate 679,019,450 downwards.
AGAAGGGTGGCAAAGCAGTTGCTCCTCCCATGAAGAAACCCAAGGCTGGACCCGTGCCGGAAACTGAGTCCTTCTATTGCAAGGGAACTGGCCACTGGAAGCGGGACTGCCCCAAGTATCTGGCCGACAAGAAGGGGACAACATCAAAAAAGGTATATATGATACATGTTATTGATTTGTACCTTACCAACTGTCGTTGTAGTGCCTGGGTATTTGATACCGGTTCGGTTGCTCACATTTGCAACTCAAAGCAGGAACTACGGAATAAACGGAGGCAGGCGAAGGACCGAGTGATGATGCGCGTGGGAAATGGTTCCAAGGTTGATGTGATCGCCATCGACATGCTCGCTCTTCGATTACCATCGGTATTAGTAATGAACCTGAATAATTGTTATTTAGTACCTGCGTTGAGCATGAACATTATATCTGGATCTTGTTTAATGTGAGACGGTTACTCATTTAAATCAGAGAGTAATGGTTGCTCTATTTATGTGGGTAATATCTTTTATGGTCATGCACCCATTGTGAGGGGTTTATACTTATTGAATCTCGATAGTGATGATACACATGTTCATAGCATTGATGCCAAAAGATGTAGAGTTGATAATGATAGTAACACTTTCTTGTGGCACTGCCGCTTAGGTAATACTGGTGTAAAGCACATGAAGGAAGTCCATGCTGATGGACTTTTGGAGTCACTTGATTTTGAATCACTTGACACATGCGAACCATGCCTCATGGGCAAGATGACCAAGACCCTGTTTTCCAGAACAATGGAACAGGCAAGTGATTTGTTGGAAATCGTACATACCGATGTGTGCGGTCCGATGCGCATTGATGCATGCAGTGGATATCATTACTTTCTCACCTTCACCGATGACTTGAGTAGATACGGGTATAGTTACTTGATGAAGCATAAGACTGAAACGTTTGAAAAGTTCAAGCAATTTTAGAGTGAAGTTGAGAATCATCGTAACAAGAAGATTAAATTCCTACGATCCAATCGAGGGGGAGAATATCTGAGTTATGAGTTGGGCAATCACTTAAGACAATGTGGAATTGTTTCACAGTTGACGCCCCCTGGAACACCACATCGTAATTGTGTGTCTAGACGTCGTAATCGTACCATATTGGATATGGTGCGTTCTATGATGTCTCTTGCCGATCTGCCACTGTCGTTTTGGGGTTATGCGTTAGAGATAGTTGCATTCACTTTAATTAGGGCACCATCTAAGTCCGTGGAGACGACGCCATATGAACAGTGGTTTGGCAAGAAACCTAAGTTATCGTTTCTGAAGGTTTGGGGCAGCGATGCTTATGTAAAAAGGCTTCAACCGGAAAAGCTCGAACCCAAAGCAGACAAATGCGTCTTCATAGGGTACCCAAAAGAGATGGTTGGGTATATCTTCTATCTCAGATCCAAAGGCAAAGTGTTTGTCGCTAAGAACCGGTCCTTTCTCGAGAAAGAGTTTTTCTCGAAAGAATTGAGTGGGAGGAAGATAGAACTTGATGAGGTTGTTGAACCGCTACTTAAACCAGTGAGTAGCGCAACACATAAATCTGTTTATGTGACACCTATGTCAGTTGAAGAGGAAACCAATGATAGTGATCATGAAGTTTTGGATCAAGTTAGTATCGAACCTCGTAGGTCGACAAGGGTACGTAGAGCTCCTGAGTGGTACGACAACCCTTTCTTAGAAGTCATGTTATTGGACAACGATGAACCTACGAGCTATGGAGAAGCGATGGTGGGCTCGGATTCTGACAAATGGTTAGAGGCCATGAAATCCAGATGGGATCCATGTATGAAACAAAGTATGGACTTTGGAAGTATTACTTGGAGGGCGAAAGGCCATTCTGAATAAATGGATCTTCAAGAAGAAGACGGACACGGATGGTAATGTCACCGTCTACAAAGCTCGACTTGTGGCAAAGGGGTTTTCACAAGTTCAAGGAGTTGACTACGATGAGACTTTCTCACCCGTAGCGATGCTTAAGTCCGTCAGAATCATGTTAGCAATAGTTGCATTTTTCGATTATGAAATCTGGCAGATGGATGTGATAACAGCTCTCCTTAATGGTTTCCTTAAGGAAGAGTTGTATATGATGCAACTAGAAGGTTTTGTCGATCCATAGAATGCTGACAAAGTGTGCAAACTCCAGCGATCCATTTATGGACGAGTCACTACAAAATAATACACTTCCGTGATAATACGTGTTTGTCACAGTAGGTCATGTTTTCTGTCATGCATGTACATCCATGACGATTTTATGACAGAATCAAGATAGTCAGACATGTGCTATCATAGAAGTGTTCCATGACATTACCAAAATTATCATCACGGAAGTGTCCACTTCCATGACGATAAATTGCGCGTCATAGAAGTGCTTTCGTCAAGGGTTACTGATAACCCACAAGTGTAGGGGATAATTGTAGCCTCTTTCGATAAGTAAGAGTATCGAACCCAACGAGGAGCTAAAGGTAGAACAAATATTCTCTCAAGTCCTATTTGCCACTGATACGACTCTACGCACGCTTAGTGTTCGCTTTACCTAGAACAAGTATGAAACTAGAAGTACTTTGTAGGTGTTGTTGGATAGGTTTGCAAGATAATAAAGAGCACATAAATAAAATCTAGGGGCTGTTAGACAAAGAAGCAATAAAGTAAATATAGCGAGTGCGGAAAAGTGGTGGTAGGAGTTGTAAAATTGTCCCTAAGCAATTGACTACTTTACTAGACCGATAGCAAGTTTTATGTGGGAGAGGCATAAGCTAACATACTTTCTCTTCTTGGATCATATGCACTTATGATTGGAACTCTAGCAAGCATCCACAACTACAAAAGATCATTAAGGTAAAACCCAACCATAGCATTAAAGCATCAAGTCCCCTTTATCCCATACGCCACAACCCCCTTACTCGGGTTTATGCTTCTGTCACTCAAGCAACCCACTACAAGCGAATCATGAACGTATTGGAACACCCTACATCGGGAATCCCTCACGCTTGCGCGACATGGAGGGCACAATAGGACAGCAACATAAGCACAAGCAAATTAAACCAATCATAGCAATTCATCAATCACCGATAGGACAACGAAAATCTACTCAGACATCATAGGATGGCAACAAATCATTGGATAATAATATGAAGCATAAAGCACCATGTTCAAGTAGAGGGTATAGCAGGTTGCGGGAGAGTGGACTGCTGAATATAGATGGGGGAAGGTGATGCAGATGTTGGTGAAGATGATGGAGGTGTTGGTGTAGATCGCGGTGATGATGGTGGCCCCCGGCGGTGTTCCGGCACCACCAGAAGCAAGGGGAGAGAGCCCCCCTTCTTCTTCTTCTTCCTTGACCTTCTCCCTAGATGGGAGAAGGGTTTCCCCTCTGGTCCATGGTCTCCATGGCGTGGGAGGGGCGAGAGCCCCTCCGAGATTGGATCTGTCTCTCTGTCTCTCTCTCGGTTTCTGCTTTCTCTGATTCTGCCTTGGCATCGTTTCTTTTATATCTGGAGATCCGTAACTCCTATTGGATTGAAACCTTCGCCTAGATATTTTTCCAAAAATTAGCTTTCTTGCAGCCAAAGAAGGGCGTCAACCGCCTTACGAGGGGCCCACGAGGGTCAGGGGCACGCCCAATGAAAGTGGGCGTGTGGGCCACCCTCGTGGCCACCTCGGGCATCATCTCGCATTGATTTTACTTCCCAAAAATCACAAATATTCCAAAAATAATCTTCGTCCATTTTTATCCCGTTTGGACTCTGTTTGATAACGCACAGGCGGCGACGGATGGCGACGGAGCTCGACTTTCTCTCCCACAATGGCGGCTGGTAGCATGCATCTCCTTTGGACCGTGGTGGTGCGGAGGACACCTAGAAATTGATTAGCAGGCTACCAGATCCCAACTCGCAGCCGGAATAGAGCCGCATCATTGGTGCCCGAGAACTGAAGCCGGTGATCTCCCTTGCAATGCCTTTATACTCTTCCTGCCCTGGCTCATGAATGTGAAAGCAGTATTCGGAACCATGTCTCCACTTTTTGTGTAATTCGGGCTTCATGATGTTTGTCAATCCCCTGGCACGCACCAGCCCTATTCGTAGGAGATTAAAGTATTTTACCATGGATTGAATCTGACAGAGTATAAATATTCAAATATATACATCTTAGTGGTAAGAAAAATTTCAGTTGGTGGATGATCTTATTAGTTACATTACAGTATTACCTGCACAATCATCTGATGTCTTGTACTGCAAGTTATCGTCTCGTTTTTTAAGGACACTTCATGGTCAGTTGATGATTAACCAAATCCCAATCATTTACTCCCGGTGATGGTAATAGTACATCTGTAGATACATGATTAAGTGACATGTATTTGTGAAGATTTGGTAATTTTGGAACTCCTTTGCTGTTAAAAAAAGTGAACCATAGATATCTACTTTTGGTCGTATGGTCTGACTCAGTACCCAACTCATTCTTCCGATTACATGGTGTTTCATAGTATCGGATTGCTTAGCCGATTCCAAAAAAGCACTATTCTTTTCCTTCAAAGTCAGTTTACTAATCAAGTTGTTGTCTAAGAAAATTGTTTATGCATGATGAAGTGGCCTTCTATGTGAAGTCAGATACAAGACATCACATGTCGTTGTTGTTGTTTGTACACACTTCATTTCTTCTATGCACATGGCTTATCTACAGGAAATACAAAAAATAATTAAATGTTAATTAGCTGCTTCGAGGATACACTTGATTAAATGCCATTTTCGAAAAACTTGCCCATTAGTGCTACTTCAGTTACGAAGAATCAATGGGGGAGATCAGGCAGCTTCATATATGAGTTGTGTACCTGTTAATATTTGTATTGAGCTTCATATATGAATTTACTTGAAAAATATATGTTGTTTTTTAATATATATTGTAGACATGTATTGTGGTAATAGATAGTCAAAGTGGTGCATAACTACCGAAGTCTTGAATATGTAGTTCTTGTTTCATACTTCATGCAAACAAGTGGCCTGGGACAAACTATCTTTGGTAAGAGAAAGGAATGACATTTACAAGATAAACATGAGGTATTTTGAAAGATAGATTTTGAAAGATAGATTTTGAAAGATAGATATTGTGATTAGTTCTTTTCTTTACTATCTAACATCCTTCCATTTTTTTAGTTATTCATTGGAGCAATTATATATTGAAGTCAATCCGAAGAAATTGCAATTCATATTATTTTGGATGCCATCTCAGTTTTCTTTTATAGGTTACCTTTCCTACTTTTCTTTCATACAATATTTTCGCTTTTATTTTCTAAATGTATACTCAGATATATGTTCGTCTTTCATAGAGTCCAGAAAAAGTAAATTTGACATGGCATGGCAAATGCCATGTTCTACCAGCCTATTGTTTTGACATAGTTCTACTAGCAAACCATCCATTATTGACTGTTTAGGGACGAGCATGGCAACACGCGTCATCATGTTCTAGTGTGCTATGGTATTCTGAAGGACATCAAAGCTGCGCTCGACATGTTTATGGATCACAAAGTCCTCTATGCTGCACGGAAAAGCAATCAACTGGCTCATGAGCTTGGCGTTGAAGCTAGACTAAGGGGAGATCAGGTGATCATCGCCCACGTCCCGGACAAATTAAGACACCACATATTTTCAGATTGTAACTCTGCCTGAGTTTGTACCCTGGCTCTCTCAAAAAAAATGTGAGGCTCACCTTGCTGATGATTAATGTTACTTGGAGAGGCAGTAGCTGCAGGCTTGGAGGAGGTTGTGGATATAATCCTCCAGCCATAAGCCCGTGGAAGATGTGGTGCACTATCTAAGATTTCATCTTCCTCATTCATCTCTGTCTCTCCTTCCTCCTCTTCCTACCGGTTCTCAACTGCGGCAGCACATGACAGTCAGCACCACAAAGGAGTACGCAAGGTAAATATTGAAACTAAGATGGATAATAATGAGATATTAAGATGAGCAATTAATTGTCACCTGATTTTTTAATCTATCTACCTGTACTATAGAAACCTTGCAACAAACTTTTAGAACTGGACCAACAGAATGACATGTGGACGGGATCAAAAAGGGCTGAAAGTATCATCCACTTGGCATACTTACATACCAGCCGATTTACTCCAAGGACATGCTAATTGATCTCGAGGGACCAGTTCCTTTCAAATCCCATAAAACTACATCAAACAAAGATGGATCTAGTCATTCATCACAACTTTTGGCCATATCACATCACAAGGCATATGCTGCAAAAACATGTTAGACATCCTCTAATTGTTGTTGCATGTTTTACGTGGCTGCATTAGGGTTCTAGCAAGAACTTTTCTTACCTATGTAAAAGCCACAACGTGATATGCCAATTTCTATTTACCCTTCATAAGGACCCTTTTCATCGAATCCGCTCCAACTAAAGTGGGAGAGACAGACACCCGCTAGCCACCTTATGCAACTAGTGCATGTCAGTCAGTGGAACCTGTCTCATGTAAGCGTATGAGTAAGGTCGGTCCGGGCCTCTTCATCCCACGGTGCCGCCGAAGCAAAATAAGACTAGTAGTGGCAAGAAGATTGACAACATCTACGCCCACAACAGATTTGTGTTCTACTCGTGCAAAGAAACTACACATAGACCTAGCTCATGATGCCACTGTTGGGGAACGTGGCAGAAAATAAAATTTTTCTATGTTTCACCAAGATCAATCTATGGAGTTCATCTAGCAACGAGAGAGAGGACTGCATCTACATACCCTTGTAGATCGTGAGCGGAAGCGTTCAAGAGAATTGGGTTGAGGGAGTTGTACTCGTCGTGATCCAAATCACCGATGATCCTAGTGCTGAACGGACAACACCTCTGCGTTCAACACACGTACGGTTGGGAAGACGTCTCCTCCTTCTTGATCCAGCAAGAGGGAAGGAGAGGTTGATGGAGATCCAATAGGACGACGGCGTGGTGGTAGATGCAGCAGCGATCTCGGCAGGGCTTCGGCAAGCTCTACGAGAGGGAGAGGTGTTGCAGAGGGAGAGGGAGGCGCCAGAGACTTGGGTGCGGCTGCCCTCCCTCCCCCCCACTATATATAGGGCCCCTAGGGGGTCGCCGGACCTAGGAGATCCAATCTCCAAGGGGGGGAGGCAAGGGGGGAAACTTGCCCCCCAAGCCAGGTGGAGACGCCCCCACCCCTAGGGTTTCCAACCCTAGGCGCAGGGGGGCCCAAGGGGGGGGGGCGCACCAGCCCACCAGGGGATGGTTCCCCTCCCACTTCAGCCAATGGGGCCCTCCGGGATAGGTGGCCCCACCCGGTGGACCCCCGGGACCCTTCCGGTGCTCCCGATACAATACCGGTGACCCCCGAAACTTTCCCGATGGCTGAAACCTGACTTCCTATATATAATTCTTCACCTCCGGACCATTCCGGAACTCCTCGTGACGTCCGGGATCTCATCCGGGACTCCGAACAATTTCGGGTTACTACATACTAATATCTCTACAACCCTAGCGTCACCGAACCTTAAGTGTGTAGACCCTACGGGTTCGGGAGACATGCAGACATGACCAAGACGACTCTCCGGTCAATAACCAACAGCGGGATCTGGATACCCATGTTGATTCCCACATGTTCCACGATGATCTCATCGGATGAACCACGATGTCGAGGATTCGAGTAACCCCGTATACAATTCCCTTTGTCAATCGATACGTTACTTGCCCGAGATTTGATCGTCGGTATCCCAATACCTTGTTCAATCTCGTTACCGGCAAGTCACTTTACTCGTACTGTAATGCATGATCCTGTGACCAAACACTTGGTCACATTGAGCTCATTATGATGATGCATTACCGAGTGGGCCCAGAGATACCTCTCTGTCATACGGAGTGACAAATCCCAGTCTCGATCCGTGTCAACCCAACAGATACTTTCGGGGATACCCGTAGTATACCTTTATAGTCACCCAGTTACGTTGTGACGTTTGGTACACCCAAAGCACTCCTACGGTATCCGGGAGTTACACGATCTAATGGTCCAAGGATAAGATACTTGACATTGGAAAGGCTCTAGCAAACGAACTACACGATCTTGTGCTATGCTTAGGATTGGGTCTTGTCCATCACATCATTCTCCTAATGATGTGATCCTGTTATCAACGACATCCAAATGTCCATATTCAGGAAACCATGACTATCAGTCGATCAACGAGCTAGTCAACTAGAGGCTCACTAGGGACATGTTGTGGTCTATGTATTCACACATGTATTACGATTTCCGGATAACACAATTATAGCATGAATAATAGACAATTATCATGAACAAGGAAATATAATAATAATCCTTTTATTATTGCCTCTAGGGCATATTTCCAATAGGTATGGTGGCTGTTTTGAGGAAGATATAAGGAGGCTTATGTGTGATAGAGTGTATCATATCACGGGGTTTGCATGCACCGGCGAAGTTTGCACTAACTCTCGAGGTGAGAAAGGGCAATGCACCGTACCGAAGAGGCTAGCAATGATGGAAGGGTGAGATTGCATATAATCCATGGACTCACATTAGTCATAAAGAACGCATATACTTATTGCAAAAGTTTATTAGCCCTCGAAGCAAACTACTACCACGCATGCTCCTAGGGGGAGGTTGGTAGGATTTAACCATCACGCGCCCCCGACCTCCACTCATAAGGAAAGCAATCAAAGAACACCACATGCTTCAAATTTGTCACACAACGGTTACCATACGTGCATGCTACGGGACTTGCAAACCTCAACACAAGTATTTCTCAATTTCACAATTACCCCACTAGCACGGCTCTAATATCACCACCTTTATATCGCAAAACTATTGCAAGGAATCAAACATATCATATTCAGTGATCTACAACTTTTTGTAGGATTTTATGACTAACCATGTGAATGACCAATTCCTGTCATCTCTCTAAATAGATATAAGTGAAGCAAGAGAGTTTAATACTTTTCTACAAAAGATATGCCCATGCTCTAACAAATATAAGTGAAGCAAAAGAGCATTCTACAAATGGCGGTTTTCTATGTGAAGAGAAACAGGCAATCCAAACTTCAAATGATATAAGTGAAGCACATGAAGCATTCTATAAAGCCATACTCAAAAGATTTAAGTGAAGTGCAATGAGCATTCTATAAATAAACCAAGGACTATCTCATACCAGCATGGTGCATAAAAGAAAATTGAAAACTAAATGCAAAAGACGCTCCAAGACTTGCACATATCGCATGAACGAAACGAATCCGAAAACATACCGATACTTGTCGAAGAGAGAGGGGATGCCTTCCGGGGCATCCCCAAGCTTAGACGCTTGAGTCTCCGTGAATATTTACTTGGGGTGCCTTGGGCATCCCCAACCTTGAGCTCTTGCCTCTCCTCCTTTTCCTCACATCGAGACCTTCTCGATCAAACACTTCACCCACACAAAACTTCAACAGAAAACTCGGTAAGATCTGTTAGTATAATAAAGCAAATCACTACTCTAAGTACTGTATAAAACCAATTCATATTTTTTTTTCATTGTGTCTACTGTAATATAACTTTTCCATGGCTTAATCCACTGATAGAAATTGATAGTTTCATCAAAACAAGCAAACTATATGCATCAAAAATAGAATCTGTCAAAAACAGAACAGTCTGTAGCAATCTGAACATTCACCATACTTCTGGTACCCCACAAATTCTACCAAAATTACAAAAAGTAAACAATTTGTATAGAAACACAGTTCAAAATGAATCAGAACCATTTGACGTTCCAGCAAAAAATGTAGAATCGCGCACTACAGCTAAAGTTTTTCTGTCCTGCACCGTACAAACCAACAAGCATTGTAAACATCCTAAAGGCAAACCTTAGCACATTATTTTTATAATACAGTGGGATTGTACAAGGGGATAATTATTTTTGATGAAAATTTTCTGTAATTAAGATTCACAAAGTTTCCATGAGCATGAACAAAGTTCAAGGAGCTCTCCCACTTCAACAATGCTTGTCTCTCTTACTTTCACTTTCCTTTTTGAAAAGTTTTGGGTTCCCCTCTTTTTTAGACTATATGATTGCACACAACAGAAATAAATGACTCTCTAAAACTTTTGGGTTGTCTCCCTGGCAGTGCTTTCTTTATAGCCATTGAGCTAGGCATATAGTGCTCAAGTAATGGATCCACTCGGATCCAAGGTATATCAAAGCCAATTTTCATTAACAATGATTTGTAATTTAGTAGTGAGCACAAAGTAACATTTATCATACAACAACGAAGTCTAACTCTCTTCCTATGCATCAGCATGTCATAAAAGAACAATTCATGCACACATAGTAAAGGCCAATGCATAGTATAAGCAGTTTCTTGCAATTTTATCATATTAGAAACATAGAGAGGTGGAGATATAGTTCCTCTCTCATAATAATTGCAAGTAGGAGAAGCAAGCACATGCATATTATATTCACCAAAATTATCATGTGTAGTATTAAAACGCAACCCATCAATATAATCCTTAATAAGCACAAACTTCTCCGATATAGTGTAGTAGGGAGAATTCAAAAACATAATAGGACTATCATGCGTGGGTGCAATAGCAACAATTTCATGTTTAACATGAGTAACTATAGCAAGTTCATCTCCATAATCATAATTCATATTGGCATCTTGGCCACAAGCATAGCAAGCATCATCAAAAAGGGATATTTCAAGAGAATCAACGGGATCATAGCAATCATCCTTCGGTAAGCACGAAGGGAAATTGAGCAATGTATGAGTTGAAGAGTTACTCTCATTAGAAGGTGGGCACGGTTAGCTAATCTGCTCTTCCTCCTTTTGTTCTTTGCTCTCCTCATCATCTTTTTCATCCAATGAGCTCACAGTTTCATCAATTTCTTCTTCCATAGACTCTTGCAAAATATTAGTCTCTTCTTGGACAGTGGAGAATTCCTCAATATATGGTTTAACATAGGCATTAGAAGCATAATTATCATAACAATATTCAAGTATGGCAAAATTTTCAGATTTGTGAAGAGTGGCATCATACTTTTCAATCAAAGAAGCAATTTCATGAGCACCCTTAAAAGCAAGAAATTCTTCAATTTGTTGAACATCATAGTAATTATAAACACCCTTAGCATACGAAGGTACGATTCCATTATCACTAAACAAGCATTGGTAGGGAAGGTGTTTCTTAGGGTCTTCAGAACAACAAGTAATATCATATATTTCACATAAATTCCAAGCATAGCATTGCAAACGATGAATTTGATCCAGTAAAAGATTCCCTTTTTGAGATATACGGTGTCGCACATAACAAGCATGCTCATCTAAAGATTTGCCCTCAACTAAGCTAGTTGGGGTTTCAGCACGAGCACAAAGGGATCGAATATGATCCAAGTAAAAAGCTTCTGGAGTGTGATAGATTTTCAGTGGTTCTTCAACCATTGGTGTAGTAGGTACAACTAATTTTTTTGGTACTTTGCGTTTCTTACCCATAACTAAAGATGAAAACAACTGAGAACAACAAATAAAAATTACTTAGTGATAAAGCAAACAAGCACACACGAGAATATTCACCCCCACGCTATGACTCCCCGGCAACTGCGCCAGAAAAAGGTCTTGATAATCCACAAGTGTAGGGGATAATTGTAGCCTCTTTCGATAAGTAAGAGCATCGAACCCAACGAGGAGCTAAAGGTAGAACAAATATTCTCTCAAGTCCTATCTGCCAATGATACGACTCTATGCACGCTTAGTGTTCACTTTACCTAGAACAAGTATGAAACTAGAAGTACTTTGTAGGTGTTGTTGGATAGGTTTGCAAGATAATAAAGAGCACGTAAATAAAATATAGGGGATGTTTAGATAAAGAAGCAATAAAGTAAATATAGCGAGTGTGGAAAATTTGTGGTAGGAGTTGTGAAATTGTCCCTAAGCAATTGACTACTTTACTAGATCGATAGCAAGTTTTATGTGGGAGAGGCATAAGCTAACATACTTTCTCTTCTTGGATCATATGCACTTATGATTGGAACTCTAGCAAGCATCCACAACTACTAAAGATCATTAAGGTAAAACCCAACCATAGCATTAAAGCATCAAGTCCCCTTTATCCCATACGCCACAACCCCTTACTCGGGTTTATTCTTCTGTCACTCAAGCTGTTGGGGATCGTTGCAAAAATTAAAAAATTTCTACGCATCACCAAGATCAATCTATGGAGAGACTAGCAACGAGAGAGAGGGGAGTGCATCTTCATACCCTTGAAGATCGTGATGCGGAAGTGTTACAAGAACGCGGATGAGGGAGTCGTACTCGCGGCAATTCAAATCGCGGAAGATCCGATCTAACGCCAAACGGACGACGCCTCCGCGTTCAACACACGTACAACCCGGGGAAGTCTCCTCCTTCTTGATCCAGCAAGGGGAGAGGAGAAGTTGAGGGATAGCTCCGGCAGCATGACGGCGTGGTGGTGGAGCTTGCAGTTCTCCGGCAGGGCTTCGCCAAGCACTACTGGGGAGGAGGTGGAGTTGGAGAGGGGGAGGGCTGCGCCAGGGGCAAGCCATGAAGCTCCCATGCGCCTCCCCACTATATAGGGGTGGAGGGGGCTGGTTTCTTGCCCTCCAAGTCCATTGGTGCATTGGCAAAGGTGGGAGGAAAGAAATCCCATCATTTCCTTCCCCACCGATTGTTATCCCCCCTTTTTAGGGATCTTGATCTTATCCCTTCGGGATATTATCTTATTCCTTCTAAGGGGGGATCTTGGTGTGCCTTGACCAAGGGTGTGGGGCCTTGCACACACTACCCACGTTCATGTGGGTCCCCCCATGCAGGTGGGGCCCACTCCGGAACCTTCCACAACCTTCCCGGTACAATACCGAAAAATACCGAACATTTTCCGGCGGCCAAAATAGGACTTCCCATATATAAATCTTTACCTCCGGACCATTCCGGAACTTCTCGTGACGTCCAGGATCTCATCCCGGACTCCGAAAAACATTCGGTAACTGCACACTAATTCCCATAACAACTCTAGCGTCACCGAACCTTAAGTGTGTAGACCCTACGGGTTCGGGAATCATGCAGACATGACCGAGACAACTCTCTGGCCAATAACCAACAGCGGGATCTGGATAACCATGTTGGATCCCACATGTTCCACGATGATCTCATCGGATGAACCACGATGTCAAGGATTAAAGCAATCCCGTATACAATTTCCTTTGTCAATCGGTACATTACTTGCCCGAGATTCGATCGTCGGTATCCCAATACCTCGTTCAATCTCGTTACCGGCAAGTCACTTTACTCGTTCCGCAATGCATGATCCCGTGACTAACTACTTAGTCACATTTAGCTCATTATGATGATGCATTACCGAGTGGGCCCAGAGATACCTCTCCGTCACATGGAGTGACAAATCCTAGTCTCGATTCATGCCAACCCAACAAACACTTTCGGAGATACCCGTAGTGCACCTTTATAGCCACCCAGTTACGTTGTGACGTTTGGCACACCCAAAGCATTCCTACAGTATCCAGGAGTTGCACAATCTCATGGTCTAAGGAAATGATACTTGACATTAGAAAAGCTTTTAGCAAACGAACTACACGATCTTGTGCTATGCTTAGGATTGGGTCTTGTCCATCACATCATTCTCCTAATGATGTGATCCCGTTATCAATGACATCCAATGTCCATGGTCAGGAAACCATAACCATCTATTGATCAACAAGCTAGTCAACTAGAGGCTCACTAAGGACATGTTGTGGTCTATGTATTCACACATGTATTACGGTTTCCAGTTAATACAATTATAGCATGAACAATAGACAATTATCATGAACAAGGAAATATAATAATAACCATTTTATTATTGCCTCTAGGGCATATTTCCAACAGTCTCCCACTTGCACTAGAGTCAATAATCTAGTTCACATCACTATGTGATTGTAATGAATCCAACACCCATTGGGTTTGATCATATCTCGCTTGTGAGAGAGGTTATTAGTCAACGGGTCTGAATCTTTCAGACCCGTGTGTGCTTTACAAATCTCTATTTCATCTCCTAGATGCAGCTACCACGCGCTATTTGGAACTATTCCAAATAACTGCTCTACTATACGAATCTGGTTTACTACTCATAGTCATCCAGATTAGTATCAAAGTGTGCATCGACGTAACCCTTTACGACGAACTCTTTTACCACCTCCATAATCGAGAAAATTCCTTAGTCCACTAGTTACTAAGGATAACTTTGAGCGTTGTCCTGTGATCCATTTGTGGATCACTCTTGTACCCTTGACTGACTCATGGCAAGGCACACTTCAGGTGCGGTACGCAGCATAGCATAATGTAGAGCCTACGTCTAAAGCATGGGGGACGACCTTCGTCCTTTCTCTCTCTTCTGCCGTGGTCAGGTCTTGAGTCTTACTCAATACTCACACCTTATAACACAGCCAAGAACTCCTTCTTTGCCGATCTATTTTGAATCCTTCAAAATCATGTCACAGTGCGTATTCATTGGAAAGTACTATCAAGCGATTTTGATCTATCCTTATAGATCTTGATGCTCAATGTTCAAGTAGATTAATCCAGGTTTTCCATTGAAAAACACTTTTCAAATAACCCTATATGCTTTCCAGAAATTCTATATCATTTTCGATCAACAATATGTCAACAACATATACTCATCAGAAATGCTATAGTGCTCCCACTCACTTCTTTGGAAATACAAGTTTCTCATAAACTTTGTATAAACCCAAAATCTTTGATCATCTCATCAAAGCGTATATTCCAACTCCGAGATGCTTACTCCAGTCCTTAGAAGGATTGCTGGAGCTTTGCATACTTGTTAGCATCTTTTAGTATTGACAAAACCTTCTGGTTGTATCACATACAACCTTTCCTCAAGAAAATCATTGAGGAAACAATGTTTTGACATCCTATCTGCAAGATTTCATAAATAATGCAGGAACTGCTAATAAAATTTCAACAGACTCTTAGCATCGCTATGATTGAGAAAGTCTCATCATAGTCAACTCCTTGAACTTGTCGGAAAACATCTTAGCGACAAGTCGAGCTTTCTTAATGGTGACACTTACCATCATTGTCCGTCTTACCTTTTAAAATCCATCTGTACCCAACAACCTTACGACCATCAAGTAGTTCTTCCAAAGTCTACACTTTGTTTTATACATGGATCCTCTCTCGGATTTTATTGCCTCGAGCCATTTGTCGGAATTCGGGCCCACCATCGCTTCTCCACAGCTCGTAGGTTCATTGTTGTCTAGAAACATGACCTCCAAGACAGGATTACCGTACCACTCTGAAGCAGTACGCGTCCTTGTCGACCTACGAGGTTTGGTAGTGACTTGATCCGAAGTTTCATGATCACTATCATCAGATTCCACTTAAACTGGTGTAGGCGCCACAGGAACAACTTCATGTGCCCTGCTACAGATTGGTTGAAGTGATGGTTCAATAACCTTATCAAGTCTCCACAATCCTCCCACTCAATTCTTTCAAGAGAAACTTTTCCTCGAGAAAGGACCTGTTTCTAGAAACAATCACTTTTGCTTCCGGATCTGAAATAGGAGGTATACCCAACTGTTTTGGGTCTCCTATGAAGATGCATTTATCCGCTTTGGGTTTGAGCTTATCAGGCTAAAACCTTTCCACATAAGCGTCGCATCCCCAAACTTTTCAGAAATGACAGCTTAGGTTTCTCTAAACCATAGTTCATACGATGTCATCTCAACAGAATTACGTGGTGCCCTATTTGAGGTGAATGCGGTTGTCTCTAATGCCTAACCCATAAAATATAGTGGTAATTCGATAAGAGACATCATGGTACGCACCATATCCAATAGGGTGCAGCTATGATGTTCGGACAAACCATCACACTATGGTGTTCCAGGCGGTATTAGTTGTGAAACAATTTCCACAATGTCTTAATTGTATACCAAACTCATAACTCAGATACTCATCTCTATGATCATATCATAGACATTTTATCCTCTTGTCACGACGATCTTACCCTTTAGTCTGAAACTACTTGAACCTTTCAATAATTCAGACTTGTGTTTCATCAAGTAAATATCTCAGCATCTACTCAAATCATCTGTGAAGTAAGAACATAACGACATCCACTGCGTGCCTCACCACTCATTGGACTGCACACATCAAAATGTATTACTTCCAACAAGTTGCTTTCTTGTTCCGTCTTACTGAAAACGAGGCTTTTCAGTCATCTTGCCCATGTGGTATGATTTGCATGTCTAAAGTGATTCAAAATCAAGTGAGTCCAAATGATCCATCTGCATGGAGTTTCTTCATGAGTACATACTAATAGACATGGTTTGCATGTCTCAAACTTTTCAAAAAACGAGTGAGTCCAAAAGATCCATCAACATGGAGCTTCTTCATGCGTTTTATACCAATATGACTCAAATGGCAGTGCCACAAGTAGGTGGTAATATCATTACTATCTTATATCTTTTGGCATGAACATGTGTATCACTACGATCAAGATTCAATAAACCATTCATCTTAGGTGCAAGACCATTGAAGGTATTATTCAAACAAACAGAGTAACCATTATTCTCCTTAAATGAACAATCGTATTGCGATAAACATAATCCAATCATGTCTATGCTCAACGCAAACACCAAATAACAATTATTTAGGTTTAACACCAATTGTGATGGTAGAGGGAGCGTGCGATGTTTGATAACATCAACCTTGGAAATACTTCCAACACATATCGTCACCTCACCTTCAGCTAGTCTCCGTTTATTCCATAGCCTTTTATTTTGAGTTACTAACACTTAGCAACCGAACCGGTATCTATTACCCTGGTGCTACTAGGAGTACTAGTAAAGTACACATTAATATAATGTATATCCAATATACTTCTGTCGACCTTGCCAGCCTTCTCATCTACCAAGTATCTAGGGTAGTTCTGCTTCAGTGACCGTTCCCCTCATTACAAAAGCACTTAGTCTCGGGTTTGGGTTCAAACTTTGGGTTTCTTCACTAGAGTAGCAACTGATTTGCCATTTCATGAAGTATCCCTTCTTGCCCTTGCCCTTCTTGAAACTAGTGGTTTCACTAACCATCAACAATTGATGCTCCTTCTTGATTTCTACTTTCGCGGTGTCAAACATCGTGAATAGCTCAAGGATCATCATATCTATCCCTGATATGTTATAGTTCATCACAAAGCTCTAGTAGCTTAGTGGCAATGACTTTGGAGAACCATCACTATCTCTTAAGGAAGATTAACTCCCACTCGATTCAAGTGATTGTAGTACTCAGAAATTCTGAGCACATGCTCAACGATTGAGCTTTTCTCTCTTAGTTTGCAGGCTTAAGAAACTCGTCAGAGGTCTCATACCTCTTGACATGGGCACGAGCCTGAAGTCCCAATTTCAGCCCTTTGAACATCTCATATGTTCCGCGACGTTTCAAAATCGTCTTCGATGCCTCAACTCTAAACCGTTTAACATTATTGAACTATCATGTAGTCATCAAAATGTGTATGTCAGATGTTCGCAACATCCACAGACGATGTTCGAGGTTCAGCACACCGAGTGGTGCATTAAGGACATGAGCCTTCTGTGTAGCAATGAGGACAATCCTCAGTTTACGGACCTAGTCCGCATAATTGCTACTATCAACTTTCAACTAAATTTTCTCTAGGAACATATCTAAAACAGTAGAACTAAAGCCCAAGTTACGACATAATTTGCAAAGACCTTTTGACTATGTTCATGATAATTAAGTTCATCTAATTTAATGAACTCCCACTCAGATGGACATCCCTCTAGTCATCTAAGTGATACATGATCCGAGTCAACTAGGCCGTGTCCGATCATCACGTGAGACGGACTAGTCATCATCGGTGAACATCTTCATGTTGATCGTATCTGTTATACGACTCATGTTTGACCTTTTGGTCTCTTGTGTTCCGAGGCCATGTATGTACATGCTAGGCTCGTCAAGTCAACCTAAGTGTTTTGCTTGTGTAAATCTGGCTTACACCCATTGTATTCGAACGTTAGAATCTATCACACCCGATCATCACGTGGTGCTTCGAAACAACGAACCTTCGCAACGGTGCACAGTTAGGGGGAACACTTTCTTGAAATTTTAGCGAGGGATCATCTTATTTGTGCTACTGTCGCTCTAAGCAAATAAGATGTAAAAACATGATAAACATCACATGTAATCAAATAGTGACATAATATGGCCAATATCATTTTGCTCCTTTTGATCTCCATCTTCGGGGCGCCATGATCATCATCGTCACCGGCATGACACCATGATCTCCATCATCATGATCTCCATCATCATGATCTCCATCATCGTGTCTTCATGTAGTTGTCTCGCCAACTATTACTTCTACTACTATGGCTAACGGTTTAGCAATAAAGTAAAGTAATTACATGGCGTTATTCAATGACACGCAGGTCGTACAATAAACTAAGACAACTCCTATGGCTCTTGCCGGTTGTCATACTCATCGACATGCAAATCGTGATTCCTATTACAAGAACATATCAATCTCATACATCACATATATATCATTCATCACATCATTTTGGCCATATCACATCACACGACATATGCTGCAAGAACAAGTTAGACGTCCTCTAATTGTTGTTGCAAGTTTTTACGTGGCTGCTAAAGATTTCTAGCAAGAACATTTCTTAGCTACGCCAAAACCACAACGTGATATGCCAATTGCTATTTACCCTTCATAAGTACCCTTTTCATTGAATCCGATCCGACTAAAGTGGGAGAGACAGACACCCGCTAGCCACCTTATGCAACTAGTGCATGTCAGTCGGTGGAACCTGTCTCACGTAAGCGTATGTGTAAGGTCGGTCCGGGCCGCTTCATCCCACGATGCCGCCGAATCAAGATAAGACTAGTAACGGCAAGTAAAATGACAAAATCGACACCCACAACAACTTGTGTTCTACTCGTGCATAGAAACTACGCATAGACCTAGCTCATGATGCCACTGTTTGGGAATTGTTGCAGAAATTAAAAAATTTCTACGCATCACCAAGATCAATCTATGGAGAGACTAGCAACGAGAGAGAGGGTAGTGCATCTTCATACCCTTGAGGATCACGATGCGGAAGCGTTACAAGAACGCGGATGAGGGACTCGTACTTGCAGCGATTCAAATGGCGGAAGATCCGTTCTAACGCGAACTGACGGTGCCTCCGCGTTCAACACACGTACAACCCGAGGATGTCTCCTCCTTCTTGATCCAGCAAGGGGAGAGGAGAAGTTTAGGGAGAGCTCCGGCAGCACGACGGCGTGCTGGTGGAGCTTGCAGTTCTTCGGCAGGGCTTCGCCAAGCACTACTGAGGAGGAGGTGGAGTTGGAGAGGGGGAGGGCTGCACCAAGGGCAAGCCGTGAAGCTCCCATGTGCCTCCCCACTATATAGGGGTGGAGGGGGCTGGTTTATTTCCCTCCAAGTCCATTGGGGCATTGGCAAAGGTGGGAGGAAAGAAATCCCATCATTTCCTTCCCCACCGATTGTTATCCCCCATTTTAGGGATCTTGATCTTATCCCTTCGGGATATGATCTTATTCCTTCTAAGGGGGGATCTTGGTGCGCCTTGACCAGGGGTGTGGGGCCTTGCCCCCACTACCCATGTTCATGTGGGTCCCCCCATGCAGGTGGGCCCCACTCCAGAACCTTCTAGAACCTTCCCGGTACAATACCGAAAAATACAGAACATTTTCTGCTGGCCAAAATAGGACTTCCCATATATAAATCTTTACCTCCGGACAATTCCGGAACTCCTCGTGACGTCCGGGATCTCATCCGGGAATACGAACAAGATTCGGTAACTGCACACTAATTCTCATAACAACTCTAGCATCACCGAACCTTAAGTGTGTAGACCCTACGGGTTCGGGAATCATGCAGACATGACTGAGACAGCTCTCTGGCCAATAACCAACAGCCAGATCTGGATACCCATGTTGGCTCCCACATGTTCCACGATGATATCATTCAATGAACCACTATGTCAAGGATTCATGCAATCCCGTATACAATTCCCTTTGTCAATCGGTACGTTACTTGCCCGAGATTTGATCATCGGTATCCCAATACCTCGTTCAATCTCGTTACCGGCAAGTCACTTTACTCGTTCCGTAATGCATCATCCCGTGACTAACTACTTAGTCACATTGAGCTCATTATGATGATGCATTACCGAGTGGGCCCAGAGATACCTCTCCGTCACACGGAGTGACAAATCCCAGTCTTGATTCGTGCCAACCCAACAGACACTTTCGAAGATACCCATAGTGCACCTTTATAGCCACCCAGTTATGTTGTGACGTTTGGCACACCCAAAGCATTCCTATGGTATCCGGGAGTTGCACAATCTCATGGTCTAAGGAAATGATACTTGACATTAGAAAAGCTTTTAGCAAACGAACTACACGATCTTGTGCTATGCTTAGGATTGGGTCTTGTCCATCACATCATTCTCCTAATGATGTGATCCCGTTATCAATGACATCCAATGTCCATGGTCAGGAAACCATAACCATCTATTGATCAACGAGCTAGTCAACTAGAGGCTCACTAGGGACATGTTGTGGTCTATGTATTCACACATGTATTACGGTTTCCAGTTAATACAATTATAGCATGAACAATAGACAATTATCATGAACAAGGAAATATAATAATAACCATTTTATTATTGCCTCTAGGGCATATTTCCAACACAAGCAACCCACTATAAGCGAATCGTGAACGTATTGCAACACCCTATAGCGGGAATCCCTCACGCTTGCGCGACATGGAGGGCACAATAGGACATCAACATAAGCACAAGCAAATTAAACCAATCATAGAAATTCATCAATCACCGACAGGACAACGAAAATATACTCAGACATCATAGGATGGCAACAAATCATTGGATAGTAATATGAGGCATAAAGCACCAAGTTCAAGTAGAGGGTATAGCAGGTTGCGGTAGAGTGGACCGCTGAATATAGATGGGTGAAGGTGATGGAGATGTTCGTGAAGATGATGGAGGTGTTGGTGTAGATCGCGGTGATGATGATGGCCCCCGGCGGCGTTCCGGCGCCACCGGAAGCAAGGGGGAGAGAGCCGCCATTCTTATTCTTCTTCCTTGACCTTCTCCCTAGATGGGAGAAGGGTTTCCCCTCTGGTCCATGGTCTCCATGGCGTGGAAGGGGCGAGAGCCCCTCCGAGATTGTATCTGTCTCTCTGTCTCTCTCTGTTTCTGCGTTCTCTGATTCTGCCCTGGCACCGTTTCTTTTATATCTGGAGATCTGTAACTCCGATTGGATTGAAACCTTCGCCCGGTTATTTTTCCAAAAAATAGCTTTCTTGCGGCCAAAGAAGGGCGTCAACCGCCTTACGAGGGGCCCACGAGGGTCAGGGGCGCGCCCAATGAAAGTGGGCGCGCGGGCCACCCTCGTGGCCACCTCGGGCACCATCTCGCGTTGATTTTACTTCCCAAAAATGACAAATATTCCAAAAATAATCTCCGTCCATTTTTATCATGTTTGGACTCCGTTTGATATTGGGTTTCTGCAAAACATAAAACATGCAACAAACAAGAACTGGCACTGGGCACTGGATCAATATGTTAGTCCCAAAAGTAGTGTGAAAAGTTGCCAAAAGTATATGAAAGTTTAATAATATTGGCATGGAACAATCAAAAATTATAGATACGACGGAGACGTATCTGTGACCGACATGTGGCATCCACTGTAACGGGACGCCGTTAAGCTATCAGGTCCGGTTTTGGATCCGATAACCCGCTAACAGCCACGACCAATGCGATTTTCCACGTGAAAAATTCTCATTGGCCAACGGAACCACGTGTCAGCTCCACGTTGGCATAGGTGTCACTCATCGAATGGTCGAGATGCACCTATGATATGTTGTCACGTGGACGGGCCCAAAAGTGGCCCATAAAGTTTAAATGGGCCAGCCCAGCTAAAGGCCCAACATTCTCAGTTAAGGCCCGTACAGCTAGTGTTAAATCGGCCCGTCAACGGCCCGTCCTAAACTTGTCATCATCACGGCCCATGGTAACTTCTAGCCTATTAACAATTTGCTAAGTATTTGGGCCGAATTACGGCCCAGTGTATTTCCGGCCTGTTAAAGGTCTTGCTTAATTTGGGCCCATTTACAGGCCATTGAAACTTTCGTCCCATAAACAACCGTGAAGGTTTTGGGTCATATTCGTCCATGTCTGATATTCGGCCTGTTAGAGGCCCACTATAGATTTGGGCCACTTTCAGGATGTTGTGATTTTCGGCCTGTTAACGTCGGACGAAATCCATGGGCCATATGTGGCCCAACATCACATCGGGCCCATTAACGGCCCATATAAAAAATGGCACTAATCAAGCCCAACCGAACGTCCGGCCTGTTAAAGGCCCGTGTAGTAGGTCGGCGCATTTACGGCCCGTCCAAATTTTGGCCTATGAACGATCAGCATTGTAAATGGGCCACCATTTCGGCCTGCTAAGACTAGTGGGTTACTTGGCACAATCAGGGCCAAATCTCACTTTTGTCCTATTAAAGGCCCATGTTTTTTATGGGCACGAGATATTTACACCTATAAATGGCCTATTGTTACTGAGGGCCCAAATTATGTTTAGGCCTATTAAAGGCCCACTATGGGCATAAGCCTACTAGAAAAATATGAAAGCTTATGCTGATTTAGGCCGAGATATTTTGAGTGGGCTACATGCAAATTTCGGCCCATAATCGTTTTTAGCCTAATTGGAATGGGCCCGACGAATGTTGGCACGTTGGGCTCCCATGAAGCTTTTGGCCGAATACATTATTAAGATAAACCTACACTATACAAAAATAGTGTCGTAATTGCTGTAGCCTTTGGCACCATCATAAATGGTGTATCACAACAAAATAAATTTCAACCATACAACAAAAGGCCTGTTGGCATAAAGTTTACAGTCCTTGCAGATAAAAGCACCATCAGATGTATAGAAGCATAGATCATTTTGGCCTGAGTGCTAATGTTTCAGGCTATAAAATCTGATGGAGCAACACGATCTTCACCTTTTTTCCGCCATTGCTCTTGAACAACGAAGTGAATGTCTGATAGTCTGGTTTCAAAACCATTCATATCTTGATGACATTTGTCAACCACTATTCTTGTTTCCGAAACGATGTTCATTAGGGATTGGACTTGTGCCTGGAGCACAAATATATCACTCTGTCTAGCCGAAAGATTTTGTTCAGTAGGCGATTTGGACAAGGTTACCTTGACAACCAACACAGAATTACGCAGGAAGGTGCTTTTTGTAGTGTTGGTTGAGAGATACTGACGCACTGCAACAAGAGGTGACATTGTGCCTGTGGTAGCCTCGTCACCTTCAAGTGGTTGTGGTTGTTCAATCATTGGTTCCATAGCTTGCTGAAAGTTTGAACTTATAGATTAGTGTACCTGATAAGTTACTAATGAGACAAAAATAAAAAAGTAGGTTACACATTTATACATAACTTATTTTCGTGAACTACTGTAATACATTAGCATGTATTGTAGTGCCAACTACATAATAAAATCACTTTCGAAACATATGTCCATGTAGCATGCCTACTGTATTGTCTATTTCCTCACATTCGTTGACATCTAAGGATAAAGAGACATGGTTTAAAGTAGGATGAACATAATATGACATCATTAATATCATGGGCAAATAGATATAAAACAAACATGCTATTTTATTATTGTGTGCCCACCTGAACATCACAACTAGATTACAGATCAAGACCAAAAGAATATCCTTCATCTCTTTTAAACCATGTAAGGCGAAATGATACATTAAGACAACCGTACAACTATTTTTTTTTGTTTTTTCTAAAGTTTTTCAAACACACAATAAGAAAGCAAGAAAGTAAATCTAAGCATGGATGATACAATGAAAAAGTGTGAACACCGATAAATAGAATGATAAGCATGAACATGAATATAATATCGATGAGAACACGTACTCCACCAAGCTTAGGATTTTGGCCTACATTGGTAATTGGTCAGTAGCCTGGAGGGTAGTACTCTGCGTGGTAGCTCACAGAGGCTCTTGGTGCGGATGCCTCGGCACGCCGTGCTGCCACCACTGCTGCTTTATGAGCTCCGGCCTCGCTCTCAAGAACAAAATATCTTCCCTTGCTGTGATAATCAAAAAGAGCAGACTCATGCAAATATGTGTGCACAACAGAAGTTTGGTTAAACAACAATTATACATGAAATAATGAATTTTTCCTTTGAGGATCTTATGGCTTTTTAAAGCCTTAAAATCTAAATACTGCGTGGGTAGGATAGGATCAAAGGGCAAAGGTGAAACACCCAGCACTCGTGCCAAATGTGTGGCATAAATTCCCATAGAACCAACCACTGCTAGCGTTATGCTGAAGTCTCTGTGCAACAATCGCTCCAAGGTTATAATTCCTTTCACCAGTGAGAGCGGTGTGAATGAGGCTCAAGTCTGGCGCACAAAGTATGCTACAGTCTTTCTTGACTACTATGCATTTCCCGTTAAATAATGCAAGATAATGAATTGCGGGAAAGTGAATGCTCTTTATTCTTCCTTGTCTTACTCCCCTATTTTCACCGTAACAAAGGCTAGTCAAGAAAGACTCGTACTCAGCCTTCGGTGGTCTACTTTCCAAGTTGAGAGTAGGTACAATTACCTCATCAAGTTCTACTTTCCTCCCACTCACTTCTTTCGAGAGAAACTCCTTCTCTAGAAAGGTTCCGTTCTTAGCAACAAAAATCTTGCCTTCGGACTTGTGGTAGAAGGTGTACCCAATTGTTTCCTTAAGGTATCCTATGAAGACACACTTCTCCGATTTGGGTTCGAGATTATCAAGCTTAAGCCTTTTGACATAAGCATTGCATCCCCAAACTTTAAGAAACAACAGCTTAGGTTTGTTGCCAAACCACAGTTCATACGGTGTTGTCTCAACGGATTTTGATGGTGCCCTATTTAAAGTGAATGCAGATGTCTCTGATTCATAACCCCAAAATGGTAGTGGTAAATCTGTAAGAGACATCACGGATCACACCATATCCAATAAAGTGTGGATACGATGTTCGGACACACCATTACGCTGTGGTGTTCTGGGTGGCGTGAGCTGTGAAACTATTCCACATTGTTTTAAATGAAGGCCAAACTCATAACTCAAATATTCTCCTCCACGATCAGATCGTAGAAACTTTTTTTTCTTGTTACGATGATTCTCCACTTCACCTGAAATTCTTTGAACTTTTCAAACGTTTTAGACTTGTGTTTCATTAAGTAGATATACCCATATCTGCTCAAATCATCTATGAAGGTCAGAAAATAACGATACCCGCCACGAGCATCAACACTCATTGGACCCATACATTGGTATGCATTATTTCCAATAAGTTACTAGCTCGTTCCATTATTCCGGAGAACGGAGTTTTAGTCATCTTGCCCATAAGGCACAGTTCGTAAGTATCAAATGATTCATAATCAAGTGATTCCAAAAGTCCATCTTTATGGAGTTTCTTCATGCGCTTTACATCGATATAACCCAAACGGCAGTGCCACAAATAAGTTGCACTATCCTTATCAACTTTGCATCTTTTGGCATCAATATTATGAATATGTGTATCATCACGATCAAGATTCAACAGAAATAGACCACTCTTAAAGGGTGCATGACCATAAAAGATATTACTCATATAAATTGAACAACCATTATTCTATGATTTAAATGAATAACCGTCTTGCACTAAACAAGATCCAGATATAATGTTCATGCTCAATGCTGGCACCAAATAACAATTATTTAGGTCTAAAACTAATCCCGAAGGTAGATGTAGAGGTAGTGTGTTGATGGTGATCACATCAACCTTGGAACCATTTCTAACGTGCATTGTCACCGCGGCCTTAGCCAATCTTCGTTTAATCCGTAGTCCCTTCTTCGAGTTACAAATATGAGCAACCGAACCGGTATCAAATACCCATGCACTACTACGAGAATTAGTAATGTACACATCAATAAGATGTATATCAAATATACCTTTGTTCACTTTGTCATCCTTCTTATCCGCCAAATACTTGGGGCAGTTTCGCTTCCAGTGACCAGTCCCTTTGCAGTAGAAGCACTCAGTTTCAGGCTTGGGTCCAACTTTGTGTTTCTTCCCGGGAGTGACAACTTGCTTGTCATTCTTCTTGAAGTTCCCCTTCTTTTTACCCTTGCCTTTTTTCTTGAATCTAGTGGTCTTGTTAACCATCAACACTTGATGCTCCTTTTTGATTTCTACCTCCACAACCTTTAGCATTGCGAAGAGCTCGGGAATAGTCTTTTCCATCCCTTCCATATTGTAGTTCAACACGAAGCGTTTGTAGCTTGGTGGCAGTGATTGAAGAACTTTGTCAATGACACAATCATCTAGAAGATTAACTCCCAGCTGAGTCAAGTGATTATGGTACCCAAACATTCTGAGTATGTGCTCACTAACAGGATTGTTCTCCTCCATCTTGCAGCTATAGAACTTTTTGAAGACTTCATATCTCTCAACTCGGGCATTTGCTTGAAATATTAACTTTAACTCCTGGAACATCTCATATGGTCCATGACTTCCAAAACGTCTTTGAAGTCCCGATTCTAAGCCGTAAAGCATGGCACACTGAACTAACAAGTAGTCATCAACACGCGACTGCCAGACATTCACAATTAATGTCTGCAGTTGCTGGGGTAGGTGGTACACCTAGTGGTGCATCAAGGACATAATTCTTCTGTGCAACAATGAGGATAATCCTCAAGTTATAGACCCAGTCCATGTAGTTTCTACCATCATCTTTCAACTTAGCTTTCTCTAGGAACGCATTAAAATTCAAAGGAACGGTAGCACCGGCCATTGATTTACAACATAGATATGCAAAAAAACTACCAGGACTAAGTTCATGGACAAGGTCGCCACTGGGTGGCCCAACAACGCCTCTACCATGGCTGACATGTGCACAGAGCACCAGGCGCGGAGGATGCTGGATGACGACCTTCATGACAGTGCTGATGATTGTTCAATTGGGGGAGTCGCTAGCTATGCAGTGATTCAACATTGTTAGCGCATATCCAACGCGGATCTTCAAACTACCTGCAAACGTCCGGATCGTGCGGTCCGAACATGTTGTGCCATCCAATGCAGGCCTGTATCAGTCCACGCAGTGGTCCAAACATACTTTTCCTGTAAACCGGAGACAAAGAGGGGGGCTTTGTGGATGTCCGGACCGCTGCCACTCCCGCGTCTGACTGCACTCGCCCTCCCTCCCCCCCGCCCCCCCGCTCGTCCATGTGTGCTTCCTACCCGAAACGCTCAGCCTTGCTTCGGAGCATCACTGCCGCATTTATGCCCGACCAAAGCGTACGCGACCACTCACTGGCGCTGGCATTGAAGCGACAAGCCGCCCGAGAGAGCACCGTCCGCGCTGCTTCCTGATGCACGCGACTGCTCCATGTTGAAACGACACACGTCCGTCCGGCTGCCGCTCACCATTGCCCTAGCTATATAAATTGCAGCCCCGACCTTAGCAGTAGTGATCCTCCCCCAGTCACATTCTCCTCCCCGCACTACTCCCAACATGGCCTCCTCGTACTCCAAAGCTCTCTGGGATGGACAACGAACGGACGCGCAACGCGTCTGTCTCATGTCCATATGGACGCAGATCAGACGCAAAATGGGCCAGGAATGCATCCAGACGGGACAGCAAGCCGACGGATTTTTGGTTTGCGTCGGCGCGTTGGGCCGGTGTTTTCATCCGTTTTGACCAAAACGGACACGTGCGAACCATTTGCATCGGCACGATTCAGTTTCCCTAACTATCAAAGAACAAACATACTACAAGGGAATTTCTCAGACAATCAAAAGAACAAAGTAAGGGTCGACACTCCGTGCCCCAATATCAATCCACTAGATGTGGGAGAAGAGAAAGATGGAACGTGACAAGGAGGGTATTGGAGGAGGGTTTCTAATCTGCAACATCAGAGTGGATGATGATCAATATGCAAAGGGAGTGTAAGCCAGGATGTTAGTGCCTTCACAATGGTGAGTACCTGTTAGACTATGTATAGCTTCTGTACTTATGTACGTATTGTAACACATCCATTATATATAATGAGATAAGCCACCCCTAGAGGGTTGTGCTGGTTCCCCCAAAAACTTATTGTCTTACATGGTATCACGCTAGGTTACGATCGCTTCCGCTTCCAAACCCTAATACCCGCACCGCCGCCGCAGCCGCCGCCGCCTTCACCGCCGCCATGTCGAGCGCCGCCACCACCGGTTCCACTGCTGCGGGGTTCCTCCCGGCCTCTCTTGCGGCTCTGCTCAACCTCCCGCTCGATGCCGTCGCCGTTCCGGCTCCGATCGGGACCAGGAGCATCGGCTCCGTCTACTCCACGCCGCCGGCGCCCTCGCTTGGGCGCGACCTCGTGGTCCACACCGCGGCGCCGCCGTCCGCTGCGGACTCCGCGGGCGTCGTCCCGCTGCTCCTGCCGCCAGCGGATCACACCGCCCCACTGGCGGGGTTGGCGGCGTCCGCCCCGGCCGCGGGCCTTGCGGCATCCGACCCGGCCGCAAGCTTTGCGGCGTCCGCCCTGGCTGCGGTCCCGCCTCCTCCTGCATCGGCTTCGGTGCCTCCGGCTGCCTCCATGGTGTTTGCACCCCAGGCAGCCCCCTCGATGGGATCGTCTTCGCCGCCGCCGTTTCACTTCGGTCATCTCATCACCATCAAGCTCTCCGCCGACAACTACATCTTCTGGCGTGCGCAGGTTTTCCCGCTCTTGGGGAGTCACTACCTGCTAGGCTACGTCGACGGATCGCTTCCCTGCCCACCCGCACTGGTAGACAGCGTGCACGGTTCGGTCTACAATCCGGCCCATCGCGTCTGGACGGGGCAGGACCAGGCGAACCTCTCCTCCATCCAGGGGTCGCTCTCGCCGGCAGTTGCCGGACTTGTTGTCTTCGCGAAGATGTCTCATGAGGCCTGGACCATCCTTGAGCGAACCTTTGCAGCGCAGTCCCAGGCTCGTGTCTCTGCACTCCATCGTCAGCTTGGCGAGTGTCAGAAGCTTGACTCCACTGCCACTGAGTTCTACAACAAGGTCAAGGGCCTCGCCGACACATTGGCCTCCATTAGACAGCCCCTCACCGACTCCGAGTTCAACTCGTTTATTGTCAATGGTCTTGATGAGGAGTATGATGCCTTAGTCGAGATCATCAACGAGCGGGGCAACTCGACACCAATGCTGGCACACGAGGTTTTCTCTCGGCTCCTTCTCACTGAGCAACGGGTCGAGACACGCCGCTCCAGGGGCACTGGCTCCCTCTCGGCCAACGCCGCCACCAAGGGTGGCCGCTCTTCTTCATCACCCCGGTCTCCCTTGGGGCTGACACCATCGCCCGCCTCGGCCCCCCCCACCTACTGCGACCTTACCGGGGGCTGGCGGTCCACGTGTGTGCCAGCTTTGTGGCCGCGATGGGCACTGGGCCTCCAAGTGTCATAAGCGCTTCCAGCGAAGCTTCCTTGGTCTTGGCAATGACGGCAAAGATACACGCAACAATGCCCGTCAGGTCGCCATGGCTGATCGTCCCGCGCCGCAGAAGCAACAGGGACACACTCAGTCCTACTCCATCGATCCACACTGGTACATGGACTCTGGGGCGACAGAGCATCTGACCAGCGAGATGGGGAAGCTTCACACTCGTGAACCCTATCATGGCTCCGACAAGATCCACACCGCCAATGGAGCAGGTATGCACATCTCTCATATTGGTCAAGCATCTCTTCTCACTAGACATGCCAATAGGAGTCTTCAGCTTCACAATGTTCTTCGAGTTCCATCTGTGACCCGTAATCTTCTTTCAGTTCCTAAACTCACACGTGATAATAATGTGCTTTGTGAATTTCACCCTTTTGATCTTTTTATTAAGGATCGGGGCACGAGGGACATTCTTCTTAGTGGGCGGTTGTGCCAGGGCCTCTACCGTCTGGAGCATCCTGGCGTCGCCCGTGTTTTCAGTGGAGTTCGGGTCTCTCCGTCACAGTGGCATGCTCGTCTTGGTCACCCGGCCACACCTATTGTCCGTCATATTTTGCGTCGTCATGAGCTTCCTAGTTTGTCTAGTAATAAAGATGTAGAAGTGTGTGATGCTTGTCAGCAGGGGAAGAGTTATCAACTTCCTTTTTCGGAGTCCAGTCGTGAGGTGAAACATCCTTTAGAACTTGTGTTTTCAGATGTATGGGGTCCTGCTCAGACTTCTGTCAGTGGTCATAATTACTATATCAGTTTCGTTGATGCTTATAGTCGCTTTACCTGGCTTTACCTTATTAAACGCAAATCTGATGTGTTTGATATTTTTGTT
>NC_041386.1:678965458-678988628 GCF_002162155.2 Triticum dicoccoides | reverse complement strand
CCTCAACTCCTTCTTTCTGTCGCTTGGGATAGCTCATCGTTTAGCATGTCCACATACACATCAGCAGAATGGTTCAGTAGAACGTAAGCATCGTCATATTGTTGAAGCTGGTCTTACTCTTTTGGCCCATGCATCTGTTCTGTTTCGGTTTTGGAGTGATGCTTTCACCACTGCATGCTTTCTCATCAACCGTACTCCCACTCGTGTTTTAAACATGAAGACTCCCATTGAGGTTCTCCTTAATGAACAACCTGATTATACCTTTTTCAAGGTATTTGGGTGTGCTTGCTGGCCGCATCTTCGTCCATATAATAAGCGCAAGCTTGAGTTTCGTTCTAAGAAGTGTGTTTTTCTTGGCTATAGCTCTCTTCATAAAGGTTACAAATGTCTTCATGTTCCCACTAATCGTGTCTATATATCTCGGGACGTCGTGTTTGATGAGCATGTTTTTCTCTTTGCCAAACTTCCCGTGTCCACTGTCGAACCACCATCTCTGCATTCATCCTCTGTTGCTTCTGACCAATTTGATGATGTTGCATACTCTCCTTTGCTGTTACCTAACCATGGTGCAGGAACCGGACGTGGGGCTCGTTTGGAGCTGTTGGAGGATTCACCATCATCATCGCCGCCTTCTGATGGGCACGTCGATCGCCCTATGTTTCATGGCATCGATTCGCGTGCCCATGCATGGTCACCCGAAGAGCCCGTCGCGCCGAGCATCTTCACTGCTCGGTCCGCTACGCCAGCGACCGCCGAGTCTCCAGCGGCTCGGCCCTCTTCGCCAGCGGCCGCCGAGTCTTCCGCGGCTCGGCCTGTCACGCCGTCTTCGCCCGCGGCTCGGCCCGTCACGCCGTCTTCGCCTGCAGCTCGGGTCCGCGACGCCGTCCTCACGTCGCCTTCATCCGCAGATCGGCCCGCGACACCGGCCGCGCCACGGCCCACTATGTCGGGCTCGCCATCGGCTCGGTCTGTGACGCCGGCGTCGCCAGCTGCTTCGTCTGCTCTGCCGGTTTCGCCGGTGGGCCGGCCTTCTTCGCCGATCGAGCCCGAGGCTATTGTGTCTGGCTCCTCGTCACCGGCTGACTCGTCAACGTCGCCGTCCTCCAGCCCGTTGCAGGCTGCTCCGTCGACCTTGGTGGTTCCTGTGTCCCGACCACATACACGCAGTCGCAGTGGCATTTTCAAACCTAAGGAACGTAAGGATGGTACGGTTGCTTGGTTGGCTGCTTGTTTGGCTGCTGCTGTTGCGGATCCATCTTCTGAGCCTTGCTCATATCAGGCTGCCCTGCGCATTCCACATTGGCGAGAGGCTATGGAGCAGGAGTTTCATGCTCTCCTTCGTAACAAGACATGGACTCTCGTTCCTCCACCACCACGGGTAAATGTTATTGACTCAAAATGGGTATTCAAAGTGAAGAAGCATTCGGATGGATCTATTGAGCGTTACAAAGCGCGACTTGTTGCTCGCGGTTTTCGGCAGCGCCATGGTCTTGACTATGAGGACACCTTCAGTCCTGTCGTCAAGCCTACCACTATTCGGCTTCTTCTCTCCATTGCCGTTTCTCGTGGTTGGTCACTTCGTCAACTTGATGTGCAGAATGCTTTTCTACATGGATTTTTGGAGGAAGAGGTTTATATGAAACAGCCGCCTGGTTTCTCTGATCCTGATCGTCCTGACTATATCTGTCGTCTCTCCAAAGCACTATATGGTTTGAAGCAAGCTCCTCGTGCCTGGCATGCCCGCCTTGCCTCTGCCCTTCGTGCTCATGGGTTTGTGCCGTCCACTGCTGACACTTCATTATTTCTTCTACAGAAGCCAGAAGTCACTATGTATCTTTTGGTATATGTCGATGATATTATCCTTGTCAGCTCTTCTCAGTATGCTGCTGATGCTCTTGTCTGCTCTCTTGGTGCTGATTTTGCGGTCAAAGATCTTGGGAAGCTTCACTACTTTCTTGGAGTTGAGGTCACTTCTCGTGCTACTGGTCTTGTCCTTACGCAGAAGAAGTACTCCTTGGAGTTGTTACAAAGAGCGGGCATGCTGAAGTGCAAACCGACCACCACACCCATGTCTTCTACCGACAAGATAACAGCTGTTGATGGTGAGCTTTTGTCTCCTGCGGATGCCACAGAGTACAGGAGCATTGTTGGTGGACTTCAGTACTTGACGATCACGAGACCAGATATCTCTTATGCTGTTAACAGGGTTTGTCAGTATCTTCAGGCTCCCAGAGATACTCATTGGGCTGCTGTTAAACGCATTCTTCGTTATGTTCAGTTCACCCTGACATTTGGTATGCATATTCGGCCGACTTCCTCTCGGGTCCTTTCGGCCTTCTCTGATGCAGATTGGGCTGGTAGCCCAGATGACAGGCGATCCACGGGGGGTTATGCAGTATTCTTTGGCCCTAATTTGATCGCCTGGAGTGCTCGGAAACAGGCTACTGTGTCACGTAGCAGTACTGAAGCTGAGTACAAGGCTGTGGCTAATGCTACTGCAGAGATTATTTGGGTGCAGTCTTTGCTTCAGGAGTTGGGTTTGTCTCAACCACAGCCTCCTATTCTTTGGTGTGATAACATCGGTGCTACATACCTTTCTGCAAATCCAGTATTTCATACCCGAACGAAACACATTGAAGTTGACTATCACTTTGTACGGGAACGTGTATCACAGAAGCAACTCCAGATCAAGTTTATCTCATCTAAGGATCAACTTGCAGACATCTTCACTAAGCCTTTACCTCTACCACAGTTTGAGGCTTGTAGGCGCAATCTTACCCTTCTCAGTTCTTTAGAAAGTGGCTAAGATTGAGGGAGGGTGTTAGACTATGTATAGCTTCTGTACTTATGTACGTATTGTAACACATCCATTATATATAATGAGATAAGCCACCCCTAGAGGGTTGTGCTGGTTCCTCCAAAAACTTATTGTCTTACAGTACCCCTAGAAGCATAAGGACAAAGCATCAACTACGACTGCAGATGCAAGCATCCGAAAATATATACATTGCAGGAGTCGGAGGTAAGCCTCCATTCCAAATCGGTAGCACCTGGAGGCGTGGAGATGGACCGTTAGGAGAGGGGGTGAGAGCCTCGAGAAATTAAGAGTGTCCAACTAACTAAAAAGCAGAGAAGAGAGAAAACAGACATGCAATCGCATCAACACAACATGACATAATAGAATGTGAGACTAAAATGAGCAAAATAACCAATGATTTATAAATTCCAAACAACAACCATTAAAATGCATGCACCCTTTTCTTCTGTGATTGGGGAAATTAAGTACCTAAGGTCTCTTCGTACTACGCCTATCTCTCATGTTTCTCATGACCAGAATTTTGTTAGTGATTTCCTAGAAAAAATTGCGAGAGTTGAGGGTAGAACAGTAGTTTGGTTGGGGTCTGGTACCCCAGTCTCCCAGAGGTAGTTGAAGTATGTCAGAAAGATTATAATTTGGACGGTCCTTAAGCAACATATAAGTTTTTACGCGCAAATAAAATAAAATGCATGCACCCTATTCTAGCATTGTATGGGAAATTGGGGTTTCTTCGGCTGGGCCGTGTGAGCGAAAAAATGCTAGTATTGTATGAGAATTATTGGACTTAATATTTTTACTGGATAAAAGTGGTATTAAATTCAGTAGTTGTACGAGAATATACCGAAACTCCAAACACCTTGAAAGCATGCAAGAATGCCTCGAAAGATGCTAGAGGTTTTTTACCTTAATTATTAGATACGCCGTCATTGTAAAAAATAATTTGCAGTTTCGATGTTATCGGATGCCCCCGAAGGGACAGTTTCGATGTTATTGTTGTAAACTTTTCATGTCTTGCATTATTCTGCTAGAGAAAAAGAAATTTGAGGCGGTCATTGAGATCATTATTATGTAAAAATAGAGTGTTTCTTTTTTTTTAGAGTGGGAGGCAGCAGTAGAAGGGGGCCAAGCCCAGCCCGTTGGAGAGGAGCCCAAATCTCACATCCGCGAGACGAGAGGGAACCTACCTCCGCCGCTGCCACAACTCCGCCACTCCTGGTACAGATCTCCACCTCCCGGCGACCATGGCGGAAGCCGCAGGAGCGACTACTCTCCTCCCTGGCCTCCCGGACGAGATCACCATCGGGGAGATCCTCGTCCGCCTGCCCCCTAAACCCCTCGTCCGCTGCCGCGCCGTCAGCCCCGCGTGGCGCCGCGCCACCTCCGCCCGCGATTTCCTCCAGTCCAACCACACCCGCCAGCCCGCCCAGCCCCTCCTCTATAGCCACAGCGACGTCGCCGACGGCGGCCAGTCCCTGGACATCACTCTCTTCGACCACCGTGTAGGAGTCGCCGCCGCCGACCAGTTCCAGCGCGTCGCGCGACTGAAAGCGGTTCCCTTGGAAGGAGGGATTGACGATGGGAGTTTCACTCCCCTCTTCTATCCGGTAGCCTCCTGCGACGGTCTCCTCCTCCTCTCCATCCAGTGCGACCTCTGCATCTGCAACCCGGCGACTCAACAGTATGCTCCCCTCGAGCAGCTCGATGGCTTCATGACCGTGGGGTTCTACCCTCACCCCCCTACCGGCCAGTACCGACTGCTGCTGTACCATGAAACAGATCAACGTGCCGTCTATGTGTTCTCAATTGGCTCCAACCAGCCGCCGAGGCACATAGGGCGCCCTGATCCGCTGGCTGGCCACGGACTTCTGTTCCGTGGTAGCCTGCATTGGCACACTGGCAACCGGATAATGGTATTCGACACCACCACTGAGTCGTTCCGACAGATCCGTTCCCCGGTTGACCATGAGGACTATGGACGACTGTTTGAGATGCGTGACATGCTGGGCATCTTCTTTCTTAATGATGAAAAGACGACCATTGATATTTGGGTGATGCAGGACTACCAAGGCGAGGTCTGGGCTTTCAAGTGTTGGGTTGAATTGCCTGTTGCTGAGATCAGGGACCAGTGTCAAAATTCTAGCCATATTGAGGAAGTGATGGTTGTTAATGGTGACGGTGAGTTGCTCGTGTTGGTTGGTTTTGAGGACTGGCTGTTTCAGGTTGATATTGATGGCAAGTTGATGGCCAGTTTCCATGCCAGAGGCCTCCCTTCCGATAATATTGTGCACAAGCAAACTCTTGTTCAACATACCTTCTTTCCGACACTCGAGGGTTATGTTATCAACGATTCACCTTTCATTTGACCAGACGATTATGCTGTCAATGGCTCAACGCTTAGGGTTATTGAGTGTTGTGGTGTTTCTTATTGGCCTAGCTCTCCATGTCCACATGAGCTGTTGTATGTATCAACTAGATCCATTATTAAGCTTCTTTGTTCTTTGTTGATGAATATAAAGAAGTATGATCAAGAAGCTGTGACTATTAGATGTATTTTCATTGAATTCCCATTGGGTTGAAGTGGCCGACGTGAGTGTGAATTCTAAAATTACAAGTCATTTGGTTCAGCCTCTGAAATGTTTACCTATTGATCTGACTCGTGACTATGTTTTCTTGGAACTCAATAATGGTTCCATTGCATCTGGTTAGGTATTGAACCATACTTATATATTCCTGCGTTTGTGTTGCATCGTTCAATGTTGTATCAATCACTTCACTTTAGCTGCTAACCACTTTAAAGGATCAATGCTTCATCTGATGTTTGATCTTAAGATAAGCTCGAGAAATGAAACTTGTACTGATAAGCAAAAGAAAGGCTATCACTGTCCGGCTCAGCTCACTGATTGTGCTCCCCTTTTGATTCTGTAAGTGCCAGCCATGCACTTTTTATCTTTGACTGGCACAACGCGTATTAATTAGGCCCAATATGAGCCGTCTTGTTTTCTTATGTAGACAAGTTATGATCAAGAAGCTCTGGCTGTTTTTCATGGTTGGGTGAAATTCATACTTACTTTTGGGCTGAAGTGGCTAGCATGTTGATGTTAAAATTATTTTGTTGTTTTGGTCGGCATTTGAAATAGTTGCCTGTCGATCTGCCTCATCTCTCTGCTTGTTTTTCTCTGAAATGAAGAATTGCCTTGGTTTTTATCGAGTCTTCTTCTTTCTTAAAGGTCATCCAGTGGTTTATTTACTGGAACCTACTGTGTAATATAAATTCGCAGTACGAATTATGGGAATTAAAAAATCAATTCTTGGTAACATGACTGACCACCGGGTAAGACTAGATATCTGTCATCTTGTATTCCAGTTTTAGTACTTTAGTTACTTTGATCTCAGATATGAATTTCTTTCTTTTTCAGGACATGAGAGAGGATCCCTACAACTTGTGAATTTAAGAAGCATAAAACGAAACAATTAGAGAGAACACATGGAAAAAATGCTGTGAGTAACGTGCATAACCCAGTGAACACAATCCACCCCAAAAGGATGATACTAATGATTATCCAAGGTTACTGGGAAATCCGCAGACCTGACTGGCTCATCTAAAGGCAAGAAGCTATATGATTTAGATATGGCTATTAAAATTCAAAATGCACCTACCTTATGTTTGTCGCAAGTCAATGATGGTTTTGCTTATCTTGAAGTCCCCATAGTATGGATGTATGTTTAAGTGACTTCCGGTTCTCGAAATTAGTTGTAAGTTGAGAATTGATAACTATATTCTAGATTGCTACAAAGCCAAATTACAAACTGAACTTACTATGTATGCCATTTCCAGGGAGTGCATGTACAGTTTATTATTAATGTTCTGTTTCTGATTAAATTAGTGATATATTACATTAAGTGTTTATGTTTGGCATCTGCTGTTCTCTGGCGCACTGGTGCAAGACTACAGTGTAAAGTGATGGCCTGATGGCCTTTGCCTGTAGGAGGTATCTAATGCTTTAACCATCTAATTTTCTAACCCATCGCACATCTTCAATCTGCATAATGCATGCGGTCTGTTATGGAATTTGTGTGCATATTCATGCACCTTTTACATACACTATGTGTTCTTAACTTCTCAAACAAGGTTACACTGCTCAAATTCCATGTTCTAACATGTATTTCATCGCTTTGTTCCGAAATGTAACATCTTGCTTCCATTGCAGTCTCAGCACACGCTTTACATTTAACAATCACTAAGTATACTCGAGTGTTGAACATGAAAAGGAAGGGAGAGGCAAGGTACAACATGCATCTCAATGACTTTTGCTATTTGCACTCTGCTAATTCTTAGATATTAGATCATGTAATTTTTTAAGAAACAGTCCTGCTTTCTAAAATAAGTCTATAGTTATTTTTTTATGATTGACGCATTTATTACTTCATTTTTATTAATTGGGATGGTTGCCCTTTTGCTTACAAGATATTTTTCGGATCATATGGAATGTTTGATAGATGAATCTGCTGTTGTACTGTATCCATGTATACATTATGAGTTTCTTGAGAAACCCTGTTCCTTCTAAGGGGTGGATTGATAAACTGTATCTTATAGTTAATCAAGTCTGACTTGTGATTTACATGTTCAGCTTCATTTCACAAAATGAGGCCTTCACACAGATATGAATAAAGATGGAGTTCTGGAATTTATGTGCATATTCACGCCCCTTTTACATATATTATTTTGTTCTCATGTGTTGTTTCTTATATTAGTTGCACAACAGATTGTACTTTTCTCAAACAAAGTGACGCTACTCAAGAGTCAAAGTTCTTTCATGTGTTGCATCGCTTTGTACTGACAACAGGAGGCCTTCACACATATATAAATGGATATGGAGTTATGGATCTGTTCAGGTTTGTTGAAGTGTCACAGTTAGAGGTGCAATTCACTATTTTCATCTGCACCACTTTTTTTCGGTACAAAGAATACTCTTCTGGCAATTGCTGCTTATAATTTATGTCCGTAAGTTGCAGCAGAACTATAGTGATTTGTTTCTCAACTATTTGTGTCACAAGGTAT
Source organism: Triticum dicoccoides (assembly GCF_002162155.2). Lineage (NCBI taxonomy): Eukaryota > Viridiplantae > Streptophyta > Magnoliopsida > Poales > Poaceae > Triticum > Triticum dicoccoides. The sequence continues at coordinate 678,980,751 of NC_041386.1, read as the reverse complement.
TATGATGTAATTCAGCTGTTAGGACTTTCCCATCATTAGAAACTTAGTTCAAATGATTTATTGGACTTCAGTTAGTTTCTAGTAGAGGGAGAAATAGAGCTTTCTTCTGAAACATGAAGAATTATACTTCCGCCGATCCATATTACTTGCGACAAGTAATATGGATCAGAGGGAGTACTGATATTTCTACTGTTGTATGGTTACTTCTCTGGGAAAAAACAATGGGCAGGCCAAGTGCAATCTAAATTGTTGTCCTGAATTGAGCTACTTCACTGAATAAACAATGGTCATGTGTATTTGCACTTTATTTAGGCAAGCAAAGTATATTCATATACAAGGCAAGCACAGTTTCAGTTTTGTGCCATAAAGAGAGGAGTTCAAGTGTGCTGTTCAGAAAAGAGATGTCCATGTGTATAAAGAATGGTGAGGTATGGAGAAAATACACTCTAAGGAATACTAGCAAGGTTGGTTTTTTTTTCTGGATTCTATTTCTTCTACCTGAACCTGAAGGTATAGTATGACAGCATAGTGCGGCTAGCTAGCTACTATTAACAGAATTGACCAACAGCAGCTTGCTCTCTGATTTCAAATTAACATGTTTCAATTCATCTATAACCTCTGCGCTTTATTCAGATCAGTGCATAAACAAGACAGTCATCAAAACAGTTTTATGTTCTCAGCAATCGTGCCTAATTGCATTCTTCTCAGTTCAGAGATATGCACTACGGAGGTTGATCTTAGCACATCACTCAAGTAAAAGTTAACTCTAGCAGAGGATAGTACAATGATTCCAATGCCATGAAAAACAGAGGCAAAGTGTAACCCGGTACTGATACGAGAAGGATTAGATTAACAAGAGTGTAGGAAAGAAGTGACATTGGCCGAGGAGGTACATAGCACCAGGTCCTGTACTATTAAATTCCAGCCAAAAACATACTCACGCAGAAGACCGCCGAGCAAAAGAGTTGATACCAAATCAACCAATTTGATATTGTTCCATGCACGATACATATGCCACGAACACAACATAATTACCAGTTTCATCTCTCTCAAGAACATAGCAAACTGTGGACATGTTCAAAGCATCCAATGTATCATGTTGACATTAACTTTTTCTTCAGTCTTAAATAATTAAAATTAGTTCTGGGATACTTAAATATGGAATATTATGTCATCCTTCTGTAGAATACATCTTATACCTTGCAATATTTGCTCCCTTCTCTAGAGATAACTCCTCCATGTCTTACATGGTCCCATAAATTTCAAACATGCTTGCATCTTTTTCACTATGCGAGGTATTTCATGGATTGCTTCTATCAAAAATCCTTTCCCTGTTCTATTAAATGATCTGTAGAGAAATTATAGTGTACTTATTGTTGGCATACTTTTCTTGCCTTGAGAACGTGTACAGTTTCTAATTGTGCGGCGTCGACAACGTTGCACTGCAGCACCAGGCTGCGCACGATTGCTCATGACATTTCTGAAGATTTGATCTCCATTACCTCCTTGATGTTGCAGCTCAGTGGTTAAAGCAAAGGCCTAACTGGTACATAAAACATTCAATATGAATTGTATGTAATCTGAAGAACCTAACTGCTGGCTCACCCCTATGAGTTGTGCTTTATCATGCAGCGGATCAAGCCATCAGGAATACACTCTCAGGCTTATGCACTAAAGTTACTTTCACATTTTTTGAAACGAAGGTACATCAGATTTAGCGAGACTGCATTTTACATTGTTTAACATAAGTGTCGTCGGTCATAATAAATAAATGTGAGAACCATATTACATTTTTTTTTCTATTTTACATAACCTTATAAAACTACACTCCAAATATTATTTCTTAGATTTTATAGGGCGGTCAACAAAGATAGGAGTATATGTTGTAGGAACCAAGCATCCGATGTGTCATGTTGGCATTAACTTTTTATTCAGTGTTCTGGGAATACTTCAATATGATCGTGTACCTTGCACTATTGGTTCCCTTCTCTGGATGTAACTCCTCCCTGTCTTACCTGGTCGTATAAGTTTCAGACAAACATGCTTACATCTTTTTACCGAAAAAGGCCTTCGCCCCGATTTATATATAAAGCAATGATCATCCACAACCCGGTACAAACGCACGCCAACATAACACACACACCCGAGGCATCTTTTTCACTATGCAAGGTATTTGATGGCTTGCTTCTATTAGAAATACTTTTCCCTGTTCTGTTAAATGGTATGTAGAGAAATTATACCTATTGTTGGCACACTTTTCTTGCTTTGAGAAGATGTACAGTTTCTAAGCAAATGAAATGTTGTGCCTTTTTGTTAACTCGGAATAATGCATCGAGTTAAGAAATACGAGTGTCGTATCCCAAAGGTAACGAAGAATTTTAGTTTTCAGTACGACTTCCACATCTCTATTTTTATGGATTTTCTTTGCAACCATATGATCGTGTGAACAATGTTTTGGCATTCCACCCTTCTTTTAGGTGTTTTTATCTGAATTCAATTGGTGAAAGACATGAATGCTCTTTCTTGACACCATGATTCCATGGAGTATAATTTCAACTTGCCATATATACTCAAGACAGTTTTCTCTCATATATGTGGTGGTTATACCAAAATTATGATAAGTGCTGTTCACAACAGGTATAGTACAACATATAGATGTTCTGCACAGTGATATAACCTACTCCCTCCGTTCGGAATTACTTGTCTCGAAAATGGATGTATCTAGAACTAAAATATGTCTAGATACATCCATTTCTGCGACAAGTAATTCCGAACGGAGGGAGTAGCTGCATATATCCACATCTTCATTCCAGATGCCAAGTGTATCTCCTTTGCTGTTAAACTAATGTACCCAATTCGGTAGCCAACACTTCAATTTGTAGCAGATCATGAGAACAAAGATATATGTCCTGTTGGAGAGCACAACACAGTTGTTTGGGTGGAAAATATAAAATGTTGGCAGAGACTTCATGTAGAGTGTTGCATAAAAACCCACAGTTTCAATGGATACACTAATAACTTCACCTTCTAAAATTCCATTTCATTCAACATTGGTAACAACGGTCTGATCCTGAATTTACTTTGGGTACAATAAATAGGCATGCATTTCTCATATAAGCCATCATCATGTATGCCCCGTTTGCCAAAAAATTTAGAGCAAGCATGCTAGACCAACTAGCCTCAAGCTTAGCATGAGATATACATATGTATAGTGTTTTGTACACAATACATAGATACCAGACACAGTAAAAGCTTTGGAACCATTCCACACAGAGTAGTCATTCGATGCTACTTTTGTTTACCTAGGCATCATATTTTTCTGTCAAACAAATGACCCATGCCATTGGCTTACGGTCCACCCTTTTTTTTAGGAAACAATCAGTATAGAAGGACTAGGATTTATATAGTTCCCGTAGTTTGCTTGAAGGTTTGTATGGATTTACATAAGAGTTTCTTAGACTTAAGAAACTGGTGTAGATGTATAAATGATTTTTTTCTGTGCAGAATTTTTTAAAATTATTAAGGTAATAGTAATTAATAGTTTTGGTTTTGTTTTTAGATCACAAATTACTTTGTCGGTTATTAACTTTAAATGAAAGAAATACTTTTGAATTGATTATTGGTTGTAAGTCAAAACGGCATGTCAATTAAGGAAGCATCACCTAACTAAAGGAAATCTCCTTTCTCACCTAAGACCAATACCTTTTTTTTCAGTTAGACGATTGCTCTAACAAATTAGAACGTGATTGAATTTATATATCTCCTTTAAAATGATATTCGTAATGTACACGTCCAAGGGAGATCTGTGATACTTCATCGCACTTGATCGACCTTCAGGATCTAGAGAGAATATTTCCATGGTCAAAAAATTATTGTCCAGAAGGTTGTTAAATATCCAGAGATCACATGTCCATTTTTTATATTTTGCTAGATTCAATTTAATATGTCCAAAATATCTTTAACGGTTCCTAAGTGTTGTATAAAACATGAAAAATACATGTCTACTTGCAATAAAAGTTTTGTAGTCGGATGATTCCTCTGGTAGTATATTTAAATTAAGACAATTTGTATATGAAAATTGGTATTCTCAAACTTCTGACGAGCTGGTAACCGGCAGCTGTGGTGCCAACTTGTTAGATATTGGTTATATAAACTCCAACAACATTATATTATCTTAATAATATGAAAAATTGATACACTCATAATTTTATCAACTAACCTGTATGAATGCACGGATTGACGACTAGTATATATTAGTTTGTATCTATTCTAGATTCACAAGTTTCTCGAGGGTACGTGCTGGATGGCCTGGGGTAATGCTGTCGCGCTGGAGTGCCTGGGACAATGTGGCCGGGGCGACGAATATATCCGTCCACATCCTCCGGAACACTCAAACCGAATCTACTATGGAGACGGCCCATGATTGATTGGCTAAATGACAAAATGGGCAGGGCAGGCTATCTTTGTCCGGACTTCAATTGAACTCTCAGTTTTGGGAGCGTTATTTTTCTTCTCCTTTCAACATGTCCTTTAGCTATCTCGTAGTAAGAATTTTATTGAAAAATCAATGGGAAATGCAAATGCCCGATTATAGAAGAACTTCATGATTGGTTTCAGTTGAGCGTCAAGCTCTCTTCGTGCAGGTCCAACTTTGATAAGTTAGATCGAGGCACACAAATTGGCACGTTTACCAGAAAACATAATGGTTACTTTCGACAAACTTGACCTCAGTGGGGCAATTTTGCCGGGAGTTGGTGGTTTGAAGGTAGCGCAAAAAAAACTGAAGATATGAAGGGTCCATGGTGGGCCCCACGAGAGAAACCACAGGAATTGAAAATGAACAAGTATGGACAAAGCAAAATCCCCCCAGGCAACAAAAATGTGGTATTTTTACTGGAGTGAACATTTTGTATTAGAAAGAATTAACTGGTATTATAATATTTTGTATTATAATGAACAAGTATATAAACAGACATAAGACTTTGTCATTGCGATTATATGTGTATATGGCTCCTAATATGAAGAAGAAAAGCAACAGCATGACATGTTTCTAAATACATGAGGGCTCCTATTGTTGGTGGTGATTCTTACCTTGTGAGAAGACAAGAAGATACAAGTAGTGGTAAGAAGATAACGTATGAGTTGGGCCGAGAAAACAACTTGCAGGTCCACCTTGTACATAATCTTACTATGTTCCGGCAAGATCGAGGCAAGTGCTCACTAGCTATAGCTAAGTAACTAGTGGGATTCTCTTGGTTCAACATGCACTACCGGAAAACGGGCACTTGTAGCCAGTTTTGTGGTAGTGGATGCCTATTCGATCAAGACCTTCGGTACTCCTTATGGTGTAGATGGGAGTGTTACAATTGGAAGGGTAGTATTGGTATCCTTGATGATAAAAGGCTTGAGGGTATGTAGTTGATTTTAGCAGTGTGATGAATAAGAACTTCGTATGGGACAGCCATCAGAGCACGATGTTTCATAATGTTTACCACCCTCTCATTCTCGGTGCCTCTTATTCCATTATGTTCTTCACACACTATTATTTTGTCCTTCTCTTGTATCTCCATCCCGCTAGCTAGCACCATTACCCCCTCTCTTATTTATGGACTACTCAAATGATAGTAGCAGACATACGTGTTTCGTCCAACACATTCATGTAGAGATCGAGTTTTATGCCAAGCGTGGGTATGCCTGGGTAAAGATCAAACAATAACTTATATGGGTACACAAACGTGGGGAAATGTTGCTGGATAACTACAAAAAAAGTACAATTATGCATTGATTCCTGTCCAACAAACGTTACTCCTTTATAAAATGAGAAATGTCTAACAGCTCCCGGGTGCCCCTACACTCTCATGAACAGTAAATTCATATAAAATTAGAAAAAAATCAATAAAATCTGAAACTTTCAGAGATCAAAGATTATCAAAGGTTTGATGTTCCTGCAAAGTTTCAGCAATAAATAACCTTCGTGGAGCCCTCACCGGAAAAAACAAAATCACTGCTAAAAAATGTACATAAACTTTGAAACATGATTTTGTTTTTTTATTTGAGTGCTCTTCGAATGCTATTTTTAGCTAAAACTTTGCAAGATCATCCAAAGTTTCATGATGTTCGATGTCCCAAAGTTTCAGATTTTTTTGATTTTTTTTAATTTGTTTTGAATTTACTTTTTATAAAGGGTGTAGGGGCACCCGGGTGCTGAAAATACTATCTCAAATAAAATGCTAGACTAGTCTCATTTGGATAGCACTTGTGCGCTACCCTTTTCTGGTCGTCTGACTAATTTATTACTGTTGTATGCTTTTGGTTGTTGGTATAGGTCAGTCGATAATTCGTTTCACAGTTCGGAGAAGGTTCTAAACTTGAAGGAGATTTATTTTTGTTACCCGACTGCCCGACAGCGGATAGCATCACATCGGACCTTGGCCTCTCGACACACAACGCTGATCTAACAAACACGAAGATCAGAGATCACAGAGCACGAGGATTACAACTAGAAAGATACTCCGTATTATAGTATATAAAAAATTTCATTTTATTCAAAACAACAATATTCATCCCGCGCTCTCAAGCGAAACGGAGCAACGCGACGCCGAGCTTTGCGAGCTTGAACGCGTCCTCGTCCTCCGCCGTCAGCGGCGAAGCCTCGTTGCTCTTCCTGAACCCGTCCTCGCACTCCTTCGCTGCGGCCGCTGCCTTCTCCAGGATCGCCGTCGCACCGACGAACTTCCCGCCCTTGACCGCTGCAGTGCCGCGTCCCCCGCCTTAATCTTCACGCTGCTCTCCCCAAGCAGACGGCCGATCTTGGCCTCCGTGCTGGTGGCGTTGGTAGCGAGGAGGCCCACGGCAGCGGCGGCGAGGTCTCGGTAGAGGCCGCCTCCGCCGACCGAGCCTAGGGCCTCCAGGCAGAACGTGACGTCGAAGTAGGTGCTCCCGCCGCCGACGGTCTTGCATGCGGCAAGTACAGGGACGGCACTCGCCGGCGGCGCAAGGAGGACGGGCAAGAGCAGCAAGAGGACGGTGATCACGCTAGTAGAGGAAGAGGAGAAGGAAACCATATTGTCAGTTTTGCTCGTGGATTCAGTCTGCCCACGTCTCAGCCTCAGGTGTCTAGTATATATATGTATATATAAGGTGTGAGTTGTTGGACAATTAATTTCATAAATTTTTCGATTTGATTCCTTTTTTGCGGGATTTTTCGATTTGATTCCATATTTGACCGGCTGTATCAATGGACCATTCTTAATAGTCAATTGTACATATAGTAAGGGAAATATCCAATGGTTCCTGGGGACATTTGTCCCCGGAATCTCACCGCTCATCCGCACCGGCATATTAGTATATTACCTAGTATCGTTTTGTATTACACCTTTTTCTGTACCAGTAGTTTTTGTATTTGATCCCTTTGCACCTGTTCCTCCTGCTGTCCCACTCGCATTCAACCAGCAACTTCCCCCCACCCACCTCTGACCTGCGCACTGTTGATGTCGGAGGACAGCAGTAACCAAAGCGGAACTACTTACATTAGTTTATTTTTTAATGTTGGTCAAATCGAGTTGTTATTCATAGCGAACTACTTACCTTAGTTTATTTTCTTTCCGGATTGATAAATCATGTAAAAATGTTGGTTTACAATTTAAATTGCAAATACCCTTGGTTTCTCGGATATATATAAAGCTGATATGGGAAAAAGTAATTATGAAAAAAGTCAAAAGTTTCTAAAACTTTTTTTGAAATAAACTTGATCTTCTTTTCTACCCGCATAAGAAGTTTTGACAAGGAAAAACAGACATCAACTTCAGGGCAAAACAACAACTTTTCAAACACAAAAGTGTGAATAGTTACTTTTATATAGAAAGTGTTGATATTATTTTTTTTCCAAAAAAATACCATGAAAGTTCTTCCTTGCCCAAACTTTTTATACGAGTACAACAGAAGGTCAAGTTTGTAAAAAACAAAATTAATTTTTTTGACTTTTTGGTAATTACTGTTTTTTATATAGGGTGTATATGCACCTGATATGAAAAAAAATAGTAATCACAAAAAGTCAAAAAATTCTAAAACTTTTTTTAAAATAAACATGACCTTCTTTTGTAGTTGTACAAAAAGTTTGACGAAGGAAAAGCTCCCGTTGATTTCTGGGTGAAGAAGATAAAAATTCGAGGAAAAAAGTGTGAATAGCAACTTCTAGTGTTGATTTTGTTTTTTCGCCCAGAAGTCAATGGGAGTTTTTATCTCGCCAAACTTTTTATGCAACTCCTGTACAAAAGAATGTCAAATGTATTTTTGAAAAATCAATTTTGTTACTCCTTTTGTATTTATGATTTTTTTCGCCCACAAGTATACAGGAGTTTTTATTTCTCCAAACTTTCTATACAACTTCTGAAAAGATCAAATTTATTTTTGAAAAGTTTCAGAATTTTTTGACTCAAAGCGTGGAACGGACGCTTCTTCCTAGTACTAGGCAGTACACTCTCATTAAATCAGGCTGCCAACTTTCAGCTTTATTAACGAAAACATTTGAGGCAAGCTGTGCAGTTTGTTTTATCTTAGCAACGTCCAGAATTCCGGAGAGACACGACTCTGACAGTACCCACCCAACAAACAGGAAGGGGCGTGTGTCAGTGGAGTAGCATTTATCCTTCGACAGAACAGAGCACGTCAAAACACTGTACCAGATCCTGTTTCAGCCTGTACTTCTGACGGTATTACACTGTGGCAGCAATGTATAACGCACTTTATCACTCCAGAGGACTGTCCGTATTTCTTTATTCAATACTTTAGGTCCAGATCACAAAGTCCTTAGGAACGCTGTGGATATCGGGGACATATGTCTGCATAGACCAAACGTCCGCCTCCATATAGTAAGGGCTACTTTTGGATTTGCATTTCGACATTAAACTATCCCCGTATTCAGGGAAAAAACATTATTCAATTCATCATGAAAAAACAAAGGTAATTTTTTTGGCCGACCAAAGAAAAACTAAGGTAAATTGTAAGGGAGGACAATTAATTTGATTATAATACATCGTCGCAAAGAACAACGGTCATATGCAATTACAGAAAATTTACCTTTTCGGACGAATCGTATAAGAAAAAAGGCTGACGTCCGGTTTTAAATCAATGAAGCCCTTACAACAAATGTTACAAACTTACAACACAATACCACAACAACAGTGTGAAGAACAAACTACAGTGTGATACAAGGGTGCCCAGGAACAGCAACAAAGCCCAAAAGCAAAGACAACAAGGCGCCGGCATTGGGGTCCAACATGATCGAAGGACCGAAGCTGAGAAGGAGGCCAACTTGGCGTCCTGCATGCCCATGCATTACAGGAGTTGTGTTTGGGAGGTGTCCTGCCGTCGGCGTGCCGGAACGCCTAGGAAGCCTGATGGTGGTTGCATCCACCGAAGCTGATGCCGGAAGCTTGTGGCGCGTATAGCATACTGTTGAAGCATCTCTCAGCTGCATCCGCAGAAAAAAAAAAGTAAATAAGAGACGATACTTGGCTGTGTGGGTTCAGAGAAACACACCACATTGGTGCAAGAAGCGTTCATGCTTAATCAGTTAGAAAATAGGTAAAAACTCATCTTTACATTGGCATGCGCGTAGGAGGTCGTTCCTTTAACCGGGTCAGCGGCCATGGCGAGCATTCGACGGAAGGACTCGGGGTCAAATTCGGATATCCTAGGGAGCACACTATGAGACTCGTTGAAAATGCCAAGATCGAGGTTGTCAAGCAAAAAGACCTGCAAAACAAACGACGCCGTTGGCAGACACCATGTCAATACATAAAATGCTTGCATGATGAAATAGACCTAATGCAATTGCAAAAATCTGAAAAAAAAATCAACTTGCCTGAAAAAAAAGATGACAACTAGTTAGGTTGGTCGATAAGTTGTTGGCCATCATGTCTCTCTTAAGCTTCTTGACTGCATCAAGAAGGTGCTGAAGGACATACTCACACCAATTAAATTGATCGGTTGAATCAGTGTTTGCTATGGCTCCCCAAAAATCAATGGTCGTGTAGTTGTGCTTCGTGGTTGGAACTAGCACATGACCCATTACAAAGATCACAAATGCGATCTGGAAACAATCTTTCTCTAGTTTGCTTGAATTCTCATTGATGTCACGCATCAGAAAATCTTCAGCTGCCCTCAAGGTGTGTACTCTAGTTTTGTTCATCTGGAGTGTTGTCTTTATAAAATGAACAGCCTCAGGATTGATGTTTGCATCCCTCCCCTTCACACTACGGTGGCCGCATGGAATCCCAAAAACCTTGTAGAAATCCTCAGGGTAAAACTTAAGAACCTTGTTGCCCCTCAATTTAATCTCCATGCGGTTGACGCTAACTCTGCTCATAATCCACGCGCTGGTCTTCAGACTCAGCTTCTGTAGTGCTGGTAGCTTCAGCATACCTCCAAACCCAATCTGCTCTATTAACCACTTCTTGTATTCGTCAAAAGTCTGAATTACACTGACTGCATGCTTCAAGGAGATGCGTGATGTTGGCGTGGGTGGATCTCCAGGGAGAGCGCAAGAGGATGACCCGTCCAAGTTGGAATCATCTCCGACGGCGGCTGCGCCCGGGGTGTCGTTGCCACAACCATGCCGTTGCTCGTCGCAGCTACCAGAATCCGATCTATGGTCATCCTACAGGGGGGGGGGCGCGAAAAGGGGATCCACATACAACAGCAGTGTCAGATCGGGACGAGATGCATGACGCACTAACGATAATACAACATGAAGAGAGAAAACAGATTATGGGAGGAAGCGTACCATGCTGTTGTGACTACGAAAAGTGTACTGCCTGGCAACGAGGAGGGCGGCGGCACGGAACCCTCGCTGATGATCTGCTGCTCGCCGGCGGCCGGCTTGGTCGGTATGATTTACGATATGACTGGATCCATGGAGAAGGGGTGAAATGCAGCCGCCCACCCACCCACCGCCGCTTAGATGAAATGACAAGTTTACCCCTCAATAATTAGGGTGAGTGTGTGGTTGGGGACATGGGCAACATGACGCATGTGCCGGCTCGTCTGGTCCTAAAATTACGTTTGCCCCGATTAACATTAACAAAATAAAACATGAATGAGCTGGACAAGTAAATGTGGTATCGAAAACTACTGCCCAAACACACGAGAACTTGGCTAGCGTAAATGCCTTCATTCTGGACTAGGGAAACTATAGAATGCGATGGCGCAACCATTGCTCAAACTGGTATTCAGGCATATAACGTCGTTTAAAGAAGATCTTCATTAACATCTGCTGCCATACATAGAAAATACTGATAAACATAATAGCCACAGTTCTCTTAAACGGCATGGGGGATGGGGGGAAACAGGCTTAGCGGTAGAGGGAGCCACCCTTGCTTACAATTAATCCATCCTAACCTAACTACTACGCACCAGTAGCTGCGATTCATCCTCACAACACTTCAATTTAAGCAAAGTACATAGCAAGCACGACCATCAATACGAGAACGGTGAGCAGGATGTTGACAGCTGCCATGAGCACGGCAACTGCGGCTAGTCCTTCACTACCGGACTCGCGGTCTATGCCTACGGCCACGGGCCGTCGGCATAGGCCCCTAAGCCGTCGGCATAGATCTATGCCTACGGCTGCCGTCGGCATAGACCCGTCAGCGTAGATGTCGTCAGCGTAGTCTTGTCAGACCGTCGGCATAGTATAGCCGTCGGCATAGGGGTCTATGCCGACGGCCTAGCGTCAGCCGTCGGCATAGTATAGCCGTCGGCAATGTTTTCCGTCTGACGGCCGTGGACGGCGCCGTCAAAAGCGCGGACGAATCATGCAATGCCATGTGGTAGATGTATGCCGACGGCAAAGCCGTCGGCATATCTCTGCCACGTGGCAACCCGTGGTACTCCTGGTGGCAGGGCTATGCCTACGGCAAAGCCGTAGGCATAGATGAATCTATGCCGACGGCTTTGCCGTAGGCATAGCTCTGCCACGTGTCGTCTCCTGGTTACTCGTGGCAGCAGAGATATGCCTACGGCTTTGCCGTCGGCATATATTTCCATCTATGCCTACGGCAAAGCCGTCGGCATAGATATGCCACGTGGCGAGCCCTGGTGACTCCTGGGCTTATATATGCCGACGGCTTTGCCGTAGGCATAGTTTTTTTTCCCTGTTTTCTCTTTTCCAATTCATTTGACAGCATTTGAAAACAGAACAATATGAAATTATGCAGAAATATGACAGTTCATCGTCTAAACATACTCAAGTTCATCACATCATCTAAAGATCATCACCGACTCAAGTTCATGAATGTAAAAGTAGTGCAAGACATGAAACATCATAGAAGTAGGAATATGAAAGGCATGGCACGACGGCCACATGCACGGAATCATCAAGCAAGACCACCTCCGCCAAAACCACCACCTCCGCCAAAACCACCATCTCCGCCAAAACCACCACCACCTCCACCAAAACCACCACCATCTCCGCCAAAACCACCACCACCTCCGCCAAAACCACCACCACCTCCGCCAAAACCGCCATCGCGACCACCACCACTCTGCCAGATCGGAGTGACTGGGGTCGACGGAGCAGGAGTCGAGCCACCGGTCCCCTACATGTTTCAAAAAAGATTCTAACAGTAAATATGATATGATAGTGAACGAGAACTAGTTTGTCAGTAGTTAGGCAAATGTACTAACCGGGCCATCACTGCCTAGTGCCACCCATTCATCGAACGTGGGCACGTGTGGGGGTTCTCCCGCAAGTGGTGGTGGGGGTCCCATTTGTGGTGGATCCGTGCGGTTACTCCAAGACGCCAACATAGCCTGAATGTTAGTTAAACAAGCAAACTAGAAGATCAGAAGGAATGAAAGTGCAAAAATTTATCTTGGTTTTAAGAGGGCAAAACTAACCGTCATCATCTGACGGTTGTAATCATCGTTTGCCTTCACTCGTTTCAAGTACTCCCGCACCTCAAGATTCCTATGCTCGACAAACTCCTTATATGCCTACATAATTTAGATTGTTTCTAAGTGAGCAATGCTGAAAATAAACTGAGAATGCTAGATAGAAAAAGATAAAGAGGAAGTACTTACAGCATGCTGGCGGGCTAAGGGAGTCTGTGAACGCCCCGTACTCTCTAACTGGCTCTGGTTGGTAGCCCGAAGCTGTGTGTACGAGATCGAAGGAGTGATCAAACCGTTGAAACACGGATACCGGCCATTCTTCTTCCCCTTGATGGCCACCACCGCCGTGTCGTCGATCTGAGACTGGGCGACCTCAGCAACAGGAACATCCGGATGCAACTCCTGATAGTGATGAATGTAAGACCCCAGGTGCTCCTCGGTCTTGCCGTAGTACTGGCTCTCGCCCTCCTTGCGATGACTCCGCTCGCGGGCCAGCTTCCATGACTCCATGTCTGAGAGCGGCCTCTTCAACTTGTCCTCCTACAACGTCAAATAGAAGTTAGCCATACATAAGAACATGACGGTAAAGAAGAACAAAAATGCATCATGCACATAGATATACCTTCATGTCCTTGAAGCTCCAGTGGTTCCTGTTTCCTTGGCCGTGTGTCCCATCGGCTCCATGGTTAGCCCGGCCCTTGATGCTCTTGGCAGCAAACTCTGCATCGGCGCCGAGCCACCTATCCACCAAACTCGCCCATCCGTCATGCCTTCCATAGCACCAACGAGGAACAACCTATGCAAATTTTGGAAGCATGGCATGTGAGCACGAAACATAGAGTTGACTGCTTGAAACAATGAAAAGTCAGTAATAGTTACCATCATGAACTGCCCCCTGTTCAAGGTAAGTTTTTTGCTTCTGCGCTTGAGTTTTGGTCATCTTTTGGTGCAGGTAGATGTGGTAGTACTGCGAGACGGCAACCCAGCGCACCTCGTACTGCAACTGACGAGCTTTCTTCTTTGCAGCCGCAAGTAAGACCACGTCGGCTCTGGCCTTGTGCTCGTCAAGAACTCTATAGAGTTGCTGCATAAACCAGAAGCAAACAAGGCATGAGTTGAGTGATTCAATGATAAACTATGAACGAAACTGAAGACAAGTGATTCAGAAGAGAACTTACCCAAAATTTGGTGATCACGGCCTTAGCGGCCATCCCGTACTCCGCGTTGCTGCAAGCCTCGTAGTGGGCCCAGCTCGTGGCCAAAACCCGCAGCTGCGGGTCCCTGTCTGGCCGCAAGCAGAATAGGCCAGGCCAAAACTGCTTCAACAGGACAGTGATAAGGCCGTTCGGTTTACGGCCCTTTCCGCGAAGGATCCTGTTTCTGCAAAAGAATCAAATGATTGCCATGTGTACAATAAGAAAATATTGTCATGTGTTGAAAATATGATTGAGAGGCACTTACTCTGTCCTCACAGGTTCAATGAGCCACTTGTGCTCCTCGATAGAAGGTGGTGTAGGTAGTCCGGCATTACCACGCAGCCACCCCTGCGGAGCACCTGGTGGCAAGTCACCCCACAACTCGGGATCAACCTCCCCTCCACCCTCCTCGCCCTCCTCCTCACCCTCCTCCTCGGCCTCCTCCTCCTCACCCTCCTCGGCCTCCTCCTCCTCGCCATTAGGAACATACTCCTCCTCCTCAGACTCAGAAGGTGCCTCTGTATGGGAGGGCATCGAAGAAGACCCTCCTATTTCGGACACGACCCAGAGTTTTTTGCCCCGGCTGCCTCTCCCCCCACCTCCTCCTCCTCTAGGGGCTCTCCCCCCACCGCCTCCTCCTCTAGGGTCTCCTCCCCCGACCCCTCCACCTCCCTGTGAGGTGTCATCCTCGCGTAGTCGGGAGGGAACCTTGTGGGCTCGTCCACTCCGAGTAAGTCCTTTAAATTTACTGAGGAAACTGGCGCCGCTGGACTTGCCCATGATTAGCAAACCTGCATTGAGAAGACAATAAACAATTAGTAAGGATATCAATTAAACAGGCATACAGGAAAAACCCACAGGGACACCCGGGAGCAACATCCGGGCAAAACCCACAGCTACATCCACTCTGTGTAGACCCGACGCGTCCGTTTCCCCCCTCCCGGTGCCGGTCGCGGCGCCGTCCGTGAGGGGGGCCACGCCCCGGAGAGGCGTGTCGCCTCTTCGGACATGCCACACCACCACCTCGCATGTATGAGGGCCCGGTACGACGCTCCGGTGGCATTGCTACCCCCCAGGGCCCCCGTCCCGCCTAACCCTGTAGCGTTTGACCACGAGATCTAGCCCTTTGACTCCCCACGGACGGGCTTTGACCAGTGGACCTCTCCACCCGGTTGTGTCGGGTCGGCCCAGAGGGACACCGGC
>NC_041386.1:678964331-678965432 GCF_002162155.2 Triticum dicoccoides | reverse complement strand
CGGCTGGAGCAAGAAGGGGCGGCGGCAGGGGACGAGAGGTGGGGTGGGATGGGGCGGCGGCGACGGTGGGGCGGCGGGGGCGCGGGTGAGGAGAGTGGGCAGCGGCAGGGGGCGGGGGAGAATCCGGCGGCGGCGCGGGTGTGGAGGCGCGCGGCGGCGGCGATGAGGGTTGGGAGGCGCGGGGGGTCGGGAGGAGGAGAAGGAGTGGACGGGGGCGCCCCGCGCGGCGATATGGATAAGGGACATATGCCGACGGCTAAGCCGTCGGCATAGGTGAAGGCGCCACGTGCCACCTATGCCGACGGCTTATGCCGACGGCTTAGCCGTAGGCATATATTTTTTTATTTATTTTTTTATTTTGAATTATACATGGTATATAATTATATTGAAGATGATACATGGTATACATATTTTTGACATGCATGAACATTATTTAAAATGTACCATACATTTTCTTTAATGGTTTGAAACATTATTTTTAACTACATGATCTTTTTTTATATTGTACAACAATTTTCTAAAATATCACGTATTTTTTTTCTGGACCAAATTTTTTCTATTGTCAGCAACATTTCTTTATGATATAAATATTTGCTAAATTGTACTAACAAAAAATGTAAATTGTGTTAAAATATTTCAAAATTAATTGAGGAGGGCAACATTTCTTTATGATATAAATATTTTCAATGGTCTAGCGAAAGGTGATACATAGGAGAGCAACTGACGCGTGTCGCTTCTTCGGACCACGGGATCTAGCCCTTTGACTTTGCACGGACGGGCTTTGACCAGTGGACCTCTCCACCCGGTTGTGTCGGGTCGGCCCAGAGGGACACCGGGGAGCAACATCCGGGCCAAACCCACAGCTAAATCCACTCTGTGTAGACCCGACGCGGCAGTTTCCCCCCTCCAGGTGCCAGCGGCGGCGACGTCCGTGACGGGGGGCACACCCCGGAGATGCGTGTCGCCTCTTCGGACATGCCACAACACCATCCCGCATGTATGAGGGCCCGGTACGACGCTCCGGTGGCATAGCTACCCCCCAGGGCCCCCGTCCCGCCTAACCCTGGAGCGATTGACCACGAGATCTAGCCCTTTGACTTC
>NC_041386.1:678946467-678964152 GCF_002162155.2 Triticum dicoccoides | reverse complement strand
GTAGCGTTTGACCACGAGATCTAGCCCTTTGACTCCCCACGGACGGGCTTTGACCAGTGGACCTCTCCACCCGGTTGTGTCGGGTCGGCCCAGAGGGACACCGGCGAGCAACATCCGGGCCAAACCCACAGCTAAATCCACTCTGTGTAGACCCGACGCGGCAGTTTCCCCCCTCCAGGTGCCGGCGGCGGCGCCGTCCGTGACGGGGGGCACGCCCCAGAGATGCGTGTCGCCTCTTCGGACATGCCACAACACCATCCCGCATGTATGAGGGCCCGATACGACGCTCCGGTGGCATTGCTAGCCCCCCAGGGCCCCCGTCCCGCCTAACCCTGGAGCGGTTGAACACTGTATGTAAGTTAGTTAAATAAAAATAATAAAGAAAACAGTGAAAAAAAGTAAAAAAAATTATATGTATGCTTATTAACATATACTATATGCTTATTAACACAATCTATAGGTATGCTTATTAACACATACTGTATGCTTAATAATAATAATAATACTATATGGGAAAAAAGAAAAAAAAGAAAAAAAACTATGCCGTCGGCATAGGTGCGGCGAGGGCAGACGGACAGCGCCGCGGATCGATGACGTGTCGGCTATGCCGACGGCTGCCGTCGGCATAGCTCCTGGTCGGTGCGCTCTGGATCGGTGACGTGTTACCCGTATCTATGCCGACGTCCACCGTCACGGCCGTCGGCATAGATTTGACGTCGTTAGCCGGCCGTGATGACAGCTGTCAGCGGGCCCGCATCTATGCCGACGGCTTATATATGCCGACGGCAGTTGTAGGCATAGTATGGGATAAGCCGACAGCCTATATATGCCGACGGCTGCTGTCGGCGTAGACACGGATAGCCCGACGGCCGTTGTACACCGACGGCCAGGAGCTAGCTGTCGGCATAGCTCGGACTAGGCCGACGGCAGCCGTCGGCATATGTTTGGCTGTCGGCGTAGAGCCCTGTTCCGGTAGTGCTTGTGCTCCAGATGCAGCCCCGGACGCCGCAGGCCCGCAGCGGGCATGATGGCATCAGCAAAGAGATTGTTGGCGGCCTGCGGGGGCTGGTGCAGCGCTGCCTGGATCTGCGGCGGGAGATGCGGCTGTACGTGCTGCTGCGCCTGTGGCTGTATGGCAGCTGGAACCATCTGGACAGGCGCGTTGCCCTAATGAACAGCGAATCCATGGCCAGCCGGGTGCCATCCGGCTTCATGCTGCACAGCAGCAATCTGGTCCTGAGTCATCCTCCTGCAATAGGCGTGCTGGAACTCGAAGAAACGGAGGTTACGAGCCTGACAAAAGATAAAACGCATACTGGAATGCACTAGTCAGAGGAACAGTGTGGACAAGTTGTGTCAATTAGGTCCGGGATCGGAGCATTCGGAATCAAGAAAACAACTTACATCGTAACAGATGCACTTGTAGAAACGATGACCGGCGTTGTTGCCGGTCCTAGCGACGGCGGTGAGGACCTAGTCGCCACACAGAGGGCATGCCATCAGAGGGAGCAGCCAGCCCGCTGGCGCGGGGAGAGAGGAGGACGAGGATGAGGACATGGCGGGATAACCGGAGATGGCTGGGCAAGGTCGAGCTCACTGTGTCAACAGGGGGGTGGGGGCAGAGAAGAGTGAATGAGGTGGATGAGGTGGTGACGGTTGGGCTGGTCCACATTTAATGTCCGACATGTGCCGACGCTGTCTGTGCGGATCCTTCCTTCATACGGCTCATGATGGCTCAGGTAGGGTGCCGAGCCATTGCCCGTCCATCTGTCCCGCAACGGAGTCCGCTCGAGCCGTCGCAATCAATGCTGCACTGACACACGAGATGGAAAATGCATATACGATTGGAAAATACATGAAGACGCACATATCTTGGCGCAGAGGAACAGTGTGGATATCAGGCTCATCTGAGCTTGAGCTCAGAAACGGATTTTCTCTCGTTTTAGAGATTTCTACATGGCCTCATAGTTAACCCACACTTTCTAAAAGTTTACTCAGGCGATCATCCGTGTTATTTACAAGGACTCATCTTCCAGTACAGTCTCTTCTTCCTGTCCAGATTCATCCTCCCGTCTAGACTCCTCAGGATAATAGGAATGGAGGATGATCTTGTCGGGGCGCCTGATACGGGCATCCATGATGGTCGCCCCCTGATTATGGGGTGCTTCCATTTGCGATGGTGCCTTGTCCTCATCCACGGTGCCCTGTATATATATCCTGGATTCTTGGTGCACGGACTATGTATATAAAGTATCACTCCGTCCCAAAATAAGTGTCTTGAGCTTAGTACAAATTTGTACAAGAGCTAGTACAATGTTGAGACACTTATTTTGGGATGGAGGGAGTACATCACATGAAAAATACTGCTCTTGCCAGGGAGTACAAGTCTTGCATACGGCAGCTGCTACTCTCTACATAGGTAGTCCAGCACTAATTATGTCTACTTGTACACATAATCGTCGTTCGGCAGCTGGCAAGTGGTAAGAAAGTTTTTTTCTCCGGAAACCTAGGAGCCTCCGCTGAGGCGATTAGGGTTTTGCGTAGCACGGCGGCGCTCGCCTGATTGCGAACGGCGGGGTGCATGAGCGGCCGGGCAAGATTTCCTCATCGGGCGCCGGCAGGGGGAGTGGGTCTAATCCCACGCCCGGGCAGACAAAGAACCGAGGAGAGAAGGCACAGTCGGCACCAGGATCGTCGGGCGCGGCTAGGGCTCAACTGGAGGAGGCCCTTGGAAAACTTGGGATCACTGATGAGGAGGCTACGCCTCTAGTTATCGATGATCGGGAAGATGAAGCTCCGGCAAAGTGGCTGCTTGCAGGGAAGGTTCTGAACCGCAACCTGCTCCATATCCAGACCATAAGCAATGCCCTACGCCCAGCTTGGGGAAACCCTAGAGGTTTGAAGTTCACGTCCATGGGGGATAACACGTTCGTGGCTGTATTTGAATCTAAGAGAGACAGAGATCGGATCTGGGATGGATCGCCGTGGCATGTGAGCAAGAACGCGGTAATCCTTGCTGAATTTGAGGAGTGTATGAGGCCAGATGAGGTGAGTTTTGACCGGCTGCAGCTATGGGCGCGGGTCATCAATCTTCCCTACAATCTCAGGGATGATGTATGGGGCAAAGAGATCGCAAAGCAGATCGACAAGAAGGCTTACTCGGTGCAGTTTGACCACACTGGAGGTTATTTGCGCGCGAGAGTCACCATTGATGTGAGTAAACCTCTGAGGAGGTGGATTCTAATTGAGTCGGCCAGGAGGAAGAAGCAAGACTTGTATGAGATACAATATGAAAACGTGCCGCACTTCTGTTTCTCCTGTGGCCGATTGGGACATTCTGAGCTCTGCCCTACCCCGGGGAAGAGAGACAAGAATGGAGATCTTCCCTTTGGGGCAAGTCTGCGTGCACCGGAGGAGAGGAGGAAAGATTTCTCGGGTGACAGTACTAAGAGAGAGCACACTGCAGCCAGCACCAGCAAAAGAGAATCAAAGAACTCGAGTAATGTTGCCACGGGCAAGACTTCTGCGGAGGTTACCTCACCAATCAAACCCCGTTTACCAAAAAGGAAGGAGGTGCCTACTCAGGAATACCGAAGAGTGAATCAGCCACTACTGTTGAAATCAGCTGTGGAGCATGAAGATCAGGAGGGGAAAATAGTGGGGATGGTTCAGAGGGGCAAAGTGAAGAGGACAGACTAAGGAAGAAGAAGAAGCCAACACCAGAAAATTCGGCAGAGGCTGCGGTGCAGCTTTGCCCGTCCCAATGAATTGCATGAGCTGGAACTGCTGGGGGCTTGGGAACCCCAAGGCAGTTCGCGAGCTTCGCAGCATTGTGAAGCAAGAAGGTCCTGCCCTTTTATTCGTAATGGAAACTAAAATAAGGGCGAAGAGAGTGGAAAACCTGAAACTCATGTTGGGGTTTGCGGGTTGTTTTGCAGTCGATAGTGACGGTCTGAGTGGTGGCGTTGGACTGTTCTGGTCGAAGGAAGTTTCAGTAGAGTTGAAGAATTATAGTCTGAGTCATATTGACGTCCTAGTTAAGAAGGAGGGACAAGTTTCTCCGCCATGGAGATTCACAGGTTTCTATGGACCGCCGAGAGCAGAGAATCGACATCATAGCTGGCGCTTCATGAGAACTCTCTATGCGATCCAACATCAAGCTTGGATCTGTGTTGGTGATTTTAGTGAGACCTTGTATTGGTCCGAGCACTTCAGCCGGGCAGCAAGGACGGAGTGGCAGATGCGGGCCTTCCGCGAGGTGATAGAAGAGTGCGCCCTACAGGATCTATGGTGGACCGGTTTGGAATTCACATGGGATAACAGACAGCAAGGAGTAGCGAATGTGAAAGCACGCCTCGATCGTGCGTTCACCAATGAGGATTTTTTTTCAATCTTTTTGCCCATACTCGGGTTAGACATGTCAGTTCAATAGAATCTGATCATTGTTTTCTTGTAATTGAACTTAGTGAGCATCAACTTATGAATAATAAAAGGATGAAGCAGTTCCGTTACGAGAATGTATGGCAGTCTCATGCAGATTATGATGATCTTGTAAATGAATCATGGAAGAGGCTGCATCGGGGACAGGGACTTGCAGGTATATCTGGTACCTTGCAACAATTACAGGGCGAGCTGGGTACCTGGGGTGCTCGAGAGTTTGGGAACCTTTCCCGGACTGTCAAAAAGCTGCAGAAGAAGTTAGAAACCCTCCACAAACAATCAGTGGGGCGTGGACCGTCTGATGAGGAGGTATCTACAACACAAAAATTGAGAGAAGCTCTTCGACAGGAAGAAGTATGGCTGCGACAGCGATCGCGAGTCCGCTGGTTGCGAGCCGCTGATCAGAACACGTCATATTTTCAAGCCCAAGCGAGACAACGGAAGCGTATGAACAAAATCTTGAGGTTGAAAAGACAGGATGATACGTTTTGTGATACACCCGAAGAGGACAAATAGGAGGTACAATCCTTTTATCAGAGGCTCTACACCTCCCAGGGCTTTAACGATATGGAGGGCTTGCTTCAATTTGTACAAGCTCGGGTCAGCAAGGAAATGAACACAGAATTGACCAAGCCCTACACTGCTGCTGAGGTCAAGGCGGCGTTGTTCCAGATGGCACCCTCAAAGGCGCCGGGAGTGGACGGCTTTACAGCAGGTTTCTTTCAGCGACATTGGGCTCTTGTGGAGAAGGACCTAGTGACGGCTGTGCTGGATTTTCTGAATGGGGGAGAGATGCCGGTGGGAAGCAATGATACTTCCATCACGTTAATCCCGAAGGTGAGACACCCCCAGTCTTTCTGACAGTACTGACCTATATCGCTTTGTCTGGTGCCGTATAAAATAGCGGCAAAAGCTATAACCAACCGGTTGAAACCATGGATGGATGCGATAGTGGGGGAGGAACAGAGTGCGTTCGTTCCAGGACGACTCATCACCGATAATGTGCTTGTTGCTTTCGAGAGTATTCATTCGATGAAAAGAAGGAAGAAAGGTAAACAATTTTCATGTGCCGTCAAGTTGGATATGATGAAGGCTTATGACCGTGTAGAGTGGCACTATTTGGAAGCAATGCTCTTCAGATTGGGTTTCAATGCTAATTTTGTTCGTCTGATTATGAGGTGCGTCACTTCCGTTAGATTCTCAGTTCGGATGAATGGTGAATTGTTGCCTTCTTTCACCCCATCTAGAGGACTGAGACAAGGATGTCCCGTGTCCCCCTTCTTGTTTCTCTTATGTGCGGAAGGGCTAACTTCCTTGTTAAATCATTTTGGTGGACATTTTGTGGACAGAGGTATTCGGGTGTCATACAGATCATCCTGGATTAACCATTTACTCTTCGCCGACGACAGCCTCATCTTCATCAGTGCAACGGCGGAGAGTGTCGACAGACTGAATCAGATCCTACATATCTTTGCAGAGTGCTCAGGGCAGAGTGTAAATAAAAGTAAAAGCTCGGTTTTCTTCTCATCGAATACGCCCACAGGGAGACGGCAACTAGTGAAACAAAGGCTGGGCATCTTCATGGAGGCATTCAGTGAGCGTTATCTTGGTCTTCCTACAGCAGTGGGGAAGATCACCAGCGAAACTTTTGATCACATTGGTGATCGGGCGCGGACTAGCATGCAGGGATGGTCTAAAAGGAATTTTGCTTGTGCAGGACGTGAAATTCTTCTGAAATCTATAGTGCAAGCAATACCTACGTTCAGCATGTCTTGTTTCCGGCTCACAAAGAAAGTTTGCAAGAAATATACACCAAACA
Source organism: Triticum dicoccoides (assembly GCF_002162155.2). Lineage (NCBI taxonomy): Eukaryota > Viridiplantae > Streptophyta > Magnoliopsida > Poales > Poaceae > Triticum > Triticum dicoccoides. The sequence continues at coordinate 678,957,893 of NC_041386.1, read as the reverse complement.
TGGCGAAATATTGGTGTAGCAGCTCCCTTGATAAACGGTCTTTGCACTGGATCTCGTGGAAGTCGCTCGCATCTCCCAAAATTAACGGTGGAATGGGCTTCCGCGATACGGAACTCTTCAACATCGCTCTCTTAGGGAAACATGGTTGGAGGTTTATGACCAACCCAGAAACTTTATGTGCCCGTGTCATGAAGAGCAGGTACTTCCCAAATACTGATTTCATGCAAGCAACAATGCCGCAATCATCCTCTGCCATATGGAGAGCTATTGTGGCTGGGCGGGAAGCTCTTCGAGCTGGTCTGATAATGTGTGTTGGAAACGGCAGCTCCATCTCTGTTTGGAACGACAAGTGGATCCCAGGTACAATACGCATGTCCCCTATGATTAGACCGGCCAACTCCCCAATTCAATTTGTTCAGGAGTTAATTGATGATACTAATTGGAGGTGGAAGGATGATCAAATCCGTAATACTTTCCTAGTTCCAGACGCAGAGGCTATCCTAAATATACCATTGCGCAACGGTGGAGGAGAAGATTATTTTTCTTGGGCTTTTGAAACTTCCGGTGTTTACTCTGACAAATCGGCGTACCGTGCTCTCGTGAATCAAAAGGAGTGTGTTGCTCTAGAGGAAGGGACGGCTACCGGCATATCAAAGACAGATCAACAGATGTGGACATCACTTTGGAAGCTCAAAGTTGTGCCAAAGGTGAGAGTTTTTTGGTGGAGAGTAATCCGTGGAATTCTCCCTGATGAAGCTACACTGAAGCACAAACATATTAAACCTTTAAGAATATGTAATGTATGCCTGGCAAAAGAGGAAGATCTAATGCATGCGTTGGTGTCATGCTCACATGCAAGACGTTTTTGGGATGAAGCCCAATCTTGGTTTGATTTCCGTCTACCGTGGCAGCACCCCAATACGTGGTCAAGAGATATACTCTGTGATGATCACTTCACGGATCAGGTACGCGCCAAGATTATTTCAGTTATGTGGGCAATTTGGACCTCGCACAACCGGTGGACACATGAGAAGGAGCATACCGATCCGGCGCAGTCTGTTCGCCGTATTCGGGAAGATCTCGCAGTCCTGGAGATCCCGTGCGTCGATGCATCCATCCTTCCAGGGCAGGGGTGGAGACCGCCCGAACTTGGTTTTGTCAAGATTAACATTGACGGCGCCATCAACTCAGATTCAGGAGTGGCAGGGGCAGGAGGTGTCGCCCGCTCTTCTACTGCCCTTCTAGCAGCATGGTGCAAGCCGCGGGTTGGCATTACCGACCCGCTCGTTGCCGAGTCCTTGTCACTACGAGAGGGAGTCCTATTCGCAAGTCTCAGGGGCTACTCACATGTGATCATGGAGACGGACAGTCTGGAGATAGTGCATCTCTGGAACGATCGCCACAACACTAGCTCAATTGTGGCTCCTATATTGTTAGAGATTGAAGAGCTTACGTTGTGGTTTGATTTTTTTACTATTCAACATGTAAGTAGGACAGCTAATCTCCCGGCTCACCTATGTGCGAAGCGTGCCTGCTCGCTTATGGTGACTGAGAGTTGGCTGGACTCAGAACCCTCGTTCCTGGTCACGAGCCTGTTGGCGGATGATCGCAGGAGCTCCTTTGTTTGAATAAAGCTCTCAGGTTTCCTTGCAAAAAAAAAAAGTGGTAACAAAGTATCAGGCTTTTCGTTTTAACATCAAGCAGCCCTTTAGCAAGCTAAGCACTTTCACGTAGATCATAGAGCTGGAAACTAATAACATATTATCTACGTGAAAACAAAACCACTAAAGCTGACTTGATAAACGGTCTTTGCACTGGATCTCGTGAAAGTCGCTCGCATCTCCCAAAATTAACGGTGGAATGGGCTTCCGCGATATGGAACTCTTCAACATCGCTCTCTTAGGGAAACATGGTTGGAGGTTTATGACCAACCCAGAAACTTTATGTGCCCGTGTCATGAAGAGCAGGTACTTCCCAAATACTGATTTCATGCAAGCAACAATGCCGCAATCATCCTCTGCCATATTTAGAGCTATTGTGGCTGGGCGGGAAGCTCTTCGAGCTGGTCTGATAATGCGTGTTGGAAACAACAGCTCCATCTCTGTTTGGAACGACAAGTGGATCCCAGATACAATACGCATGTCCCCTATGATTAGACCGGCCAACTCCCCAATTCAGTTTGTTCAGGAGTTAATTGATGATACTAATTGGAGGTGGAAGGATGATCTAATCCGTAATACTTTCCTAGCACCAGACACAGAGGCTATCCTAAATATACCATTGCGCAACGGTGGAGGAGAAGATTATTTTGCTTGGGCTTTTGAAACTTCCGGTGTTTACTCTGTCAAATCGGCGTACCGTGCTCTCGTGAATCAAAAGGAGCGTGTTGCTCTAGAGGAAGGGACGGCTACCGGCACATCAAAGACAGATCAACAGATGTGGACATCACTTTGGAAGCTCAAAGTTGTGCCAAAGCTGAGAGTTTTTTGGTGAAGAGTAATCCGTGGAATTCTTCCTGATGAAGCTACACTGAAGCACAAACATATTAAACCTTTAAGCATATGTAATGTATGCCTGGCAAAAGAGGAAGATCTAATGCATGCGTTGGTGTCATGCTCACATGCAAGACGTTTTTGGGATGAAGCCCAATCTTGGTTTGATTTCCGTCTACCGAGGCTGCACCCCCAATACGTGGTCAAGAGATATACTCTGTGATGATCGCTTCACGGATCAGGTACGCGCCAAGATTATTTCAGTTATGTGGGCAATTTGGACCTCGCACAACCGGTGGACACATGAGAAGGAGCATACCGATCCGGCGCAGTCTGTTCGCCGTATTCGGGAAGATCTCACAGTCCTGGAGATCCCGTGCGTCGATGCATCCATCCTTCCAGGGCACGGGTGGAGACCGCCCGAACTTGGTTTTGTCAAGATTAACACTGACGGCGCCATCAACTCAGATTCAGGAGTGGCAGGGGCGGGAGGTGTCGCCCGCTCTTCTACTGCCCTTCTAGCAGCATGGTGCAAGCCGCATGTTGGCATTACCGACCCGCTCGTTGCCGAGTCCTTGTCACTACGAGAGGGAGTCCTATTCGCAAGTCTCAGGGGCTACTCACATGTGATCATGGAGACGGACAGTCTGGAGATAGTGCATCTCTGGAACGATCGCCACAACACTCGCTCGATTGTGGCTCCTATATTGTTAGAGATTGGAGAGCTTACGTTGTCGTTTGATTTTTTTACTATTCAACATGTAAGTAGGACAGCTAATCTCCCGGCTCACCTATGTGCGAAGCGTGCCTGCTCGCTTATGGTGACTGAGAGTTGGCTGGACTCAGAACCCTCGTTCCTGGTCACGAGCCTGTTGGCGGATGATCGCAGGAGCTCCTTTGTTTGAATAAAGCTCTCAGGTTTCCTTGCCAAAAAAAAAAAGTGGTAACAAAGTATCAGGCTTTTCGTTTTAACATCAAGCAGCCCTTTAGCAAGCTATAAGCACTTTCACGTAGATCATAGAGCTGGAAACTAATAACATATTATCTACGTGAAAAAAGAATCACTAAAGCTGAGGGTTTGAACTCATGACTTGATATTTAAAGGCCGCTGGAGTAACCAGTTGAGCCATCAAGGTTTCATGTTAAATAACCCATCTCACTCCTTAAGACGAGTTACTACCGGTTCATATAGGATTGCAAATTCACATTAGCCAGATAACTTAGAAACGACAATGAGGACAGACGAGTAGAGTTGTGGGTTCTCTTTGAGAGGATATAAAAGGAAGGATATATGGACGGAATTGGGCGATGTGGTGGGTCCAGGAAAGAGGAAGGATCGATGGATTTCAGGATCCTATATTCAAGGATACAAAATTGTGGGTAAGGTAGCTTGCTTGCTCCCTTTTCATGCTCTTATTCTTGCTCTCATTTCATCATAGGAAGGGAGCAGGCAAGTCTCGTCCGTCTCGATGTGGGTAGAATGGCAAAAGATGGATTGATTTAAGAAATTATGGAGAGAAACTTTTAGGAATTATGGACATCCAAACTGTGGGCTTATAAAAACGGAAAGATGGATTGATTTCAGGAATTATGGACATCCGACGACGGACCTGTGGGTGTATGCCTCGAACCAACCAGTAAATGCCGCAGCAGCATCGAGTAGTTCTTCTATGGCTGACCAAACAATTGGCCTCTTTACCAAAAAAGGCTTTCGCCCCGCTTTATATATAAAGCACAGATCAACCACACCCCAAATACAAACACACCCTCACGACAACACACGCACACACCCAAGGCGGGATACATAGGCGCTGAGCGCAGCAACACCACCCCTAACACTACAAGAGCAATCGGGGACCTCCACCGTGAACACGCCACCGCGAAGGGATGAAGCCACATTTGACGAACCGTGTGCTCCAAGGCGGCGCCTCCAAGAAGGTTACGACGCTAGCGCGCCGCCACCGCCTGACCCGGGGTCAGAGTTTCCCCTAGAGCGACACGATGACCGGTGAGAGCCGCGACGATGTCTTCAAGAAGGTAATGCGCTACGCCGCCGCCGGTCCGTCCGAGGATAGAACAGGTTTTCACCCCAGCAAACACTCACCGCCACCAAACGCCACACCCCTGCCACCATGCCGCCCACACGGCCATGGTCACCGGGCCGCACCAAGCCACGGGCTCTGCCCATGACCACCACCAGGGCCGCCGCCCCGGCATCCAAGACCCTGACACCACCGCACCCGAGACCAGTCGCTACCCCAACCAAAGAGACGAGTGGAAAGGTCCGTCCTTTACACACCCCTGGACGGCCCCCAGCACTGAGACCCAAAGGGCCGGCCCAAAAAAGGCCTCCATCACCCGTCCTGCTGCACCGGGTGCAAGACAAGCTCGGTCCTGCTGCCGGGCGCGAGACGAGCTCGGTCCTGCTGCCGGGCGCGAGACGAGCTCGGTCCTGCTACCGGGCGCGAGACAAGCTCTATCTCACAGCCACGGGCGCGAGACGAGCAATGAACCGCAATTGGGAGCGATCCAGCCCTATGACGAGCGTAGAGCCCGGACGACGAGGGAAGGAATCGAATGTCGAAAAAGGCCCCTCACCGACGGCCGATGCCGGAGGAGACCAGCCGCCGACGTGAAACGGTCCAGACCTGCCAAGCTGTCGTGGAGCCATCCACGACCGGAGCAGCAGCCACACCGGACCACTGCCCAACTCGCGCCGCCCGCCGAGCTCCAAGCGTCGGAGCCGCCGGACACGCACCTCCCGCTTCCGGCGAGCCACCCGCAGCCACCCGAACACGCCGGACCGAGCCACCACGAGCCAGCACGCCGAAGCACCACCATGTCGGAGCCTCCACCACGCCGGAGCGCTGCAGACGCGGCCAACCCGTGCCACGCACGGCCCTCGCCGCAAGGTGCGGTAGCGGACAGATCTGGCCGGGGCCATCCACCACCACCGGGCCCCCGCACGCGCCCCCATCCTGGTCGCCGTCCGCGGCACGACGAGCACGCCGACGACCTCCAGCCACGCCACCCCGCCGCCACGGCCCGCGCCGCCCACGTGCAGCCCGCCGAAGGGACCCGATCCGGATCTGGATCGAGAGGCCGAGCCCCGCCGTCCACGCGCAGGCCAACTGTTGTAAACTCCAACATCACCTCGACGTGGTCATCGAAATGGTTCTCCTATGTAGAATTTCATATCATTTTGTTAGACCATCCATAGCGGGGAGTAACTTAGACTAGTAACATGCATATGTTACTAGTCTATGTTAATACCTCTATAGTGGGGAGTAACATATGTGTGGTGTCATGCAACACTTCATTTATTAGGTGTAGACTATCCATAGCGGGGAGTAACTTAGACTAGTAACATGCATATGTTATTAGTCTATGTTACTACCTCTATAGTGGGGAGTAACATATGTGTGGTGTCATGCAGCACTTCATTTATTAGGTTGTAGACTCATCTTGTCTTGGTATGTGCGATGTTACTCAGATTATGAGTAACTCGCTATGTTACTCAATTTATCTCTCTCATAATTAATTAGCTGCCACATCATCTCTTTTTGCTTAGTTATCATCGATGTTACCCTCTATGTTACTCCCACTAGAGACATTCTTAGCCTCATTTGTAGGAGATTAGATCAGTGAGGCTCGTGTTAGTCCAATTTCTGAAGCACTCTCACTATCACCATGAACCGAGTGTCAATAGATGACGTTACTCCTTCACTACTCCTCCGGCCTCTTCCTCCGCGGACAATTAGTACGCCATCATGGGTGGATTGCACCTGAAATAATGAAGGTAAGAATCAAACTAGGAAAGCCGCGAACCGAAATGCGTACATTTGTTAATAGTTTTAGAAAGACGGTACGGTTGAAATCACAATTCCCTTCATGTTGTGAATAATTGGTGTGGATCATAAATTAAATAATTATTTATATTAGTCGTCAACCCATGCATTCGCACGGGCTAGTATATTGCGAATGTTAACTTGTACGGGGTACTATTTTAAACAAACAATACGGTTCAGAGTGTCCAATTTTGAAATTTGGCTCCCTAAATTATTCAACAATGGGACATATTGCATATAACACTTGCATCTGTTCTGTGACTTCAAATGTGGCTGAAATCTGGGATATACAGAATACTAACCTTGTGCATTTCGCTAGAAAACAATTGGGCGAGAAGGCCCCTCGCTAACCTGCATGGTGATGGCCACTGACCAGAGAGCCTTCGTACCCAGCCAGAGAAGATTTACCAGCGATGATGATGACAGCCAACAGAAAGCTCTTTCATACGGAATGTTGTTTGTTTAGACAACAGGTTTAAGCTTTAAGTTCAGACCATAGGCTTAGTGATGCTCCGACCCCATCACCATGATGTTTAAATATTAGACATGTAAAGATTCAACATTAAATACTGAAGAAGTAGTAATATATCCTTCCTGGCCGTACCTAGAGTCCAGCCCAAACCCAAACCCGTCGTGCGTGCACGCTCGCTGCATCGCTGCCACGTATGATCGTACAGTCATCCGATGCAAATGTGTCGTATGTATAGCAGCGCCGAATATCTAATTCGTAACAAAGAAATACCTATTTAGTTTGGATTTGACCACAACATGATCAACTAACAAAAGCGCAAACCTATAAGAAAACTAATTCCTTCCCTAAAAGTGTGAGAAAACTAACTCATATGGGAGGGGACAATTCAGCTTAGAGTGTCATCACTCACAAAAAAGATGAGGAAAATCTTTATGAGGTAATAAGCCCCTCGCCCACACATGCTTCAGTTTGAGATAGAGAATCCATACGGCAATGCTTCAGGTTGATGTTTCTTTTTCATATTTTTGAGGCAATAAGCTCCTTGACCACACCAGATCCATGTGCCAACTTGTGTGCTTCAGTTTGAGACAGAGCTTCCATACCGTAAGATGGCTTCAGGTTGATGTTTCTTTTTTGTATGTAGAGATGAAGAGACGTGGAACACTTGTTAGATTCCGATTAGAGTTAGGATTGAACATTCATTGCGATAATGATGCCTTTACACATGGTTCTTACAGGGTTGTGGTAGTGCTTGTACTGATGGTGCAGTGTCTCGTCGGTGATCTTGTCTTTCCTTGCACAGGGCTTCTGCCGTCTGCATGTATGTACCACACAAATTATATTACAGAGATTGTTTGCATGAACATGGCAGTGCAATTAGTGGTAGTGTTTGACCAACCATGCTCTTCATAGCACCAGCAGGAGTCGACATGGCTGATGGTGTATCCACTGCATAGCCTAGAAGAAGCAGCGGCATGTTGACGGCTAGACTCTGCATTCGCTTGTTGACATAGACCAGCTTGAATAACGATGGTGGAGCGCGCTCCAGAGAAGATGAGATCGCAGCCTCGCCTGGGAAGATGAGATCTTGCGCTTCGGGGCCGACGCCCTGCATCACGACGACGTTCAGCTGGAACCTCGCGTTGGCTTGTTGACGCACATGGGTGGATCCGCTTGGATCGGCCTGAACAGCCATCGTGGCGTGTGCTCCAGGGAAGATGAGACGACAGTGTCTCCGAGCATATTAGATCGTGCGCTTCAGGGCCACGATTATATGCGTTTCTTGTTCAGATCGTACCCATGTTTGTTTTTAACGTGGGAATTGTGGGCCTCTTAGCCTTTTTTCCTAAGTTGAGAAAAATACTACTCCCTCCGTTTCAAAATTCTTGTCTTAGATTTGTCTAGATACGGATGTACCTAATACTTTCGTATTTAGACAAATCTAAGACAAGAATTTTGGGACGAAGGGAGTACAAAAGACTATAGAGAGTATACGTGACAAATTGAGCTATGGAGGTTGACCCAATTAAGTCGGTTGAGCCAATTGAGTCGTTGGTGAATCATTGGAGTTTTAGGCAGATTGAGATAGAAGTTATTTAAAAATAAGTTTTTTTTACAATGGAATCATGAGTCGATCTACACCGTAATATTTCGGTCCCATCAGATTAACGGCTCCTAAAATCTAATTAACGTGGGAATTTATAGGGAGTCAAGAATTACTGTAGGTATAGAAGTATAGATAGATTTTAGCCCATGCTAGACCATTAAATTTTCGTCCGTAGCAACGTATAAACATTTTTGCCCTTCTACACACACACGCACACGCACACGCGCGCGCGCACACACGCGCGCGCGCGTGCACACACACACACACAAGTATTACAGGGAGGAAGGTTTCTCCCTGCAATTTTTCATAAGTATTTTTGTATGTCTGTTAGAAAGCTTTGTCCATCATCTGTCTCCCATATGGGCCGCACACAGTTTCTCCCCTACGTAGGCTGAACTGGGCTTGCTCCGCTCATTTTTTTCTTTTTACTTTTTTCAATTCAATTTTGGAGCACAAAAAATAATATATTTCCATTTCCTCCCTGCATAGGCTGAGTTGGGCCGTTGTGAACAATTTTTTTATTTCTTTCGATTTGATTGCGGCATGGAGGTCAGAATGAAACTACAACATCTATAGTCCGAATTACACACATTGGTTAATCGTTTTGCAAAGATGGTATCGTTGAAAGCACAATTCTTTTTCGTGCTGGGGATAATCGATGTGGACATAAATTAAATAATGAGTTTTTAATTTCTTTTAGCCTATGTTAGGGAACTCAGCTAAATTTTGTCTCGTTGCAACTCACGGGCATTTTTGCTAGTATAGGCAGACGAGTCAATGTATCTAATATATACCCCGCCATAGGAGATCTCATTGACAGGACGCGGAGGGCATGAGCGAATCTGAACTTGGGGAGGACCTGCTATGGGCGGATACCAAAGCAGCTTGGCAAGCATCCGCGGCCGGTGCCGCGTCACAAGGAGCAACAATTCCCAGACGCCCAACGACAAGGGGCTGGTGGTGGGCCAAGCCAACGAGGGAGAGGAACTGGATAGGGTCGGAGGAGTGGAGGGAGTTGGCGGCGAGAAGGAGGAGGGCAGGGTCGGAGGTGGAGTGCCATGCATGGCGGCACGGGCCGCGTGAAGGGTGTCATGCCCCGGTTGGTCCTGATGTCCGAGACAGAGGAGGACCTTCTCCTTTTGGCCTTTCCAAAAATTAGTCCTATTCTATATTCTTTTGCGACCACCACTATGAAGCATTATTTCGAGCCACGCCGTTCTTATATGTGGGCCGTCCCTATCAGTTTCGACATTAAAACACACTTAGCCGCGGATCAGTGCAACTTGCAAAAATATTACGTTTGTGCGTGGTGCATTTTTCAAATATAAATAAATAAACGCATTTTCTGCAAATGATGTCACAATGGGGTGGTTCTGCCAAATTGCTCTTTTGATCCCGGGCTCATATGCTCCCGCATGAACAGTAAAATTTTAAAAATAGTTAAAAAAAACTCAAAAAAATCTTTTTTGTTTTGGTGATGAACATTGATGAATGTTCTAACTGCGTGCAAAATTTCAGGTCGAAATGACATTCGTGGAGGTCTGGGCAAAAATAACAAAATTGGTGCTTAAAATGCTTCCAACAATGGTCTTTTTGGACCATCAATTTTAGTTTTTTTGCCCAGACCTCCAAGAATGTCATTTCAACCTGAAATTTTGCACACTGTTAGAAAATTTATTAATGTTCATCACAAAAAGGTTCATAATTTTTTTGAATTTTTTACAGTTTTTTTAAATTTTACTGTTCATGCGGGACCATGTGAGCTCGGAATCAAATACTCCATGTCCGTGGTTCTGTGCAATTCACACTGTCACATTGGGATCGCCATTTGACATTGCTCCAGCAAGTTGCAACCAGCTGCCGACACACTAGCATACTGCAAGAAATTATTTTCTCTCCACTTCTATTTTCCGTTGGCTCCTAAGTTTATTGAAGTACAATTGATCTTTAGAAGAGGAAACCAAGAGTAAGGTAGACCAGCACGGAATGCAGTGTCACATGTACTAAGCATTGCGACGTATGAGGGCTCATCAAAGTGATCATACATATTTAACATATTGTATGCAAGATGCACTCAGATAGTTGCCTATCTGGCAAATTAACAATTAAAAACATGTTTCATGTTTCTAGTAACGGAAGAGACTCAATGGACCTTGGTCCTTGACTGCCTTCTCCCTGGAATCAGAAAAAATAGAAATAGGAAAAAGTGTGATTATAAAAACACGTACTCCCCCTGTCCTAATAAAATATAACGTCTGTTAGAATTTTTTTCATAGTCAAACCTTCTAAACTTTGATAGAGTTCGAAGAAAAATTTATCAGCATCTAAAATATAAAATCAACACCATTAGATTCATCATAAAATATATTTTTGTATATGACATATTTGATATTGTGTAGTTTTTTCAATAAAGTTGATCCATGTTTTTTCAATACGGTTTTCCGGAAGTAGGGAATGGAAAACCTTATTAACGCAAAGTGGAACGAAGTTGCGTGCAGATTACTTTGGTGTGTTGTAGCAACTAGCATACGAAAGAGTTCGTTCTTCTGAATTTCCTCAGCCCCTCATGTAGGGTATTAATCCTTCTACGGATTATGGGATTGAATCCATTTTCGAAGTATCTCTAGACCAGAGAATGGATAAGAGAACTAGCGTGTCCATTGAGCATTCCTGGTGTCTCCTATTCCCTACTGATCTCTCGCATTCTCGTTCTGTTCTCGTCTCATCTAGATCGATGTCTCTCGATAATTTGTCTTTCTCATCTCTAACATATTTGAAAGCTACAGAAAAAGGTTGTCACCTACCAGAGCTTGATTCTGCTCGGGTGAAGATTGAGCATCAATATATGCATGCAAATGAGTAATTAATCAACAATGGAATGGATGCTTGAATATTTTGGAGCCCATGTCACCAACTACAAAGTACATTGCATACGGAAGGCATAACATGGAAAAGACTGAGATGAACATAATTGGCAGAGTGATGTACAATACTATTGGTTCGCGTCT
>NC_041386.1:678938134-678946106 GCF_002162155.2 Triticum dicoccoides | reverse complement strand
GAAACTACGTGGTATTTAGAACTAAAAATCCACACATGCACCCATAATCAGCATGGGACATAACACACAGCTGTTAAGCCGAAACGAAGTATATTACATCCCAACAAGAACTGTTGGATCGTGTGCGTTGTCTGTTTATTGTTAAGGTGTGCATATTGTATTTCTCAAATAAAAAAGTGTAAGGTGCATGATGTGGGACGAGCCAATTCGGTGGCCGGGCTCAGCTACACCCGCGATGAACAAAAAGTTCAAAACCAATACCAGAAAAATAAAATTAATCCTGATTTTTTTGCATGAAAGATAATTTGATGTGTGAGGTGCTCTCCAAATGTCAGAATATTTGGACATTTTAGTAGTTGTCCGCAAAAAAGACAAATTTGGGTATGTGAAAAAGTTTACTTTTTTTGCGTGTATGTGAAAAAGTTTACTATTCATATATTGTTCTGACGCAATTTGTCTTTTTTGCTGAGAGCTATTCATATGTCCAAATGATCTGGAATTTGGAACGAATTTATCTTTCTTGCAAAAAAATGTTTTTAGTATTTTTTATGAATTTTCTATTCAACAGGTGCAGATGATCCTGGGCTCAGAAATGGATATTCGGTATAATGTGTTTGTCTTTCCATTTCGTATTTATATATTTACCGCTTTTGTGTAGCGCTGCAACTGCTAACTTACAGCATTGCCGCATACACATGTCTCCTTGGCCTAACCGAACCCAATACTACCTAAGTTGTCGGATCCTGGTTAATGGCATGCCTGGCAAACCGATCCCCCCTTGCCAGGGCTTTCGGCAGGGCGACCCGTTGTCGCCTATGCTATTTATACTCTGGATGGAGCCCCTACGAGCACTCTTTGAACATGCAACCGGCAGAGGTTTACTCGGGCAGCTAGCGAGGAATGGGCTGAGGCAAAGAGTTTTGATGTTTGCCGACGATGTGGTGGTCTTTTTCAAGCCCACGACGTTGGAAGCTACGACATGCGATGCACTCTTGTAGGTATTTGCACAAGCCTCGGGCTTGGTGGTCAATATTAACAAAAGTGCTATATGGCCGATTCGATGTTCGCCCGAGGATGTGGATTTTGTGAAGACAATTATGGGTTGCTCAACGGCCACTTTTCCGTGCACCTACTTGGGTCTACCCTTAACACTCAGAAAACAGTCTACGGGGCGCAGTAGCAAGGCATGGTGGACAAGGTTCGGGACTGTTTGCCACATTGGAAAGCAGACCTATTATCGAAGAGTGGGCAGCTAATCTTGGTCCAGTCAGTCCTACGTGCTATACCAGTTCATTCCATGCTCGCCTTGAGTCTCCCAGCTAAAACCATCTCGGCGTTGGTAAAGATTTGTAGGGGATTCCTGTGGTGCGGCAAGAGTGAGGCAAACGGGGGCAATTGCTCGGCTGCTTGGGATGAGGTGTGTACACCGAAATGGGCTGGTGGCCTGGGGATTCCGGACTTGAGATGGCTGAACACAGCCTTGCAAGCCCGATGGCCTTGGCTCCAGATGACTGACTCAGAGCGATCGTGGGCTGAGTTCTCCATCACCGTCCCGAGGAAGCTATGGCCCTGGCCAATGCGGCAATGCGTACGACTGTAGGAGATGGACGTACAACTCGGTTATGGGAAGATCGCTGGGTGGATGGAGCGACGGTTCAAGAGCTAGCACCGGCGCTATTCAGCAGAGTGCATGGTCATGTCAGGACGACGAGGATGGTCTCAAATGCGCTCGGAGATGGTACTTGGGCCGGTGATGTTGGCCCCAACCTCACGGGTCCGAAGCTAGAGGAGTACTTGAGGTTATTGATGAGACTTGCGGATTTCGAGTTAGCGGCCGGAATGGAGGACAAGGTGCAATGGTCCTGGGAAGCAAACGGTGTCTACTCTGCGAGATCGGCATATGCGGCAAAATTCTTGGGACGAGAGCGATCTCCGACGGCGCCGTTCACTTGGAAGTCAAAGGCCCCATCAAGATGTTGTTTCTTCACTTGGCTGGCTCTCAGGAACCGGTGTTGGACCTCGGATAGGCTTGCACGCCGAGGGCTACCACACCAAGCCACTTGCCCTTTCTGCAACCAACAAGATGAGACCATGCAACATCTTCTCATTGGCTGCGTTTTTGCGAGGCAGGTTTGGCAGTGGTGCACCTCTTTGGCTGGAAGGATGGAGTATCTCCCCTGCCAGACGAGAATCTGGGCGAATGGTGCATGAGACAGGAGGAGACTATGGAGCATCGGAAGTCTAATCGGGCTCTGTGCTTGTTGGTGATGTGGACGTTGTGGAAACATAGGAATGACATTGTGTTTGAGGGACACACACCATCTCTGTCAGGTGTGCTGCAGAAGATTCAGTCGGGGGTGCTATCTGGACAAAAGCAGGCCTGATTAACGACGAGGTCCTAGGGCAAGAGCCAGCTAGGGTAGAGTGGATAGGGCACGAGTAGTTTTGCCTTTTGTGAGTACCGGGTAGGGCGGATGAGATCCGCTTGTAAATAAGCTAAATGTTGTACTGGTGGTTTGGGGCTCCCCACCTCCTCTTCTTTTTTAATGAATGATACGCATACTCATGCATATTCGAGAAAAATACTACCTAAGTATCCAGAGGATGGACAGAGCGGTCGATCCTGAATTACACTACACGTGTGTCCAACCAGTTTGTACTTTACAGGTACGCTATTTCATTCAGACATCATGGCATGACACTGATGAGCAAGGAAGTAGAGGATGATCTCATCTCTGCATCGTTCTGCTGGTGCAGACGGAGAAGTTGCCGCACCCCAGGTCCAACACCTTCTCCTCAGGATCCAGAGCTACATCAAAAATGCAATTTCAGGTGGAGAGACTAAAGGGAGACCTACGCACGCACCCGCTGCGGCAGGGGCATGTGGAGACACGGAGCTCCTCATGTCTGGCCAGTCTAGATCGATTGACAGACGCGAGAGAGTGGACTGTTGTCTGATTGATTGGCGATTGCATGACACTTACAAGGGCTCCTATGTACTCTCTGTGTGTGTGTGTGGGCGCGTTGTACTGGTGGCCGTCGCAGGGTGGAAGAGGACGAGTGAAGAGGCACGTAGGAACGATACGAGGCCGGGGGGCGGGGAGAGGAGAACGGATGACGGTGCCGATGTAGTTCATCAACTGGGGGAAGCACTAGCTGACTTTTTTTGAAAGATCTAGCTGATGGCTGGCGTTCATTCATTTAGCAGGGAGAAGACGGAAACATTGTTGAGTTGATCAAGTGATCCGTGGATTTAATAAAGAGTAAAAGAGAAAGAAAAAGAAAGGGGATAAAAAAAAGTGACCCTAACGCGCTATCTCCCAATTACATCCCCAAAAGGGGACTCAAATCATTTTAGCGCCGGCTAATCTCCACTGTTCCATCTTCTGTCTGATGAGCCCTGCTTCAGTACTCCCACTAACCTAATTTTTAAGGGGTGTTCTTGTTTACGCAAGTTTATTTTTTTCTGGCCCACCGTAGCCCAGATCCAAGCCCTGTCTGACCCTGTATAACCCAGACCGTATACATAAAGTACCCATCCCAAAAAAAAAAAACATCACACGACCCCATGACCTCCATCAATCTCGCGAGCATTCACGCAGCTCCATAATTCACGCAGTAGATCTCCAGCGACGGCCATCTCGTCACCGGCGATCTCGTCAGATAGCGGACACGGCAACATCTTGAAGCTCCGGCGCTCATAGGTACCGCATCCCGCGTCCCCCGATTAGTCTCGCTCGCGGCAACATCGAACGAACAGCTGCCGTCTTCGTGGCAACATCATTGCACTATCGAAACTCGTAAACTACACACTAAAACAACATCTAAATAGAAGGTGGCATTTGTTGGGAAACGTAGCGTGCAATTTAAAAAAAAATTATACACTCACGCAAGATCTATCTAAAAGATGCATAGTAACGACAAGGGGAGAGTGTGTCCACGTACCCTCGTAGACCGAAAGCGGAACCGTTTGACAACGCGGTTGATGTAAATTTTTGACTAAAAAGCGTTTGACTAAATTTTTGTGGTCCATCTGCTAGAAAAGAAAAAAAAGGAGTTTTGTCCAGAATTTCGTAGGTGTCCCAGAGAAACCACCCATTTATATCCTGCCCATGCAGCAGGAAAACCTTATTTGTCGCATAGGGCGGCATATAGTTGGAGCTTCGCATCGGTCGCCCAACTTGGGGCCGATCATTTTATATTTTTTGTGTGTTATTTTACTTTTCCTTTTCTTTTTCCCCTTCCAAATTATTTTTTATTTTTCCTATAAATCAATTATATATATTTATTTCAGACTTTTGTTTATGTGAAAAAAAATTAATCTTTAGAATTTTAAAGTTTGTTCCCATTTTCAATTTTCAAACTTTAAATTTTTATTCTCGTTCCAAATTTGTTCAAAATGCAAAAAAATGTTCGCATTTCTTCCAACAAAATTGTTCAAGAATTATGAAATAAATTTCATTTCTTAAAATAACAGAAATTCGAAGATTATTCTCCTTTATTTAAATGTTCACAAATTCAAAATAATGTTCGTCGTCAAAAACAGAAAATGGTTTTGAATGTTCAAAAGAAGTTTCCGTTTTAAAAAATAGTCACAATTTCAAAAAATGTTTGTTTCTCTGCCTTAAAAATCGTTACTATTTAAAACAAATGTTTGTCAATTTCAAGAAATCTTCTTATTTCAAATATTGTTTGCCTTTTTCCAGAAATTAATGATTTTTTTCAAAAAATTGCTCGCATTTTAAAAAAATCAGGAGGTTAGTTATTTGTTTTCTATAAATTTATTATTTATATTTATTTCAGAATTTAGTTTTTTGTACAAAATTTCGTTAAACTATAGAATTTAAAATTCTGTTCCCATTTTCAATTTTGGAACTTTAGATTTGTATTCTCGTTCCTAATTTGTTTGAAATGCAAAAATGTTCGCATTTCTTCAACCAAAACTCCAAAAGTGTTCAAGAATTATAAAGTAAATTTCAGAAAAGCAAAGAATAGTCCAACTTTTTAGACCGTTTGAAGCCTTATTTGTCGCACAGGGCGGCATATAGTTGAAGCTTCGCATAAGCCGCCTAACATCGGCCCTGCCCATTTTCTATTTTTGTGTTCTTTTTGTAGTTTTTTTCTTCCAATTTTTTTTTCCTTTTCCCATAAATTTATTATTTATATTTATTTCAGAAATTCGTTTTTTGTAAAATGTTTGTATCTTCATAATTTAAAATTTTGTTCCCATTTTCAAAAATATTTGCAACTTTAAATTTTTATTCTTGTTCCAATTTTTTTCGCTATTCAAAAAATGTTCTCATTTCTTCAAAAAATTCGAAAATTGTTCAAGAATTATATTATAAATTGCATTTTTTTAAATTAACAAAAATTCGAAAAATATTCCTTTTTATTGAAATGTGCACAAATTCAAAATAATGCTCGTGGTGAAAACGCATTTTTCAAAATGGTTTTGAATGTTCAAAATAAGTATCCAGTTAAAAAAATTATACAGAAATTCAAAAAATGATCGTTTCTCCGCCTTAAAAATGGCATCACAAGATCGAGAACTGTGAAGTTCATGCTCAGCTCCAATAAAATCTTTTTGACCATCACTAGCAACATCTTAGCGAGTCATAATTGTTCTATCACATGCTATTTGTTACATTTGAACCATTCGTCGTGGTTAAATTTGAATAACTTGGTGTGTAAACTTTGAATTCGGTTTGTAAACTATATTTTTGATTTGCTTGAACATTCAAATTTATGTTTAGTTTCTATATGTGTGCTAATATGTAGTTATAATTCATACTAAAATTGCAAAGTTTAAAAAAAATACAAAAATTACTCCGTTATATATTGCAGATCTGCTAGGTCCGACCAAAACTTAATGGAGTTAATATACTCCACAGGACAATCCAGTATTTTTAGGAGATTGGCTAGAAATTACCTTAAAGGAGTAAAACCAGGATTTTACTCCTCTGACCGGTTATTGGTACCGCGTTGATCCTGTTTTGTTGGTATAAAGAATGCATTCAGTTGGTCAATGCAGACGAGGCAGATACACAACGTTATCTGCACAGCTAGTACTCAACTTGAAGATAGCTCCTGCCACTACTACCACGATAGGTACGGAGATTACATCCTTACTTCAGTTTCGTGTGCCTCATAGACATTCTAAGCAACATTGGCAAGAGAGAGGAGCAAATTCAGTTTGTTGAATAATGTTCCTTTTTAATTTCATGATACGACGGATCTCAAGAATAAGAGTGAATTGCTAAAGAAAACACAGCAAGAATCATCAAATGACACCAACAAAAAGTATCTGAAGCCAGGTGCTCAAGTCAAACCAAATCGGGCAACTACTCTAATCTCTCTCTCTACTTTGCATCGACATCTAAGTCCCGCCATTGGCTGAATAAAACCAGAACAACAAGTAACTGGTATTGCAATTGTTCCAGTAGATCAACACTCTCATTGCTGATAAACACAAGACATTAAAATCTGAATTGTCTCAGTAGGTCAACAGTCTCATTGCTCCTAAAAACAAGACATTAAAATACAATGAAAGCAGCTCATGTACAGAACCTGAAAACAGTACGTTAACGTGCAGATACTTAGATTTCATGCAGAGCTCCTGTTCAAAATCTGAATCTGTTTGGCACATTAGATCTCCTTTTCCTGCTGCTTAGCCGACACATAAAACAGCATAACTAAAAGAAGGATCAATAGCTCACAGGAAGAACCCACTACATTTTTCATTTATACACGAAATGCATAGTCTGAAACGGATGCAGGACCATCGAATTATTGCAAATACACCTGCGTTTTCCAGTTATTCAGAATTATGGAATGCAAAATTCATATACGGTTTGTGCCAGCCTGACCACGTCTCGATTCCCTACCTAAATAGCAACACTACCCAACGATTTCAAGAAGAAAGCAATAGGCCATGTACATGAACGTGGAGTAGGGTGTTACATATAAACAAATCATCGTGGCATGCTAACCCTCATTAAACATACAAGCGCGTAGGCATGGAGAATTGTCTCAGTCCCAGGAATTGTACACATATTTCACAGGATGTAAGACAGAGACAGTTTACTGAAAAAACGGATATCCCCGGTCTATGCATTGGTTGATCCATGCAGTTAGGATGTGTTTGGTTACCTGCTTTTTTTTTTTTTTTTGCTTTCTTGCATCCGTGGCTCAATGTATTTTATCCATCTAGTTGACAATTGAATAAGTGACCACATACTTATTTTCTAAAGAAACTTTGCATTTTCCCATATTCGTGTTCCATATTGGATTATTTGTATGTGCTCTCCTTCAAGGGTATTTTTCATGCCGTCTCCTGCATTTATGTGGATAGGGAGTAGGGACGGCCATCTATTCATAGATCTATAAATATTTTAAAAACTGAGACTAAAGTCACGAATGTCACTGACGGTTAGAGACTCAAGGGAGCTTGGATGCCTCTTTGATTTCCCAGATTCACAAAAACATATTATAAATAGGAAAAAGTAGGATGACAAGAACATGTACCCTTGAACACAAGTAGAGGACGATGGTAGCTTAGTTTGTTACCAATCATAACGCTAAGTCGCCTGTTATACAAGGTGGTGATAGCCTCATCCTATGTCTTTTCAAACAATTGTCAGGTTTAAAGATAAACTTTCGCAAGAGCGAGTTGTTCTGCTTTGAGAAGGCCAAAGACGAACAAGACACATATAGACAATTGTTCGAGTGTGAATTAGGTTCTTTACCATTTAGTTATTTGGGCATACCGATTCATCACCATAAGTTATCCAACAAAGAATGAAAGTGTATCGAAGACCGAATTGAAAAAAAAGCTGAGCTACTGGAAGGGCAAGCTTATGTCTTATTGAGGCCGGCTAGTACTAATTAACTCCGTACTGACTAGTATGCCGATGTTCCTATTATCGTTCTTTGAAATTCCGAAAGGGCTTCGAAAATGACTTGATTTCTTTAG
>NC_041386.1:678911545-678937867 GCF_002162155.2 Triticum dicoccoides | reverse complement strand
GAGAACTTAGAAATCAAGGACAAATGCCTTATGAATAAATGGCTCTACAGGTTAGAAACTGAGCCGGATGGCATGTGGGCTCAGATTTTACGCAATAAGTATTTACAGTCCAAAACGCTCGCTCAGGTTACCATACGACCAACTGACTCACCATTCTGGAAGGGGCTGATGAGAACGAAGGACTTGTTCTTTCGTAGGGTCAAATTCCCGGTTGGCAATGGGATGTCAACAAGATTTTGGGAAGACACGTGGTCTGGGGAGACTCCACTGGCAGTACAATATCGCAACCTTTATAACATTGTGCAACGTAAAGAGGATTACGTTGGCACAATATTCCAATCGATTCCCTTGAATATTAAGTTCAGACGCGCATTAGTTCATGAGCGATGGAGTGTCTGGATGCACTTGGTTCGGAGATTGATAATTGTTCAACTTTCCAACCACCCTGATTCGACGCACGGTCAAATCCATCTATTTGGAGTTAATTAACTCTGGCCCAATCTCATGATCACTGCATATTTGGAGGGTTAAGGTGCCCTTGCGTATCAAAAAGTTTATGTGGTTCGTCCACAAGCAAGTAATACTCATAAAGGACAACTTAATCAAGAGGCGATGAGTAGGCAGTTCACGTTGTTTTTTTTTGTGATCATGATGATACAATACAACATTTATTTCTTGAGTGCCCACTCGCCAGATTGCTTTGGAGAACGATTCGTATAGCCTTCAACATCAATCCTCCAGTTGACATTGAGTCGTTGCTTGGAACGTGGTTAGCTGGGGTTGAGCATACTACTACGTCTCGTATTCGGATTGGAATATGTGCGCTTTTATGGGCTATATGGAACTGTCGGAATGATTTAATTTTTAACGGACAACACACTTTTAACTTTCTTGCAGGTCATCTTCAGAGCTACCGCTTGGATCCGTACGTGGTCCTTACTCACTCCTGCGGACTCCAAAAAGCATTTGGTTACTGGGTGCAACCAGTGGGAGATGGTAGCACAGGCTATTTTCAACCGGTTCGGATGGCGGTCGCATAACAGGATAGGAGTTTAGAGTTTAGGGAGCTTATCCTTCATATTGCCGTAACGGTTTTGATCGTCAGCATTGCTCTTTCTATTTTCGCTCCACTTGCGAGCTGTAATACTTTTAAGACTTTGTGATACTTCATCTATCTTTTAATAAGATGGTTGCATGCATCATATGATGCAAAGGCCGGGGATACGCCTCCATTTTCAAAAGAAAAAAAATTGATGCATTTGTACTTGTTCAATCACGTGTAGTTTATTACTCGACATAGAGGTTGTCACTGACTACCTAGGTCCACTGTCGAGCGATCCCTCAAGGATGCGTTCATCATCTTTTGCTAACTATCTTGTACTGCTCCTCTATCAATTTCCATAGGACTTGACAGATCAACGTGAGCAGGACTTTCTGAAAGCCAGCAATGCAACGACCAGTATATGCAACGCTCCCTGCGCGTTGATTAGTGGCTTATCTGCATTCTCGAGCCCAGCACGTGGAGGTGTTTGTTCCCTTCAATTTCGCCTGCCACTCCTACTGGTAATGAACCCTCAAGTGCATGGTGTGTTTCGATCCAATCTGGAAGCATCTCTAGTCATAGGGATACATCAGGAAACTATGAGGTCCACCAAGTACCCGTGCTCTGATTCCTGGCACCTCCTATTCCCTGCTACTAATATTTTGCATTCTCTTTTCGTCCCGTCCCATCACCGACTCATCTAGATTTATACTAACGTTGGCCTTTCCCACTTCTCACTCTTGAGTCATGGCCATTTGATACGACAGCTACAGAAAAGTGTGTATCACCTAACAAAGCACGATTCTACTAGGGTGGAGATTGACGAGTAATATATATGCTCCCACATGCACAATCAATAAACAGTCGATCTGCATGGTTGAATGTTGTGGAGCCCGTGCTAACCAGTGCAGACTTGGAAAGTGGGCCGTCAGATCGGTACTATCATCAGAGGTGGGATCATAGCCAGCAACTTAAGCCCGATTTTGTAGATGCCCTTCTCTCAATTACTCACCATCAGCAAAGTTTGATCTTCATCTTCGGTACTGTGGAGGTGGAGCGATGTAGATTTTCCCTCCGTTGGCCGTAAGCGCTTGCCCTTCGTCAACAGTGAGGGTGAGGCATAGCCCGCCGCCAGCTTTGAAGAGAGAAATACGTGGTGAGATGGGAGCCCGCTCTTTCTAAATCTTTGGTTCTTGGTCAATCCAAGAAGCGTGTGACGCTACCCTTGTTTTGCAGTAATCCGTTTTCAGCAGATTGTCTACCATTTGGTAAACAAACTTTTTTTGCGGGTCTCCGGCTGAGCAGGTACAGAGAATGCATTCAGTTAGTCGACGCAGGTGGCAGATACACAACATCATCTGCCCAGTTAGTACTCAACCTGAATATAGCTCCTGTGAGTGCTCACTGGTACCACGACAGGTACAGAGATTACATCCCTATCTGTCACAAGTCCTTGTTAATCTGAATGATGTCATCAGAATTTGGAAGAAACACAAAACATAATCAACAGCATAGATTGCACACTTCAGTTGCGTGTGCCTCACACTCACAGACATTCTAAGCTTGAGCGAGTGAGTCAAGTGTCCCAACAATGGAAAAGAGAGGGACCCGTTTCAAAAAAAGAAAAGAAAAAGAGAGGGACAAATTCAGTTTGCTGGATAATGTTTCTTTATTAATTTCATGATACGACCGATCTATTGAGAAAGGGTGAATTGCTAAAGAAAACACAGCATGAACCACCAAATGATACAAACAAGAAGCAGCTGAACCCAGGTGCTCAACCCAAACCAACTCAGGCAACTGCTCTAATCTTTTTCTCTACTCTACGTGGACATCTGGGTCCTTCCATTTGCTGAATTAACAGGAACAATGAGTTGCCGGTACTGCAACGATTCCAGTAGATCAACACTCTCATTGCTCACAAGACACTAAAAGATAATGAATCCATCTCATGCACATAACCTGAAAACAGTATGTGTAATGTG
This sequence comes from Triticum dicoccoides, assembly GCF_002162155.2. Classification (NCBI taxonomy): domain Eukaryota; kingdom Viridiplantae; phylum Streptophyta; class Magnoliopsida; order Poales; family Poaceae; genus Triticum; species Triticum dicoccoides. The sequence continues at coordinate 678,934,840 of NC_041386.1, read as the reverse complement.
TAGAAACTAGCTTTCATGCAGAGCTCTAGTTCAAAATCTGAATCTTTTTCAAACATTACAAATCCCTTTCATGCTGCTTAGCCAACACACAAAAATAGCATAACTGAAAATCGGATCAATAGCTCCCAGGAAGAACCCACTACATTTTTCATTTATAGGTGAAATGCATAGTCTAAAAGGGATGCAGGACCATTAAATTACTGCAAAAACCATTGTGTTTTCCAGTTATTCTTAATTATGGAATGCAAAATTCATATACGTGTTGTGCTAGCCTGACTGTGTATCGATTCCCTACCTAAATAAGAACACCATACAAAAATTTCAATAAGAAGAAAATAAAACGTGATGTACATGAACGCAGAGTTGGGCGTTACATTGAAACTAACCATTGTGGGCACACTCACCCTTATTTAACATGTGAGCGCGTATGCATGAAGAATTGTCTCAGTTCCCACGAATCGTCCACATATTTCACAGGATGTAGGATTGAATCAGTTTTTTCAAAAAGCGGATATCCCTGGTCTTTGCATCGGTTGATCCATGCAGTCAATGTGTTTTATCCAGCGCGTTGACAATTGAATAAACGATCACATACTTATTTTTCTAATGAAACATTGCCCCCCTCCCCCCTCCCATCCAATTAGTTGTATGGTTAGGAGAACAGTGGTATCCCTAACCCAAGAGACACCGGCTGTGTACGCCGGCATCGCCTCGGTGGTGGCCTTCATGGGACCCAAGCGGCGCCAGCCTCTGATGTTCTACTTTTCCTCGGTGATGGTGGCGCGCGCGGACTTGCCGGCCGCCGCCTCGTCGATGTTCTTTCCCAGCCAGCAGAGTACTGTGACGCGTGCGTTGAGGGTGAATGGCCTGTCCCAGGCACGGGAGGCGCGGCACAACATGACAACCACAATGGCCATGCCGCCGTGCTCCCCCTCTCCCCTGCCTGCCTGAGCAAGTCGCCACTCATCGGCGAGCTGAACCACGCGCCGGCTTGGAGCTTCAGCCTCCGTGAGCTGGCTAGCAGCGGTCTGGAGTGTTGATGGAGGTGCAACGGACAATTGGCTGGCTCGTGACCGGCAGTCTCAACGGGCCACCCAGCTGGCTTTTATGCCGGATGCCATGGAGAAAATTGTTTGAGGAAGAAATGGGGAGTAGAGATGTGGTGCGGGTTCTTGCGCAGCGTTTGCCATCATTTAAATAGCGAGCGGACGTGAGGATCCAACCGGCGTTGTGTTTAATGTCAGCCGGCTCGCGAACGGACATGTGGTCGGAGTAGTTATCTCGGCACACGCGCATGTTTATTGGAGGAAGGCGGGCGGTCTGCAGCCATTTAAATGTGGCGAGGAGGCGTGTTCAACCAGGCATGCAGCGAGCTGCTCCCTCGGTCGGCACGCCACTTCAATGGCGGAGGCAGTGAGAGCTCACGTCCGCTTTTAGCCGGTTTCAATGTGGAACGGCCGCTCTACATAGAAACGCGCACGGGCGAGAGAGGAGGGTTTTGTGCGGGTCAGGGTGGTCACAGAGCGAGCGTTAGTGCTGTCCGAACACCCGCAAAGCCTCTACATTTGTCTTTGATTCGCGGGAGAAAATACGTTCGAACTATCTTGTGTATCAATACAAACTCTGTTGAATGGCACAACAGTTCAGACTGCGCGTTCTGGCGATTTTGAGGTCGGCTTTTGACATGCCCTAACCATTTCAGTTTTTGATAGCCACTATGCTAACGTGTCGTGTCTTCTAGTGGGCCCATAGATAGGTGGTCAATGGTCGTTAGAGTTGGGCCTTCACGTGGTCCCTTGTGGATATTTTCTTTAACACAGTACATATGCAAGCCATATAGACGCGTATACATCCACTCCTATGAATGCACACACGCACACCCTATTCTTATGAATGACTTCACAAGACTAAGCCGACATTTCATCTTGAAATTTACGAAGTCACCGTAGGCACCTTGTCATCGACGGGAACGTTTTCTTTCACTGAATGCGCATCGCCGGAAATCCTGAAATAAATCCAGGAATAAATGCGAGCACCAGGACTTGAACCATCTAACCATCCAACCACGGTCCCTTGTGGATATCGCAGTCCCTCTAACCATCCAACCATGGTACCTTGTGGATATCGAAGCATAGAAACGGCGGGGAGACCAAGGAGACTGAGAATCAGCTGAGCTGGAGCTCAAAATAGCATTTTTTTATAGTTTATCAATAATAGTCTAAGGAACATATGGGTAACGTCCTTTTCTTTAATCGAGAGACCGGGTTTTTTTTGAAAAAAAGAAAAAGAAAAATATACACTGGCAAGATCCAGGAGTGTCCATGCAGGTTGACACGGTCTCCGAAGTCTTCATTTCCAGATTGTAGTTAGTCTTCATTTCATTCCTCACAAACTTTGACCAATCAGATAGGATGGTAGTTGTGATAGAAGAGACTCAATTGACCCTGGTACTTGGGTGCCTACTCCCTGGAATCAGAAAATAATAGACATAAGAAAAAGTGTGATTATAAAATCACATACTCGCCCTGTCCCACAATATAGCGTGTATTAGATTTGTTTTGAAGTCAAACCTTCAAAACTTTGACAAGGTTTGAGGAAGAATTTTTCAACATCTAAAATATCAAATGGATTAATCATAATATATATATATATATATATCCATTGAGCATTCCTGGTGTCTCCTATTCCCCACTGATCTTTCACATCCTCCTTCTATTCTCGTCTCATCTCGACTGTGCCACTGGATAATTTGGCTTTCTTGTCTCTAACATATTTGACAGATACAGAAAAGAGTAGGTCACCTACCAGAGCTTGATTCTACTCGGTTGAAGATTGAGCATCAATATATATGCACACAACCGAGCAATTAATCAATAGTGGATATGCAAGGTTGAATATTGTGGAGCCCATGTGACCAACTAGCAAGTACATTGCACACCGAAGGCATAACTTGGAAAAGACTGAGATGAACATAATTGGCAGAGTCTTGTACAATACTGTTGGATCGTATTATTAGGCCCACTTGAGACTCGAGGCCCCGCTGCCTCCCAAGCCCGTCGATAGTGTAAACAAAACTGGACACCGATTTGGCTCAAATATTAAGCTAGCGGAGGCCCCACCTGTCATCCTCTCACCATCATCCTCTTCCTCCATAGGCCAACATGAACACGAACGCTCTAGTGTCCAGTGTCCTCGCAGGCCTCGTCGCCAAGCTACCGTTACACACCGGACTGTCTACAGTCTCCTGTTGCCATCGTCATCGGGCCCCTTTTCCTGAGGTGCGCTGCCGTCACCTGATCCTGGCTGAGCCGCTCCAGCTAGCCCAGCCCACGACCCGACGTTGCGCTGACGTGGACGCACATAGCAGGCGCTTCGCGCACGATGCTACAAAGCCGGTACGCCGGGGCGATCGGGTATGCGCACTTGTTAGGAGCGGTCGGACACGCCGTACCCTCCTCGCCCGTGATTGAGTCCCTGACACTTGAAAAGGATGACAGGCTCGTCCGGCTCGTGGTTCACGTGGGCATGCACGGCTAGATCCGATGGAGAGTGCAGTCAGAACATAGCCTCACTCTCCCGCTTGTCCTCCTCAACGCCACTGCGGAGGATATGGTCTCTTCACCACTCCAACTCCGGGACGAGCTCCTCCATCCTCTGCAAGTTTGAGACGAGCTCTATGGCCCTCTCCTGGTCCGGACCGCTCTCTGATTCATCCGAGCAGCTCCCCAGACGTCGCTCTTGTTCAGGTTCTGCCGGGGAGCTCCGCACCAGCTAGCAACACGTGGAGGTGCGTCCTTTTCAGAGGGAAGTGTTAAAAAGAAAACTGATTGAAACGAACAACTATCTGATTTCATTGATGATTGGCTTTATATACATGTTCGAGAGGCACCTTGTAGAGGCGTACATAGAGAGACAGATGCGTTGCTTCCACGCAGGGACGCGTCTGTTGGCATTGGACACAAACAACGGCTGGGTATTGCTTAATAACTAAGCAATTACCGGCTAGATTAACCCAAACCTATTTCTAACACTCCCCCTTGTACAATGCTTCTTCTTGAATAATCCATCGTAGAAATCTTCTTGTATATTCACCATTCATCTTGAGAAATCCTTTGTATAATCTTTAAAGTCTTATCCAAAAACCCTGTGGGAAAAATATGAGAAGAATAGTGTACATATGTTGCTAAAACTCCTTTAAACCCAGTGAGGAACAATAATAAGGAGAAAATGATGCAACATATAATGAATATTGTCTCCTGATAACTCATATGAGAAAAACCTTTGAAGAAGGAGAAAACTCATTGATGAGTTTAGAGAACAATTAATATGTCTTGAGTACTTCCTTTAAAAAACCCGGTAGGGAAAATAGAAAGTATGACATATGATCTTTGAGAAGATATTGCCTCATTAAAAATCATTATGGGAAACTATGAGAGAAAACTCATAAGGGAAAAGAGTGTGGCATGATATGCCATTGAAAACTCTTCTAAAACCCAGTGGGAAAAATATAAGGAGAAAATAATATGGCATATATGGACACTTGTGTTATTTTGTCTCGTTAAAAACCTTTTATGAGAAACCATTAGGGAAAACTCATGAAGGGAAAAAGAGTATAATATATGCAATCTGATGATTGTTAGCAGGTTATAGTTTGGGAGATTACTCCCCCTGAACTTTGCAAACTTGATGAGTGTGTCATACAAATTCCATCGACATTATCATGACATTGTGAATAATCTGTTGGAGTTTTACAGTATTTTGTTTGCAAATTGTTTCCTCACTTTTTATAATGTGCGAGGATAAGTAATTTTCAAGCAATATGCTTTATGATATTGCTCTTCATATGACCTGTAGGTATTGAGTAACACAAGTGGTAGTATCTTGATAAATCAAGTTATGTGATTCTGATGAATCTCAACCACATGACTTTGAGTGTGGTTATTCATTCTGCCGAGGCATGCATATTTTGCAATGTTGTTAGATAAAACAATTATGTCAGAATGATAAGTTAAAGTAGACAGTAAAGTCTATTTAGATGATTTCCATAAGAAGGCTATTCTGGTAAATGGGATCAAATAAGTAGCCAATATTATGTCTTGTATAGACATCGATGATGAGGTCATCCGTATACACTAAGTGATATAAGGAATTCAAATTTGGGATTCCTTTGTTAACCACATAAATAATCATCATTATTTGAGTTGTCCCTTTAAAGAAGGAACTCATTTAGTCAGTATTACCATATAATTCCGACTATTTCGAGTCATGGAGTGACTTCTGAAGATTTACACAAAATATGTTGCGATTTGTTTTTTGGATTCGGAATTATAAGCCCTTCAGGGACTTCAATATGGATATCTGAAATGAGTGATTCATATGAGTATGTAGTCACTGCATCCATTAACTGCATGGATAATAGTATTTATACTACCAATAGTATTTAGTATCGAAACATAATTCCACTCATACCAGGACGGTATGTTACATCATAATTGATGTCGGGTCTCTGCGTGAACCCTTCTGCTACAAGCCTCGCTTTCTCACCACCTCATTGATTTTGTTTATGAATGAGAAGTCACTTGTATTCCATGGAGGAAATACTTATAAGGAGTATGTATTACTACAGTAAATACAACGCTTTTGTTGAGCGAGTGCTTTTCTTCCTTAACTTGCTTCTTTTTATGTGAACCAATTTGAGTGCAAGAGGCACTCTACCATGGATTTTGGTTCAGGGCCCAAAAGGTTTTAGCAATTTTGGAAGGAATATATGTCGACAAATGTAGTCTTTTGTTATGTGATTCTGGTGGAATCGATGAAATTTGTGGAAATGTATTTATACCCTTTTTAGCTCCTTGTGATTTCCTATAACAATGGAGTCAAGGTGTTTCGATGTCCCAGAACTAAAGATAGTGTGCACATCTATGCTGGGCTTTGGATGATGAGCATCCTATGAGGTGTCTTTCAACTTGATGTTGAATTGCATTTACCGATTGAGGATCTAATTTCCCCTGTTTCCGCGGAAGGATGTGAGAAATTATATCTCATGTAGTCAGATTTCTCCCCCTCTTGCTCTCATTTGGGGAGAATAGTGGTTTATTAGGTACCTCCACTTTCTCTGATATTTTACTGCAGGAATTAAAATTTAATGACACCTTTGTCATCAGTAAATGTATGTGGCAGATTTGCAATGTGTTGCAAATATATGATTCTCTGAATTTCTAGTTCAGATTCTTAAGTACGTGGACCTAAGGACTGAATCTTAATGGCTTATTTCTTGGCATTCTTTGTGGTACTAATCTCCCCCTAATGCCAGAAAATGTCCTTATTGCAGATGCATCAATGTACGGGCTGATAATTACTCCCCTGTTTGGGGCTCAATTTATTTATGATCGACGGAAAAATAGTTATTCCTCATTGATCCCAAAAATTCTGTGAGGGCCCGTTGATGTACGCTGGAGTGGTGATGTCGGGTATGTAACCGAATTATCGCAGATGGGAAATACTTTCTGGTTCCCACGTACTTACTACAAGGGGAAAGTAGTATGAGATGCAGTTAGTATGATTTAGATCATACTCACGGTGTGTAAGGCCGTATGTGTCCAGCAAGAGACTGGTAAATTACAATTCTGCAAGAGTGGTCATGTATGCAATATCAATATCTTTGATAAGATTTCTAACTAAAAAATTCTGGGTATGTACATAAAGTACTATCATTTCTGTTGAAATGAGTTTAATGATGTTGTCCATATCCTGCCTGTAGGATAAGGTTCTCTTACTTTGATAAGCTAAGAAATTAATTTAATAAGATCATGCATGGTAGTGTGTGATAAGAGACACACTTGAAATCATTATAAAATATATGTTTCTATGAGTACCATGAACTATCTTGATAAAACCCATATAATGGTTGACTCCACATGTGTCTTCTTAATGTGTTCTAGGAAGAATGAGTGGCTCATTGGAATTTTAAGGTGAGAGGGCCTTAAAACTTATTTCCCCTGTGGCACATGTAGTGCATATAAAATCTGAGGATTCGGGGAATTTTATAACTTGGTAAATTATGACCAACAGAATTGTCAAAAAAATTCTAATCATCCCCAAACCAGGATGGATAAGGCTATCAAGCCAAATACTTACTTATAAAGATTTAGAAAATTATTGTGTACGCAACAATAGTTAGTATGAATTGATTCATACATTCAAAATTTATCAAATATCATGTCCAAAAAATAGAATATTGGACATTGCACTACATGTAGTAGTACAAGTTTAGGCTAAAGATATTTTGAGAATAATTCGAAGATTACATGAGGTCTCCAATATTACTGAAATTTCTATTATGCAAACATATCATCGGTGCAAAGGAGTTCACCATCATTTTATTGCACTATGTTTTTGGTTCTTCTTCTGATGAAGATCTGAGAACAATCATTTACCAGAATATTTTCTAGTAGGTTTACAATTTTTCAAATTTATCCCAATGAACTTCTTTGCCTTTTTTAATAAATTTGTGGTGTGGTTTGAGCATATGTTTGAGGGTTTGGTAATTATAGGTACGATATTTGTATAACCATACATTTGACAAACTTGAGAGTTGTCTTTGTGATCATTTGAAAATGATATATTCCCATTAAGAGGCAGTTCTGTCGTTGGTTGTCTTTTAGCCTCCACTTTACTTTGAAGTCCTCATGGTTACTGACTTGCATAGTATTGAGTACCAGCAAGATTTTCAAATGATGGTATCACACCTGTGGGGTGAGTCTAACGATTTTAAAAAATTCCATGTTTTTTCATCATGGAAAACGGTAGTACCATCATAAGAGGATGCAAAGTGTGTTAAGGGCTTTTCAACCAGATCTACATATTTAAAATATTTGATCACTGGATCTCAACTTGAAGCTGATTAAAGTGACAGAATTGTGAGCCACGATAGACTTGAGGTCTTAAAAACTTTGGGGGTGATCATTTGCGACGTGCTTATGAAATCATGTTCCTCTCAGGGAAATATTCAGGTGAATAAATATTCATCCATTATGTACTTACTTTAAGAACTAAGTGAAGTTGGTGACATATAAAATGAAATGTGTACATACTTAGCTATTAAGAGAATATCAATGTTATTTTCCAAATGTGGGGTTAGGGTGGCAATAAGGCCACAAATGGACAATGACTGATGTCCATGACCCATCTTAAAATAGTTACTCCCACCTAATGTAATGTGCATTTGAAAATGTCAGCCATGTGTTACATGAATGCTCATGCCCTATTTAATTTACTTCTTGGAGTAAAAGATATATATGGATGAAGTGATTTGTTTGAGAATAGTCATGGCCAAGGTGATCCTTGGTGAGCCTGGGTGCATCATTCAATACAACACATGTAATGAAATCTTTGCTAATATTTTGGACTTCATTCTAAGGGAATGTGTGACTTGAGAGTCACTGCCAAAACGCACAGACTTTACATGTTTAACATTGGTTAGTCACCATGAAAATATAACCATAATGTGATGTGTACCTTGCAAAAATGTTGAGACACTCAACCATTGCTATAAATTATGGTATCCATCTTGATGGATGGACGACACTATAATTAGAAATAGTGACATAGGCTCCATTGTCATGTATTTTACCAATGGAATGGAAGGTAATCATTGGGGTATGCAAATATTTGCATAATTTTCTATGACACATTCAAGCAAAGCGAGGCTTGAATTAGCACAAGAATACCATTTCAGCATATAGTGACTGCGCATGAATAATATTTACTATGAGAGTAAATCATTTTAGTGAACAACAACAAATGCTTCAGAGGAGCAAATTTTATATATGTAGTTGATGCTATCGGGCCACAAATGATATAGATAACACTAGGTAATAACCGGATGCAGTGTAGATCTCACAGTAATAGGATGCATAATCTAACATTCGTCAGTAGATGCTCATGATTTCTATTACCTTGTGTTTACTATAATATTAATTTGGAAGAGCACTTGAAGGTATATTAATTTGGAAGAGCACTTGAAGGTAGTCATCTTGTTAAAATGACAAGATGTAGGACTCACAATAGTGGTGGATAATCTGCAAATGGTGCAGTAGATACCACCAATACCTTGTGATTCGCAAATAAAATTTAGGCTAATCATATTAAGTATGACACATTATAATTCTTGTTTGCAAGAAAATTAATTTCTAATGCAAAATCATAGTTGTTGTACCAAAATTGCATATTATGGATAGTGTTGACAAGAATATGCCATAATTTCATAGAAATTATTATGAAGTGTAAGCAGGCTTTTGGAACACTGCCAAGTTCTATTAAGCCGGGGACTAAGATGTAAGTTACATGGTCTTAAATGCCAGATGTGAATAAAACGGAGTGCTAGCATATTAAGTCCTCTAAGCCAGAGGGCTTATATGCCTTTAACAGATAGTCTGATGACTAATCTATGATGTACTTCGAGCCCGAGGGCCCAATAGAGAAATACAGAGGATAGTTTGCATATGTATAAAAAAAATGAGGGAACCAAAATGCAAATTGACTGAAAGGATAAGGTTCCTATCGTCATCCTCTGCCTGAACGAAACTATCGATTCGTTCGTCACAACCCGTCGCGGGCCGCCGGAATAGTGATGCCTTGCCATGCGCGGGCGTCGCTTCGAGAGGAGGGCGAGGCCGTGCCGGTCTGCCGTCCGCAGGACGGCGCTCCTACGCCGAGGCTGGACGGAGCCGCTGCTCCAATCGCCAGCCGTTGGTCGCGCCTGAGGACGCGTCGCTGGCTGCCGCGGTCGCGCGTGGAGACGCCGAGGCCAAACGGCCGGAAGCGGAGACGTGCTGGCCGTGGTCGCCGGAGCCGCCTGTGCCGTGGGCGTCGACTCCGCGGGCTGTTACACCGATGGGCGCGCCCTTTGTGCGGGAAGTGCGAGGTCGCGGACGCAGTCATTCCGGCGTTCGCTGTGCTACGAGTTGCCTCCACAAGGAGCAGCCGCGCCGCGGACGCGGACAGCCTCCGCCACGGACCGAAGCGCCCTGGGGTTTGTGGCGCCGCCAAGCGTCGGAGGACGCTGCGCGTGCTGGCTGTGGGCCGTCGTCACCAACACCACGTAACGAAGCTCCGACGGGTGCTGGTTGCGCGCGCGCGGGGGTGAGCAGTCGCCCTTGCTGGATCTCCGCGCTGCAGGAGGAGTCTCGCCGGAGTGGCCGTGGCAGCGGCGGCGCGAAAAGCCTCCGTCGGGATCAGCCGGGCGCCGCGTCCTGCTTTTCTTCTTCTCCCTGTTTCTCTTGGCCTGATGCTCTCGATAGAGAGTTAGAGACAAAGTGCGTCATAACGTGTTAAAAAGAAAACTGATTGAAACGAACAACTATCTGATTTCATTGATGATTGGCTTTATATACATTGTTGGAGAGGCACCTTGTAGAGGCGTCTCTTACATAGAGAGACAGATGTGTTGCTTCCACGCAGGGACGCGTCTGTTGGCATTGGACACAAACAAGGGGTGGGTATTGCTTAATAACTAAGCAATTACCGGCTAAATTAACCCAAACCTATTTCTAACGCTCCCCTTTGTACAATGCTCAAGCCAACCCAAATCGGGCAACTGCTCTAATCTTTCTCTGTACTCTGCATCAACATATTGGTCCCGCCAGTGGCTAATTAAACCGGAACAATGAGTAACGGGTATGGCAACTGTTCCATTAGATCAACACTCTCATTGCTGATAAACACAAGACATTAAAATACAATAAATGCAGCTCAAGCACAAAACATGAAAACAGTACGTCTAACATGCTGAAACTTAGCTTTCATGCAGAACTCCTATTCAAAATCTGATTCTTTTTCACACATTATAAATCCCTTTTCTGGTGCTTAGCCGATACATAAATTAGCATAACTAAAAACAGGATCAAGATTTTTTGTCCGAAAAGACCACCTACCGAGACAAATTGACAAAAAAAACCACCTCTAAATCAAATTGTCAGAAAAGACCCCTTAGACCGTGGCGGCAGGCGCGCCAGGCGACACCTGTCACCTGCGGCCATGGCGCGAGGCGGCAGTCCCTGCCGTCATGGTGTGAGGCGGCACACTGCAGATTACAGAAATTCCACACCGCGACGGAACGGAGACGGTCCCGTGGGCCATGCCGCCGCTGCGTGAGGCGGCCGGTACTGTGCATGGGGCGCGCGACGAGACAGCTCTGGTCAGCTTTGGCGTTTTATGCCGACAGTGCCCGTGTTGGCTCTGGAATCTGCTCGTTGTTCCCTTCTTTATATGAGGCAGCCCGGCTCATTTCTTTGTGCGCTCACTCTCTCCTCTCTGTTCTAAGTAACCTAGCACACTGAGAACTCAAATAGAACTCAAATAGCTACTTTGAGTACGATTTTGAACGATTTGAAGGCCGATTCAAAAGATGTTTTAGTTGAACAAAAGATAGACCAAGGTCAGATCTATCCATTTTTGTTGGTTTCATTCGCATGTATATTTTTGTTCTGTTTGATTGGTTCCTAGGTATGTATTCTCTGTTTTTTATATTATTTGACAATGTGGACTCATTTGGAGCTTCTGTGGTAGGATTTGCCGTGCGAAGTGAACTACAAAGGTGAAGATCGAGGTATGAGCTTTGCATTACATGGATTTTTTTTTTGTGCATGCACGGTGGAAATTAGTTAGAGCAACTCCAACGCGACGACCCAAACGGACGACGATTTTGTCTGCCTTTTGTCTGTTTGGGTCGGCCCGGCAGACATCCACGTCCGCTTTCGCGTTTGGTTCGGCGCATGCGCCCAACGCTGGCTAACCCATTTTTATGATGCGCGAAAAAATAGAACACAAATATTTCAAAAATGAAAAAACATTAATTAAATATTAATGCCGGCCACAAAGGACGGTGAGAGTCCATGCGTCCATATTTACATTAATTAAAAATTAAAAAAACTAAACTACGAGGTGGCACGCTGCCCAGGACATCCTCTTCGTCATCGTCGGGGCCAGTTGGGTTGATCAACGTCGGTGCGGGGCGACGCCGTGTTCCAGGCGGTGGCGACGTCGTCCGCCGCATGCTCGGATTAAAAACGGCCGACCGTCGGCGCTAAGGTGATGACCATGTTCATGCAAGTGCTATTTTGATGCAGTTGATAGAAAAAAAATCCGTGGCTAATATTTATGTGCATGTGATAATAGGTTGACTCCGTCGATATATTGCCGGTGATATGTTCATGCTGATGGATACTTTTTTGAACTTTTGTGATGCTTAATTTTATGCAGAACGACATTCATATTGAAGCTAAGGTATAAATAGCACCGTGTAATATTGTGAATATTTTTTATATTGATGTACTATTGTGAATGATGTTACCGCTAGTAGGGCTCGAAGTTCGGTTAATATGGTTAATACGATTCGGTTTATTCGGTTTTTTATAATTTGATTTTATTGAAATGGCCACCGAAATAATCACACAAAAATTAGCAAGCGAACCATAATAATCAAAATATATTGGTTCAGTTTATTCGATTAACAGACCAAAAACATTATGCATGTGAATGATACCTACAAAAATGGACAGATCTGACCTTGTTCTATCTTTTACTCAACTAAAACATCTTTTGAATCGGCCTTTAAAACGCTCAAAATCGTGTTCAAAGTAGCTATTTGAGCTGTTCTTCTCAATGTGCTAGGTTACTTAGAGCAGAGAGGAGAGGAGTGGGCGCGCAAAGAAATGAGCCACGGTCAAGGGGGTCTTTTCTGACTATTTGATTTAGAGGTGGTTTTTTTGTCAATTCGTCTTGGTAGGTGGTCTTTTTGGACAAAAAATCCAGAATCAATAGCTCACAGGAAGAACCCACTACGTTTTTCATTTATAGCGAAATGCATAGTGTAAAAGTGATGCATGCCAGTCAAATTATGGCAAAAGGCCAGAAACCTCTGTGTTTTCCTATTTTCCTAATTATCAAATGCAATATTCATATATGTGTTTATAGCAGCCTGACCATGTCTCGATTTCCTACGTAAATAACAACAATATACAACGATGCCAAGAAACAGAAAACAAAAGGTCATATAAACTAATCATTGTGGCATGATAACCCTGATTAACCATATGAGAGCGGAGGCATGAAGAATTGTCTCAGTCCCTACACATATTTCACAGGACGTAATATCGAAACAGTTTATTAAAAACGTGGATATCCCCAGTCTATGTATCGGTTGATCCGTGCAGTTACAATGTGTTTGATGACCTACATTATTTATTTATCTTTTGCTTCCCTGCATCTGTTTCTCAGTGTATTTTATCCAGCTAGTTGACAATTGAATAAATGACCATACACTTATTTTGTAAAGAAACTTTGCATTTTCCCCAATAAGTTTTCCATATTCGATTATTCATGTGTGCTCTTTTTCAAGGGTATTTTTCATGCCATCTCCTACATTTACGTGGACACGGACGGCTGTCTATTCATAGCTATGAGACTATTCATTGCAACAGTAATTTTTTTGATCCGATGGCCAATGTCTCCCAGGAGCGAGAACCGACGACTGGCATCGCATCAAGAAAAGGATCCGATGGCCACCATTAATTTGTTGAGTTCTGAGAGAGCCAGGATTCTCCCACGGTTCTTATTACACCGATATAAACATGAAACAAAAAACTGAGATTAAAGTCACAAGTGTCACTGATTGTAAGAGACTCAAGGGAGTTTGGATGCCTCTTTGATTTCCGGGATTGACCAAAACATAGTAGAAATAGGAAAAAAGCAGTATGAAAAAAGCATGTACTCTTGAACACAAGTAGGAGGACGGTGGTAGCTTAATTCTTTACCAATCCTAGTGCTCAATCGCCTGTTCTACAAGATGGTGGTAGCCATTTGATGCATCTGCACTTCTTCAACCACGTGTAGTTGATTACTCTTCACAGAGGTTGTCGCTGACTACTGAGGTCCACTGACCAGCCGCCCCCTCGAGTATGCATCCATGAGCTTTTGCAAACTAGCTTCTACTGCTCCTCATCGCCCTACCTCTTCAGATTTTCATTGGACTTGAGAGATAAATTTGAGCAGGACTTTTCTAATTTCTGGAGTCAAGGACGCCGAAGAGTTTGTTCCCTTCAATTTCGCTTGTCACTCCTACTGGAAATGAAGCCTCAAGCGCATTGTGTGTTCGTATCCTATCCGAAAGTATCCCTAATCCTAGGGGCACATCAGGGAACTACGAAATCCATTAGGTGCCCGTGCTAAATCTAATTCCTGGCATCTCCTATTCCCTACTACTAATCTTTTGCATCCTCTTTTCGTCCCGTCCTGTCTCAAATCGTCTAGATTTATACTACTGCTGGCCTTTGCCACTTCTCACTCATGACGATTTGATATGATAGCTACAGAAAAGTGTGTGTCACCTAACAGAGCACGATTCTACTTGGGCGAAGACCGAAGAGCGACGAGTAATATATATGCTCTCACATGCATAATTAATAAACAATTAATTTACATGATTGAATGTTGTGGAGCCCATGACACTGGCTAGTACGTTGATTCATGGTTATATATCTAGTGGAAATCAACGACCAGAAGAAACTTGGAATGTGAGCTGTCAGATCGGTAAGGAACTACAATCATCAGAGGTGGGATCATAGCCAGCAACTTAAACCCAATTTTATAGATAACCCTCCTCTCTGTTACTCACCATCGGAAAGTTTGATCTTCATCTTCGATATTGTGGCGCGATGGAGACTTGCCCTCGCTCTTCGGCACCAGTGGCATAGCTCACTACCAGCTTCGAAGAGAGAAAGACAGAGTGCGGTGGGAGCCCGTTCCTTCTGAATCATGGTTCTTGGTCGACCCAAGCAATGTTTAATGCTGCCCTTGTTTTGCAGTAATCCATTTTCAACCGACTGACTGCTATTTGGCAAACAACTTTTTGCGTGTGTGTTGTGGCTGGGCAGACAGCAGATACACAACATAATCTTTTTCTAAAAAGAATACACAACATCATCTGCCCAGCTAGCACTCAACTTGAAGATACCTCATGTCACTGGTACCACGACAACTACAGAGATTACATCCATATCTGTCATAAGTCCATTATTGCAAAAACCATTGCATTTTCTAGTTATTCTTAAATGTGGAATGCAAAATTCATATATGTGTTGTGCTAGCCTGACCGTGTCTGGATTCCCTATACCTAAATAACAACACCATAAAAAAATTCAAGAAGAAGACAACAATAGTTCATGTACATGAACGTGGGTGTTACATATAATCTAACCATTGTGGCATGCTCACCGTTATTTAACATGCACGCATGTAGGCACGAAGGATTGTCTCCGTTCCCAGGAATCATGCACATATTTCACGGGATGTAGGATCGAGCCGTTTTTTTTCTTTTCAAAAACCGGATATCCACGGCTATGCATTGGTTGAACCACACAGTCAATGTATTTTTATCCAGCTAGTTTTTCCAAAAGCAGGACGCTGAAAACATATACCCTTGAACACGAGTAGAGGCGCTGGTAGCTTAATTTGCTACAAATGGTAGAGCTGAATCGCATAATCGCCAAGACCTGGTCCCACTAGCCATTTGATGCATATGTACTTGTTCAATCATGTGTAGTTCATGACTCGCCATGGAGGTTGTCGATGATTGCTGAGGTCCACTACCGAGCCGCCTCCTCAAATACGCATTCTTGTGCTCTTGCTAATTAGCTTCTACTGCTGCAGTGTTGCCACGAGGTTGGAAGTACGGACGCAGGGCCTGATCTCGTCGGCCTGCCTGTGCTAATTGGCTTCTGACCTGACAGATGAATTTCAGCAGGGCTTTTCAGAAGCCCGCAACACAATGACCAGTATATGCAAAGTTGCATGCACACTAATTACTGCAGTTCTTTATCAACCCTAGCACAAGGAATAATTTGTCCCCTTCAGTTTCGTCTACCACTCCTACTTGTAATGAAGTATCACTAGACCTAGGGATACATCAAGTAACTATGAGGTCCAATAAGTACCCGTGCTCTAGTTCCTGGCGTCTCCTATTCCCTACTCATCTACTGTATTCTCTTTTCGTTGTCTCATCTAGGTTTATACTACTACCACTGACCTTTCGTATCCATGTCCATTCCATATGATAGCTATAGAAAAGTGTGTGTCGCCTAATAGAGCATGGTTCTATTTGGGTGAGGATTGACGATTATTATTTTATATGCATGTACATGCTCAATTAATAAGCAGTTGTATTTGCATGATTGAATGTTGTGGTTCCCATGCTACCGGCTAGTACATTGATTTCAGGACATATATCGAAGGAAAACCAACAACCAATGGAGATATGGAAAGTGGGCCATCAGATCGGTAAGGAACTATTTTCATCAAAGCTGGGATCATAGCCAGCAATTTAACCAGTTTTTGCATATAACCCTCCTCTTCTCTTACTCACCAGCACGAAAGTTTGATCACTTCATCTCCCATATTGTGGCCCAATGGAGACTTCCCTCCACCGCCGTGAGGCCTCGCCCTTTGGAAACAGTTAGGCATAGTCTACCACCAGCTTTGATAGGTCCTTGGGAGCATGCATCACCGACGTTCATTTGTCCCCTGCCATGCCCTCGCCTCCTCGTAGACCTGCAGAGGTAAGTACCGAAGTTCCTTTTGATGTGTGTGCTTTCTTGCTTGGACGATACTGTTGAAGCATCTAAATAGGTCTGCTCTACTGAAGCTAGTGATTAGTCTTAAGGTTTAACCGATGTTTATCAATGTTCCTCATGAGACCAGGAAGGATCTCAGTACAGATTTAGGAACACCCATGACTGCTACAGCTTTGTGCTGAAGTTATCTGCGTTGCATCTGGAAAACATGGACAACCATGAAACATGGAGTCATGCAGATATTGTATCTTCCGTACACATATAAGTTTGCCTCAACTTCGCAGGACGGATGAATCTATGTTATTCTAAGATGTTCATGTGAATATGCAAAAATAATTCTACAAATAAGTTTAATTTTGTTAGACCATACCTGAGTGGCGATTCTGATTATTGATTGGCTTGTTTAGCTCTGTGAAGTGGTATATTAGCTCCCATTTTCCTGTCTTAAACATGTTATTTTAGAATATATTTTGCTCCCATTGCTTCACTTCAAGTCCTACTAGGTATGTTCACTTCAGGTGGTAGCGTTGTGTCTTGTACATAAATTCAACTAAATATTTAAGCTAATAAGGATACTAATAGATGAGGTACCCCATAAACAATTTAAAATAACATTATTTTCTTTTTACTGCCTAATTGATCTAAATCAGTTGTAGGTGGAGAAGTGGATTCCCTTCCAAAGAACAAGGAATCCTTGATGAATTCAAACCGGGTGTTTAAACAAATACCAGGAGATAATGAGTGTTGTAATTTAAGAGTTATCATGTACACCCGGATGTCCTGAGAACTTAAAGCTAGCTGTAGTTATGAAATTCAGGAGTATGGAAGCATTCTAGAAGTTTTACAGAACTTATTCACACATTGTTGGATTCATGGTTTAAATTGGGTAGAAGAGGCTGTAATAATGTGGTCAAGGATTAATGCATGTGTCTTGGGGAGGGGGGTGGGGGTGGAGACATGAAAGCATGTAAGAAATGTCACATCTCACCAGAGGTGGTTCTAAGGCCATGATAACTGTCAAGTGGATGCAAGAACTTAAATACCTCATATCAAATTTTCATGAAGAACACACCATGAATTAATCACGCCTAGTGAGCAAAATTTAACCAAGAAGTTCAAGACTACACTATTCACATGTCACCTAGCTAACATTGGCATGTCTTGGGCCATTCGATTCATTGGTGTTGGCGAGGGTTGATTTGAGTTCGTGCAGCGCATAACCATGGCCTCCACAACCACCAACGCAAGCACATATCGTACGGTCGGACAGGGCACATCCAAGAGCCACTATATTGATAAAGAGTTACTATCCCCATTCCAAAATAATTGAAGTTCTGAATTTATCCCAAATGAAATGTATTTAAATTTGATCAAGTCAGTACAAAATTATATTAACATCTTGAATACCAAATTAGTCTTGTGGGATTTTTATGACATATATTTTTATACTATTGAATTTTTGGTCGTACTTCCTCTATAACTTAATATAAGACTGGAACTGCAAAAATGTCTTATATTTAGTTACGGGGGGAGGGAGTAGATCTTGGCATATTTTTCTATAGAGTTTGTCAAACTTAAACAAGTTAGACTTAGCAAAATGCTAGAAACTTTAATTCCTTTGAAACGAATGGAATAGTTAATTATCAATCAACTGAGCTTTATATGCACTCGTATTGCCCGCGGGCAGGGCTTGCTCCGGAGAGACCAATATGTGTGGAGATAATTTAACTTCTACCTGATTACGAAGCACTAACTAGTTCAACTCAGAGCACGTTCATCTGCCCAACTATTCAACCGGGTGCAATGATACAGATCATGGATGAATGTGCCTGGCCGGTCCATGCTTTTTAGTGCTCTCCTGCCGGCCGGATGCCCTCCCGAACGGCACTGTTGCACGTGAATCATACATGGTCGTACTTCCACGCATCAACAAGATGTCTTGAGTCAGCAAAAGACAGTGCGAAGATTAGCTGCTTAGAGATGGAGAGCGCGGGCAGGTGCGTTCTGTCTTTGCCAATAAGCAACTCTAGTGCCGGAATCTACATTTATAGGGATGTTGATCTTCGGGGTTGCAGGCTATAGACTGACCACATTCTCTACAAGTTAGTTTATAGTGTCTCAACAATAATCTAGAGCACACACTGGGTAGACCCAGGAGTGTCTTCTCAGGTTGATATTATGGTAGTTGTGCAGAGAAATGGTCATCTCTTTCCCGAGGTCTGCTATTCCTAGATTATAGAGAAATGGTCATCTCTTTCACACGGTCCAACGCTTTTCATTGCATGTGACCTACTCTTTTTTATTCCGGAAACAAAAGTCTCCACGGTTGGTAGGTTTGTGGAGATTGAACAACATATATATGCATGATTATTTATACCTTGTTGAGGAGTTTGTACTAATTTAGACTGATTTTATGGTGGTAAGGTGTACATTTATTAGTACGTCACTGACCTTTTGCGTGTTATGACATATGAATGGTTGTTATTG
Source organism: Triticum dicoccoides (assembly GCF_002162155.2). Taxonomy (NCBI): domain Eukaryota; kingdom Viridiplantae; phylum Streptophyta; class Magnoliopsida; order Poales; family Poaceae; genus Triticum; species Triticum dicoccoides. Next base: position 678,915,725 of record NC_041386.1, on the reverse strand, counting down.
GTTTGAGAAATAATTGGGGGCAAATTATGCATGCATTTTGCAAGAGAATTATTGTGTCTGTCACAAATAAAATAGTGGTTCCTTTTAGAGATTGGTAACTGGCCACATAGTTAACCCACACTTTCTAAATGTGTACTCAAAAGATAATCGGTGTTATTTAAAAGGACTCATTTTCCCGTGCAGACTCCTCTTCCTGGCTAGACTCATGTTGCCGCCTAGACTCCTCGGGATAATAGGAATTGAGGATGATCTTGTCGAGGCACCCGATACGGGGTCGATGATGGCCGTCTCCTGATCATGGGGATCTTCCGTACGCGATGGTGCCTTGTCATCGTCGATGGTGCCATCTATATGGATCTTGGATTCTTGGTCCATGGACTACGCATATATTACATCACATGAAGAATACTCATCTTGTCAAGGACTATTAGTCTTGCATACGGCAGCTGCGACTTGCTACATAGGTAGTCCGACACTAATTATGTCTACTCGTCTACATAATCGTAGTTCGGCAGCTTACATAGGTACCTAACCGTAGAAGACCACACTAAGAGACAGCATTGATAGTGGTCTTAGGTCATAATCTTGATCGACCTATCATGTCAAGGAAATCCCGAGGTAGCTAGTTTGTCGAGGGGAAGCTCTCTAGGAGATTGTACCATATTGGCTCTTGCACGAGGTTTTAATGATATCCTAGGAAGCACCAAGACCGCTAGGTCATCTCGTTGTGGCATTCCAATACGTTTTTGATTAGCAAGCGGTGCTAGATGTTCTTTAGGGTTCCTCTCCGGCAAATAGTGCATACCCGGGTGTGGTTGCTAGCTTTTCACTTGCACGTGTGACGTCGGGTTGTCGATATGCTAGACATGCTTTATGGTTTCTCTCAAGCAAAGAGTGCAGACCCACAATTGCTTTGGTTGCAAGCTTTCCTCTCGTTCTTGGTGCATCTTATTCCTCAGCGGTACTTCTATTAAGTCCACTAGAATTTGTTTTTATTTGTCATAGGAGGCCTATTTTTCGGGAGCTAAGACATATTTTGGTGAGGCTTGATGGAAAATATACATACCCACACACTATGTGGTATGGAATTCTAGCCGAAGTTGTTGAGTAACGTGATTGTATTAGGAAATATAGGATAAACTAGGAGGTATTCTCGCTTGTCTTGTACTCCAAGTAGATCATGTACTTCTATATATATGCCCACGAGACTCAAGCAATACAACAATTATTTCACCAAATCCCTCTCTCCCTTCTAACATGGTATCAGAGCCAAGAAGTCTTGAGTTCAAGACTCGGCTGGCGCAATCAAATTGCAGCCCACTTTCGGTTCATGTTTAGACATGAGGGAGCCACACGTGAGGGGGAGTGTTGACGTATAATGTGCTGCCTAGTCTCTTCCATTAGATCGGTGTTTTGGTTGCATTGGCTAGAGCATGCACTTCTACATGGCAGTTTTCGGGTTCTAAACCCTAGCGGCCGCCGCTTCCGCACCCGCGCGCCGCCCCTGGGGTGATCGGTCTGCATGACCGCCACCGGGGGCTGCGCCGCCCGTACCTAGGGTACGTCCGCCGGTCGTGTCAACCGGCTGCCCTAGACAGTCTTTTTTCCCGATCCTTTGATCTGGGTTTTCTCTCTCTCGCCGGTAGCTTTGATCGGCGTCTAGTTTTTGGTTTTCCGGTCTATGTGATCCGGTTTGCGTCACCAGCCGTCGTCGTCGACCCCATGCCCCTCTACTCCGACACCGGCGCGACCGGCCGGCCTCTTCACCGACCCGGCGGCCTCGCGCGATGATACGTCTCCAACGTATCTACTTTTCCAAACACTTTTGCCCTTGTTTTGGACTCTAACTTGCATGATTTGAATGAAACTAACCCGGACTGATGCTGTTTTCAGCAGAACTGCCATGATGTTGTTTTATGTGTAGAAAAGAAAAGTTCTCGGAATATCCTGGAAATCCACGGAGACACTTTTTGGAATTAATAAGAATTTTTGGTGAAAGAATGAATGCCAGGGGGCCCACAACCTATCCACGAGACAGGGGGGCGCCCCCCCTAGGGTGCGGCCTCCTATCTCGTGGCCCCCCTGGACCTCCTCCGACCTCAACTCCAACTCCATATATTCCGTCTCGGGGAGAAAAAACCCAGAGAGAAAGTTTCATCGCGTTTTACGACACGGAGCCGCCGCCAGGCCCTAATCTCTCTCGGGAGGGCTGATCTGGAGTCTGTTCGGGGCTCCGGAGAGGGGGATTCGACGCCGTCATCATCATCAACCATCCTTCATCACCAATTTCATGATGCTCACCGCCGTGCGTGAGTATTCCATCGTAGGCTTGCTGGACGGTGATGGGTTGGATGAGATTTACCATGTAATCAAGTTAGTTTTGTTAGGGTTTGATCCCTAGTATCCACTATGTTCTGAGATTGATGTTGCTATGACTTTGCTATGCTTAATGCTTGTCACTAGGGCCCGAGTGCCATGATTTCAGATCTGAATCTATTATGTTTCATGAATATATGATTCCAGATCCGACAGAGAGTGCAGTGAGAACATGGCCTCACTCTTCCGCTTGTCCTCTTCAACGACGCCACGCCGGATATGGTCTCGTCAGCACTCCAAGGCCGGGACGAACTCCTCGATCCTCTGCAAGTTTGTGATGAGTTGTGCGGCCCGCTCCTTGTCCGGACCGCTCTCTGCCTCATGAGAGCAGCTCCTTCACCTCCCCGACATCCCTCTTTTTCAACTTATGCCTGCGAGCTCCGCACCAGCTAGCAACACGTGCGGGTGCGCCCGTTTCAGAAGGAAGCACACCGACACTGCGGAAAGGAAGAAATAGGTAGGCGGCAGCGAGCAGGCGCCCTAACGGCAAGCTGCACACCTACTCGCGTGGCTGCTGGTGTCTGAGTCCATCCTGTATTGAGCCACCTCGTTGCGCATGTCGCTACCGTGGAGGAGTGGGACAACACCGTGCACTCCCTCTTCGGCGTGGATATATGTGGCATCCGTTCGAGCAGGCGGGGAGCACAGGGTCGTCACTCTGGTGCGTGGCAAATTCCAAGGGTACAGAGGAAGGGTTGACCGGTCAAAACGTCTGTTTCTTTCGTCTATCTCCTAACATGCTCACAATGGGCCCCACAGGTCAGATCTAGAGCCAAAACGCTTCTTATTGAGGAATTAGTGCTTTCAGCACAATGAGATTGACTTTTTGCCAAAAAAATGGAGTTTTTTTTTATTTAGGGTCCACAAATGTGGTGTTTTTTTTGTAATTTACTCGGTCCCAGAGTTCTTAATTCAACTCTCAACTGTAGGCGTGTTCTACTTTTTTCCCTCTTTGCACTTGTTCTTTTGCTACCATGTATGAGTTTTTTTCATTTTCACTGAAAAATAGCTAGTGGGAGATGCATATGGCTTGTTTTAAGACAACTTCATGTTGGTTTTATTTGAAGGCTCAAACTCTCTTCTTGCAGCAACGTTTTAGATTAGTTAGATTAAGTCACACAAATTGTTGCATTTGCCATAAAACATAATGCCAACCTTTGATAAACTTGAACTGATTGGGGCAATTTTGCTCTAAGATGGTACTCTGAATTCAGGGCAATAAAAAGGCGAAGATATGTAGGAAGATAGGGAGGTTCTATGTCGAGGGCACCCTAAAGAAACACATGAGAATTGATTTTAACATGTATACAGTGAACAAAGCCTCTCCATCTAGAAAAACCTGGAGATCCCTAGGATGATTAAAATGAGCCATTTTGGTTGTAGTGAATATTGATGTGTTGGGAATAATTAGCTAAGAGATCAAAACCTTTTTTGTTACTAGAATCTCTACTAAAAAAATAAGTACAGTTTCTTTCTCTGCCAGGCAGAAATTTTCGTCAACAGATCCCCCCTCCCACCATCCACCTTCATTGATTATTTTTCTCAAAACAGTTTTTTTTCACCATGATATATTTGACCGCACCTATCAAGTACGCCACTCAATCACATTAATTCGCTTACCTTTTGCATCATTAAGTCAACTCCAGCTTATTAACTTGTCTTTTGCAATAATGTGGAATTACGCCATTCGATTCAAAGCTATATTTTGCCCCACCTCCCTGTATATCTTTCAATCACCATTGGTTTACTTACCATGCAAGAACCAGGCTGCCAAATTATTGAAACAAATAATATTAGCCCCCCC
>NC_041386.1:678871226-678911129 GCF_002162155.2 Triticum dicoccoides | reverse complement strand
ATTGGCACGTACGTGGTAGTTAAAACCAACGGAATGGCTTGATCATTAGGATTACAGTAGTATATGGCTTACCTTATGAATAAGCAAAGTTCTTCAAGTATTCAAAGCACAGGAGGGCAGAAATAGGCTTTGCCCATAATCAACTCCTTCGCCAGAATCGCCACGGTCACATCTGTTGGTCTTATGGGCTGCTGGCTAAAGAGTGATCACGTTTCCTGCGAGTTAGCTTGTATTTTCTCAACGATGATCAATCACACTTGTTGGTTAGATCTATGACCAATACATAAGGGGACAGGGGAGCTTATAGTGAATAACTGGGCGCCCTCGCAGCTTAATATGGTGGTAGTTATTATACAGAAAAATGACCATCTGTTTCCCGGGGTCTACTATTCCCATATGGTAACTTGGTAGTCCTTATTTCCTTCTTCTGCCATGTATTTTCTAGGCTGGCTTCGATGCTTTTCGCCAATATAATTTTTGAGATGGAAAGTTTTCGCCAACTGGTAGCTAGTGGAGCTTGTCTCTCATTCCGTGGAGATGGAGCAACATATACACACATCTATTATTGATACCTTCTTGAGTTTGTACTATTTTATGGTGGTAAGTAGTACATTTATTAGTATGTCAGTACCCTTTTACGTGGATTGTTAATGGTTCGAGAATTGATTGGGGCTTAATCATGCATGACTTTGCAAGTGAACTATTGTGTTTCACACAAATAAAAGGGAAAAGTATAATTTTTATTCCTTAACTCTTGCCGTAGTCTAGATTTGGTCCCTCTACTCCAAAACGAGAAACTAGCAACATGAACAACTGAAACCATACAAGGTTTTGACCGGTTTTGATGCTGACCAACCCCGATTTTGACCGTCCTGACTCAAATTCACGTACTTTTTAAATCCACATATTTTTTGAATTCATGCACTTTTTAAAATTCGCGTACTTTATTCTGAAAAGAATCAAGAATAAAAAAAACCGTGAACTTGAAAAAGTGCGTAGGTTCGAAAAAGGTGGGTGACCTTGGAAAAAGCATGCTGGCTTAGAAAATTTACGCTAACATGAAAACAGTATGTGGATTTGAACAAGGTACGCGTATTTGAAAAAAAACACGAATTTGAGAAAAGTGCACTGAATTGACAAAATTGTGCGAGCTTTACAAATGTACGTAGATTTAAAAAACAAACAGATTTGAATAAAGTGCACGGATTTGGAAAAGTTACTCTAACTTTGATGTAGGACGGAACCCTATGTGGACGATCTTTCATGTTTGGAGGGGATCCTATGGGGAATCACGAAGAACACACGGAAGCACAAAGGGGAAACACGGGGAAAATGAGAGAGAATCACTAAACCGACAAGGAATCAATCACACGAGTGCTAGATCACCAACAACAAAGAGTAACATATGATCCACAATCAACAAAGGTAAGGATACAAAGGTAACCGATCTTCTCCGCGAGGAGGTCTTGAATCCGCGAGGGGATCTTCCCGTAGAGGGGTCTTGTATCCAAGTGTATCTTCTCTGAGGAGGCCGCGGTCTCTCACGAAGAGGAGATCCGATGGATGAGCGAGGCTCTATATCACAAATGAGCTAAATCAACGCTAACTCTAATTAGGAGGAGGTGGGGGAGTATATATAGTGCTAGCCCACAAAGGGGTAAGTGAGGGCGAAGGGGTACATGGGCTCGGCCCAATACACTGTGCGCAGACAGGCCGGAAGTTCCGGGCGGGGCCGGAAGTTCCGGGCTCCGGAAGTTCCGGGCAGGTTCCGGCCGGGTTCCGGGCTAACCAGAGAGTTGGCGCGCTCGGGGCTGGTTTGGACTCCGGGGGCCGGCGGTTCCGGGCAGGCCGGAAGGTCCGGGCTTTCCAGAAGCTTGTCCCTGCTTCTTCTTCCTTCTCCTCTTCCATGCTTGGCCTTGGTCCCTGGATCCTCCATGGTCGTCTCGGTTGTACCTGAGTGTATGCAAGGTCCATGCATGAGGTAGTAGCCATGTATCACATGTGGAAAGTGAAGGTTCGAAGAGGAGTGAGTTCACCTTGTGCCCAATGGCGTATGGTTGAGGTCTCGTCATATGTCCTCTTGGGGCTTGGAGAGTAGTCGGAGTGTACATGGGGATGAACGTGGGATGCTCCACATCATCCCCCCCCCCCCTTGGGAAAGATCCGACCTCGGATCGTTATCCTCATCACCATGGAAACGGTTGTCGTGGACGGACTTGTAGTTGGACAAAGGTGAAGGCATGGCGCAATCCAAGTATTCCAAGGTGTCGCCGGAGTGGTATACATGCAAAAGGAGCAAACACAAACAACACTCGGAAATACAATGGTTAGCGCACACAAAGTGTCCATCATGTAAGAATGAGTCCATGTGGCAAGATTGTTCATGACAAAGCGCATGAAGCTTATCAAGATTATCTATAATGGTATGCAAAGTATTCATGGGAACAAATGCAATCATTGTGCACACAATTGTGTTATGAGCATGAGCAATGCAACCACGGTGCAAAATGATGTCATAATGGGATGGTGCATCAAAAGCATGAACATAGCAATGGATGCTCAATATGTATATGTTATCATGCAATTGATGGTGGGCAATATGATCATGATGTATGGATATGCCATCAAGGAAGATCACAACAAATTTGATAAGGAAGTGAACAAGCTCATATATCATGGATGACATTGGAATATAAGATGCAACAAGGCAATCATAATGTGAGTCAATCCATGCATAGGGTGCAAACTTGCGGTGAGTATGCTATGTCCATCGAGCATGGCATGTATGAGCACAAACAACAAATATGGAGGTGGTGGTATAAAAATTCTCGATGCCGTGGCATGAATGGAGTTCCGAAGGTGCATCCAATAAGTGCGAGCGCTCCTCAATGTGAAGGTCCATAGAGCCAATCTCCAATGTCGCTCCTCTGTTTGTGAGATGTATCATGTAGACAACAAGAAGGAAACAACAATGAAAGAATGACCCATCCAATATGCGTATTTGAGGATGGCTCAAAGGGAAGGAGTTCACCTTTATGACGATGTCGAAAATGTTGGTGTCGCACATCATGTATGTCTTCACATAGCCAATATGTCTCATGATGGTAATGCCTTGTGTATCCCTCAAAACGAAAGAACATGACAAACACTCGGAAAAACAAATGAGGTTAGCGGAAGTGCAAAACCTATCATTCGGGTGGTAATATACCCAACAAGTGTATGCAATATGCTCATCATAAGAAGGTACAAGGGAGCATTTCATAGTATGTAGGCATATGATGCAAGAACAACCAAATACAAGAGGCTCAATCAAACAAGCATGCATCATAAGTAAAGTGTCCAAGTCTCCAAGAGCACTAAGCATACATGCAACAATTGGAGGCAAGCGACAATGAACAAGATGTATCATGTGAGAGGCATGAACAAATATATCATCAACCCAAGAAAGCGAGTAATAGTGGAACATGGGTGATGCAACATAGCAAGCAATCATAGCGATCAAGTCAAGCAAGCTAGTAGCGCGACGATGCAACATACTAGGAGGAATCATGGCAAGCATGTCATTGGTGCAAATAGTGTGCATGAATAATTCACATGACATAGCACAAGCATGAAAGCAAGATATGAACAAAATATCATCAATGTATTGGTGAGAAGCCATATGTAAATAGCAATGGGTCATCATGACTCTCCCAACACAACAAGCATCGATAGCATGGGGCACATGATAAACATGGCAATAGCAACAAGGATCTCCACCAAGCATGCAAATACACATAGGAGTAGCATAATGGTGAATCATATGTAAGTGCAAGCAAGGGTCACAATTGCATGGCAAAGGCATAGAAAGAGGCATAACATGCAAAGTGAACACGATAGTATGGGCATGAGGTGGCAAGTGGTAAATAGCCCATAGCCGTGTGAGAGCCAAGTAGAAGATATGCGCGTAGTCCTTGCGCGAAGGGAACAGTGGTAATGGTAGTCCACAGGATCCCAAGTCATCGTTGTTCTCGAGAGCTCGTTTCGTCAACTCTTGGGATTGAGAGGTTGACGAATATATGTGAGTACCTACACAAAACAAAGACAAAGGGAAAATTGTGTGTGCGTGGTATATGTACACATCATCCATCATGATGCGCACGTGCATGTGTCGGTTAGCACAAAATATCCAATGCTCAAATAAATGAGATGCGTGATATAGAAACATGTCATCCATCATGATGGGTTTGTTGTTATGTATTTCATAATGGAGACTTAAATTGTGTAATGCATCATGAGAAATATCCAGAGCATTGTTATTCATGGAATGCATATGGTACATGCAATTATGGGAATCATGCAAGGTATGAAATGCATCAAGATCTCCTAATATGTATGAGGAAACTATGGGGGTCTCCTCATGAGCATTTATGGAAACATCACATGGAGAATATTGAAAACATCCAAAACAAAGCATATTTGGTTCAATGTGATCATGGCATGGCATAGTAGATGAATTGCGCAAATCATGTATAGGAAGCATGGCAATATCATCACATGAAAAACAAAAGCCAATGACCATCATCTCGTCATCTATGCCATAAGTGCAAATGGGATTGATTTTAATGGGGCATGCATAGTTACTATGTTGAGATTGTAATGATGCAATATGGGAGATCTCACTCATAGCATATGACAAGTTCAAAGGATTATCAAACATGAAGTGACCAATAGAATTTTCACATGATATCCTATGGAGCATAGCATCACAACTAGGCAACTCAACATGCTCATCATCATATTCATCATAAATTGGTAAGTCATGACATGAAGAAGTCTCACTAGCATGAAGCATGGTAATAGGTGGGTCAACATCATGGGAGCAATCGATGTCAAGAGAGTCCACTAGTGAGACAAGAGAAGCACCATCACCTATGTTACCTTTGGAGCATCGCTCATGTGTTGTAGGTGAGGTGTTGAAGATCCACTCGTTGTCATCTTCATCTTTATGGAACCATGTGGGGGTGCATCATTATCCACCATGGCCATCGTCGTCTCCCTTGGAGGGATGGAATCGTTGATGATAGGTGTGTCGTCATGTAGGAGACCTAGCACCAAAGAAGAAAACACACTAGGAGTAGAGGTTAAGTCGTTAGAAATCATAGTGGCCTCACATGCCCTGTCAACTATCTCACTCGCTAAGTGTTGTGGCTCACTCACCCCCTCAAGGATGCACACACTCATATGGTTGGTGGAGTCACTCAAATGGCGCTCAACCTCACATAGGATGTGTGGCATGCTCTCATGTGTGGGGCTAGTGGTGGTCACACTCATCCTCTCATAGGAAATGCTCTCAATGTCATGTATGGTGGAGTCACTCATATCACTCATGTGTTTGTGGCTCTCCTCACATGGCAAATGGGGCATCTCGACATATGTGGGTGTCGGAGAGATGTTGGTGCAAATGTCTCCATGCTCAACTCCTATTGCCGTGGTTGAAGGGGGTGGCCCTTGCTCGACCTTCTTGTCACCGTCTTGGTGTTGGAGGTCCATATGATGTGGCACCTCGTAGCTCATCTCCATGACCGAAGGGAGTTTCCCATGCTCGGCCATCTTCCTTGAGGGGCTTCCGAAGATGGAAGTGTCGCCCTCGCTTGTAGGTAGTCGCCTTGGACTTGATGAAGTCGATGTAGTTGTTCTCGTGGGAAGTAGGCGAAGATGCCGTACGTCCAAAGGCGAAGATGCCTTGATAGCACTTGGCGAGGATGCCAAAGTGGTTGTTGTAGCCGTAGCGTCGTCTTGGTGGTGGTCGTCTCGCGGTCTTCTCTTTTGCTCATTAAGCTTGGACTTGGCGTGAAGTAGGGCTTGTTGGGACTTGTGCATTTGCGCTTGTGGAGCATCTTCATGATGATGGTGTCGTTGTCGTGCTTCAGCTTGAAGGCGTTCATCGTCGTCGTGCACATGATGCTTGGAGGTGACTTGCCCTTCATGATGATGTGGATCACGAACGTGATGGTGGTCGCCATGTAGATGTGGACAAGGACGATTTTCACTTGCATCGTTTCCGCGCTCCGAAGACTTGTGGCTTGAATGTCGCCGCCTTGAAGATGATGAAGGGGAAGAAGACTTGATCAAGGCTCTAATCTCCTCCATCCTTGCATCTTGCTCCTCTTTATGTGTGGAAAGCTTCTTCTCGATGTGCTCTCGCAATCTTGATTGTGCGCCTTGTATTTGTTGTTGTAGATCGAAGAGTGACGCTTTGGTGATGTAGTTGTTCACGCCGTCGTTGTTGTCGAGGACCGGAGAGGAAATGCCTTGCCTATCCATCACAAGACTCGAGCAAATATGAGTGGGAGAAAGAGAAGAACTTATACCAATGTAACTTGACCGAAGTTGACAATGAATCAAGTTCACTCAAATGCGAACAATGAAATAGCACTATTGGTACCAATCCTTCGGTTCTCACACCTACACAAGTAAAGCTTATGGTGGAGCTCGGTGAGGATAGTGGCACAAAAATTTGATGCAAAATGTTAGCAAGAGTCGATAATGTTGAAAGAAATTCACAAATTCGCAAGCGAAACAAATGGACCAATAGCAATATGTGGCACACGGGAACACACACACGGATAGATAAATGGGGTCGTGCAACCAAGGAATGAGCACAAAATGTGGAATCCACGGAAAACGCTCGTGTTGCACAACTCAAGAGAGACGCTAGCACGATTTCTTAATAGGCGGATACGACACTTGTGCACAACCTATAAGATGCAAAATGTAGCAGCTTTTATCCCAAGTATGCTATGTATGTATGGTTCCCGGTGTTTCTCTCAATATGATCCAAGATGATCGGATATGACAATCTTATGTGTAATGTGGTATGATGCTATGGCACTTGCTTACAAGCTTCTTTGCTCTCTTTCTTTTTCTTAAAAGCTTTATTTCTTTTTTTTCTATATGGCCACTTTTGCACAATGCACAAACCAAGATAGCAATTGTGTATATGCGGGAACAAACTTGTGACACACGATATGATAACAAGATATGCACCACGATGATATGGTATGTATGCTATGGGAAGTATGATCACTAATGTGCAAAAGTCACGTTGCCGGCAATACTCAAATGGCTAGTCTCGACAGGCAAGTAACGCAAAATGGGCTAGGGGTTAACAATGCAATGGCAAGGGGAATATACAATGGAGGGATACCACGATAGCAAGATGATATGGAGGTTACCGTCCTTGGCGATGATGAGTGGCGGTGTTCTTGATGTAGAAACCAAGATGATGGAGACTCGTCCCTAAGTAGCCGAAACACCTTAGGAAACGAAAAAACCGCGAACTCAAAATCTCAAACGTCAAATGTCAAAATGGTGGTAGCGGGAATGCGGTGGTGGTTTGCACTTGGCAAAACGGAAGTGGGATGATGGGCTATACACGTGTCGGAGTTGAAGTTGCTGTCCCTAAGTACCCGAAACACCTTAGGAGACACAAGCCACAACTCAAACAAGCTCAAACAACAATTGGGTTAAGTTGGGGTGGTAGAAGTGTATGGTGGGCAAGCCTATGCGAAAGTTATGGAGGTGGTTGATGAAGAAGCAACCGTCCCTAAGTAGCCTAAACACCTTAGGAGACTCAAGTCACTACTCAAACAACCTCAAATGCTATGGGGAACAAAATGGGTTAGGTTGCGGAAGTCGGTGGTGGCAATGCGGATGTTATGGTGGAAGGCCTAGGCAAAGATGCCAAAGTTCCAAAAATTTTATGGAGTCAAATGGTGGTGAAACCAATGTGAGGACCTCGGGCACGTCGATAGCTTCAAAACTAGCCAAAGAACACTCAAATCGGAGTTCGGAGCGAAAAGTTATAATGAAAAAGGTGAAAGAGGCGGATGCTGAAATTCTGGGGAAAGTTTCTGGTTAGGCCGGAAGTTCCGGGCCTAGGGCCGGAAGTTCCGGGGGTCGCGGAAAAAGTGCCGGGGGTCTGGGGATATTTGGGGTAAACTTCCTATTTAGCCCGAAAGTTCCGGGTAAGGACGGAAGTTCCGGGGTATGCCGGAAGTTCCAGGGGTCGTGGAATTTCTTTCGGGATGAACCCTAAATTCCAGATCTGAGAATGGGGGAGGAAAAACACGATTTCCCGGGGCAAAGTTGAGACGATTTCGTGGATGGAAATGGGGGAAAAGAAGGGGAATGCTAGATCCACTCATAACACAACGAATCCATGGATCAAAATCAACAAAACATCATCCAAACCAACAAATCACAAAAAAATTTGGAGGCTATTTTTGGTGGGGATTTTTGGATTTAGGACGAAATCAACAAAATCAAGATAGAAAACAAAGGGTAGGGGCTCCAAAAACTTGATCAACGTGGCTCATGATACCAAGATGATGTAGGGCGGAACCCTATGTGGACGATCTTTCACGTTTGGAGGGGATCCTACGGGGAATCACGAAGAACACACGGAAGCACAAAGGGGAAACACGGGGAAAACGAGAGAGAATCACTAAACCGACAAGGAATCAATCACACGAGTGCTAGATCACCGACAACAAAGAGTAACATATGATCCACAATCAACAAAGGTAAGGATACAAAGGTAATCGATCTTCTCCGCGAGGAGGTCTTGAATCCGCGAGGGGATCTTCCCGTAGAGGGGTCTTGTATCCAAGTTGATCTTCTCCAAGGAGGCCGCGGTCTCTCACGAAGAGGAGATCCGATGGATGAGCGAGGCTCTATCTCACAAATGAGCTAAATCAACGCTAACTCTAACTAGGAGGAGGTGCGGGAGTATATATAGTGCTAGCCCACGAAGGGGTAAGTGAGGGCGAAGGGGTACATGGGCTCGGCCCAATACATTGTGCGCAGATAGGCCGGAAGTTCCGGGCGGGGCCGGAAGTTCCGGGCTCCGAAAGTTCCGGGCAGGTTCCGGCCGGGTTCCGGGCTAACCAGAGAGTTGGCGCGCTCGGGGCTGGTCTGGACTCCGGGGGCCGGAGGTTCCGGGCAGGCCGGAAGGTCCGGGGGCCGTAAGTTTCGGGCAGGCCGGAAGGTCCGGGCTTCCCAGAAGCTTGTCCCTGCTTCTTCTTCCTTCTCTTCCATGCTTGGCCTTGGTCCTTGGATCCTCCATGGTCGTCTCGGTTGTACCTGAGTGTATGCAAGGTCCATGCATGAGGTAGTAGCCATGTCTCACATGTGGAAAGTGAAGGTTCGAAGAGGAGTGAGTTCACCTTGTGCCCAATGGCGTATGGTTGAGGTCTCGTCATATGTCCTCTTGGGGCTTGGAGAGTAGTCGGAGTGTACATGGGGATGAACATGGGATGCTCCGCATCAAACATGAAAAAAGTACACGCATATCAAGAAAAAAATCATGAATTTGAAGAATGTGTGAACTTGAAAAAAATATGTGGTTTTAGAAAAATAAGGGACCTCAAAAAAAGAAAAAAATATGGATTTAAAAATTTACACAATTGAAAAAAATATGCGAATATGAAAAGTACGAGAATCAGAGGCAGCACCGATATAAACCAGGACAAGTCAGCACCAAAACCGGTCAAAACCGAGACCAAGGATAAACCTTGTCGAGTTGCGGTAGCTGGGGGTGCAAATTATCCAGTTTGGAAGTTGAGAAACAAATCTAGACTCCCGAAAAATTAGGAGAGACGGAAAATATAATTTTTACAAACAAAATAGCGGCTCCTTTTAGAGATTGGTACTTGGCCTCATAGTTAACCCACGCGTTTTTGAAGTTTGATACACTATCGATCATCGATTGTTATTTACAACGATTCATCTACCCGTGAAGACTACTCTTCCGGTCCAGACTATTCTGGATAATAGTGTTAGAATATATTGTTTAGAGATAGGAGAGTAGTTTAAATCCTTGTAATCTTATTCTCTCTTATCTCTTCTTCTGTTAAACCTCATGTAATCGAACCTGGATCGATCTCTCTTCTCTCGATCGATCCCTTCCTTGTAAGCCACGGCATGCTCTCGATATAATACAATGCGGCCCAGACGAAGGGTTCTACGCTTCCCAAAACATCTCACATGGTAACAGAGCCTCTTCCTCATAGACCAGGAATAGATCGCATCTAGCTACCGCAGTGACCGAGCAGCATGTCCACCACCACCGCTGCCATGACGGCCAGCACCATGGGCATGCTCACCACATCATCATCATCCTGTTGGAAATATGCCCTAGAGGCAATAATAAATTAATAATTATTATTATATTTCCTTGTTCATGATAATCGTTTATTATCCATGCTATAATTGTATTGATAGGAAACTCAGATACATGTGTGGGTACATAGACAACACCATGTCCCTAGTAAGCCTCTAATTGACTAGCTCATTAATCAATAGATGGTTACGGTTTCCTGACCATGGACATTGGATGTCGTTGATAACGGGATCACATCATTAGGAGAATGATGTGATGGACAAGACCCAATCCTAAGCCTATCACAAAGATCGTGTAGTTCGTATGCTAAAGCTTTTCTAATGTCAAGTATCATTTCCTTAGACCATGAGATTGTGCAACTCCCGGATACTGTAGGAATGCTTTGGGTGTACCAAACATCACAACGTAACTGGGTGGCTATAAAGGTGCACTACGGGTATCTCCGAAAGTGTCTGGTGGGTTGGCACGAATCGAGACTAGGATTTGTCACTCCATGTGACAGAGAGGTATCTCTGGGCCCACCCGGTAGGACATCATCATAATGTGCACAATGTGACCAAGGGGTTGATCATGGGATGATGTGTTACAGAATGAGTAAAGAGACTTGCCGGTAATGAGATAGAACAAGGTATCGGCATACCCACGATCGAATCTCGGGCAAGTATAATACCGCTAGACAAAGGGAATTGTATACAAGATTGATTGAGTCCTTGACATCGTGGTTTATCCGATGAGATCATCGTGGAACATGTGAGAGCCAACATGGATATCCAGATCCCGCTGTTGGTTATTGACCGGAGAACATCTCGGTCATGTCTGCATGGTTCCCGAACCCGTAGGGTCTACACACTTAAGGTTCGATGACGCTAGGGTTACAGGGAATAGATATAAGTGGTTACTGAATGTTGTTCGTAGTCCCGAATGAGATCCCGGACGTCACGAGGAGTTCCAGAATGGTCCGGAGGTAAAGATTTATATATGGAAAGTTGTTGTTTGGGTTCCGGGAAAAGTTCGGGTTTTTCTAGTATTGTACTGGGAAGCTTCCAGAAGGTTCCGGAGGATTCCGGAGGTCCAGAAATTGTTCCACCACGTCCAATACAGCAGCATGGTCTGTAAGGGGGCGCCCTAGCCTTAATGGGCCAGGGGCACCATCCCCCCAAGGCCCATGCGCATGGGAGAGGGGAAACCCTACGGGGGAGGGCCTCCACTTGACTTGGGAGGCACTCCTCCCCCCTTGGCCGCCGCCCCCAACCCTAGATGGGATCTAGGGGGGCCGTCCCCCTTCTCTCCCCACCTATAAATAGTGGAGGGGTGGGAGGGCATCCGCACCCCAAGTTCTGGCGCAGCCCTTCCCCTCTCCCAAGTACTCCTCCTCTCCCGCGGTGCTTGGCGAAGCCCTGCAGGATTGCCACGCTCCTCCTCCACCACCACTCCATCGTGCTGCTGATGGACGGAGTCTTCCCCAACCTCTCCCTCTCTCCTTGCTGGATCAAGGCATGGGAGACATCACCGGGCTGCACATGTGTTGAACGCGGAGGTGCCGTCCGTTCGACACTAGGATCTCCGGTGATTTGGATCACGACGAGTACGACTCCTTCAACCCCGTTCTCTTGAACGCTTCCGCTTAGTGATCTACAAGGGTATATAGATGCACTCCCCTCTCTCTCGTTGCTAGTCTCTCCATAGATAGATCTTGGTGACTCGTAGGAAAATTTTGAATTTATGCTACGTTCCCCAACAGTGGCATCATGAGCCAGGTCTATTGCGTAGATTCTATGCACGAGTAGAACACAAAGTAGTTGTGGGCGTTGATTTTGTTCAATATGCTTACCGTTACTAGTCCAATCTTGCTTCGGCGGCATTGTGGGATGAAGCGGCCCGGACCGACCTTACACGTACTCTTACGTGAGACAGGTTCCACCGACTGACATGCACTTGTTGCATAAGGTGGCTAGCGGGTGCCAGTCTCTCCCACTTTAGTCGGATTGGATTCGATGAAAAGGGTCCTTATGAAGGGTAAATAGCAATTGACATATCATGTTGTGGTTTTTGCGTAGGTAAGAAACGTTCTTGCTAGAAACCCATAGCAACCACGTAAAACATGCAAACAACAATTAGAGGACGTCTAACTTGTTTTTGCAGGGTATGCTATGTGATGTGATATGGCTAAGAAGAATGTGATGAATGTTATGTGATGTATGAGATTGATCATGTTCTTGTAATGGGAATCACGACTTGCATGTCGATGAGTATGACAACCGGCATGAGCCATATGAGTTGTCTTTATTTATTGTATGACCTGCGTGTCATTGAACAACGCCATGTAATTACTTTACTTTATTGCTAACCGGTAGCCATAGTAGTAGAAGTAATAAGTTGGCGAGACAACTTCATGGAGACACGATGATGGAGATCATGATGATGGAGATCATGGTGTCATGCCAGTGACGATGATGATCATGGAGCCCCGAAGATGGAGATCAAAAGGAGCAAAATGATATTGGCCATATCATGTCACTTTTTGATTGCATGTGATGTTTATCATGTTTATGCATCTTATTTGCTTACAACGACGGTAGTAAATAAGATGACCCCTCATTAAAATTTCAAGAAAGTGTTCCCCCTAACTGTGCACCGTTGTGAAAGTTCGTCGTTTCGAAGCACTACGTGATGATCAGGTGTGATAGATTCTAACGTTCACATACAACGGGTGTAAGCCAGATTTACACACACGAAACACTTAGGTTAACTTGACGAGCCTAGCATGTACATACATGGCCTCGGAACACAAGAGACCGAAAGGTCGAGCATGAGTCGTATGGTGGATACGATCAACATGAAGATGTTCACCGATGATGACTAGTTCGTCTCACGTGATGATCAGACACGGCCTAGTTGACTCGGATCATGTAATCACTTAGATAACTAGAGGGATGTCTATCTGAGTGGGAGTTCATTAGATGAACTTAATTATCCTGAACATAGTCAAAAGCCCTTTGCATATTATGTCATAGCTCGCGCTTAGTTCTACTATTTTAGATATGTTCCTAGAGAAAATTTAGTTGAAAGTTGACAGTAGCAATTATGCGGACAGTAGAAGGCTTATGTCCTTAATGCACCGCTCGGTGTGCTGGACCTCGAACGTGGCCTGTGGATGTTGCGAACATCTGACATACGCGTTTTGATGACTGCATGATAGTTCGGTAATGTTAAATGGTTTAGAGTTGAGGCACCGAAGACATTTTTTGAAATGTCGCGGAACATATGAGATGTTTCGAGGGTTGAAATTGGGATTTCAGGCTCGTGCCCACGTCAAGAGGTATAAGAGCTCCGACAATTTTCTTAGCCTGCAAACTAAGGGAGAAAAGCTCAATCGTTGAGCTTGTGCTCAGATTGTCTGAGTACAACAATCACTTCAATCGAGTGGGAGTTGATCTTCCAGAAGAGACAGTGATGTTTCTACAAAGTCATTGCCACCAAGCTGCTAGTGCTTCGTGATGAACTATAACATATCAGGGATAGATATGATGATCCTTGAAGTGTTCGCGATGTTTGACACCGCGAAGGTAGAAGTCAAGTAGGAGCATCAATTGTTGATGGTTGGTAAAACCACTAGTTCCAAGAAGGGCAAGGGCAACAAGGGATACTTCATGAAACGACAAAACAGTTGCTCCTCTAGTGAAGAAACCCAAGGTTGAACCCAAACCCGAGACTAAGTGCTTCTGTAATGAGAGGAACGGACACTGAAGCAGAACCACCCTAGATACTTGGTAGATAAGAAGGCAGGCAAGGTCGACAGAAGTATATTGGATATACATTATATTATTGTGTACTTTACTAGTGTTCCTAGTAGCACCAGGGTATTGAGATACCGGTTCGATTGCTAAGTGTTAGTAACTCGAAGTAAAAGGCTACGGATTAAACGGAGACTAGCTAAAGGTGAGATGATGATATGTGCTGGAAGTGTTTCCAAGGTTGATGTGATCAAGCATCGCACACTCCCTCTACCATCGAGATTGGTGTTAAACCTAAATAATTGTTATTTGGTGTTTGCGTTGAGCATAGACATGATTGGATTATGTCTATCGCAATACGGTTATTCATTTAAGGAGAATAATGGTTACTCTGTTTATTTGAATAATACCTTCAATGGTCTTGCACCTAAAAGGAATGGTTTATTAAATCTCGATCATAGTAATACACATTTTCATGCCAAAAGATATAAGATAGTACCACTTACTTGTGGCACTGCCATGTAAGTCATATTGGTATAAAATGCATGAAGAAGCTCCATGTTGATGGATCTTTGGACTCACTCATTTTTGAAAAGTTTGAGACATGCGAACCATGTCTATTGGTGTATACGCATGATGAAACTCCATGCAGATGGATCGTTTGGACTCACTTGATTTTGAATCACTTGAGATATGCAAATCATACCACATGGGCAAGATGACTGAAAAGCCTCGTTTTCAGTAAGATGGAACAAGATAGCAACTTGTTGGAAGTAACACATTTTTGATGTGTGCAGTCCAATGAGTGCTGAGGCATGCAGTGAATATCGTTATGTTCTTACTTCACAGATGATTCGAGTAGATGTTGAGTATATTTACTTCATGAAACACAAGTCTAAATTATTGAATGGTTCAAGTAATTTCAGAGTGAAGTTGAAGATCATCGTGACAAGAGGATAAAATGTCTATGATATGAACATAGAGATGAGTACCTGAGTTACGAGCTTTGGCACACAATTAATACACTGTGGAAATTGTTTCACAATTAGTACCGCCTGGAACACCATAGTGTGATGGTGTGTCCGAACATCATAGTTGCACCCTATTGGATATGGTGCGTACCATGATGTCTCTTATCGAATTACCACTATCGTTCATGGGTTAGGCATTAGAGACAACCACACTCACTTTAATAGGGTACCACGTAATTCCGTTGAGACGACACCGTTTGAACTATGGTTTGGAGAAACCTGAGTTGTCGTTTCTTAAAGTTTGGGGCTGCGACGCTTATGTGAAAAGGTTTTAGGTTGATAAGCTCGAACCCAAAGCGGATAAAATGCATCTTCATAGGACACCAAAAACAGTTGGGTATACCTCCTAATTCAGATCTAAAAGCAATAGGGATTGTTTCTTGAATCGGGTCCTTTCTCGAGGAAAAGTTTGTCTCGAAAAAATTGAGTGGGAGGATGGTGGAGACTTGATATGGTTATTGAACCGTCACTACAATTAGTGTGTAGCAGGGCACAGGAAGTTGTTGCTGTGGCACCTACACCAATTAAAGTAGAAGCTTACGATAGTGATCATGAAACTTCGGATCAAGTCACTACTGAACCTCGTAGGTCGACAAGGACGCGTACTACTGCAGAGTGGTACGCAATCCTGTCTTGGAGGTCATGTTGCTAGACAACAATGAACCTACGAGCTATGGAGAAGCGATGGTGGACCCGGATTCTGACGAATGGCTAGAGGCCATAAAATCCGAGAGAGGATCCATGACTTTGGAAGAAATACTTGATGGTCGTAAGGCTGTTGGGTACAGATGGATTTTAAGAGTAAGACAGACAATGATGGTAAGTATCACCATTAAGAAAGCTCGACTTGTCGTTAAGATGTTTTCCGACAAGTTCAAGGATTTGACTACGATGAGACTTTCTCACTCGTAGCGATGCTAAGAGTCTGTTGGAATTATATTAGCAATTACTGCATGATTTATGAAATCTTGCAGATAGGATGTTAAAACATTGTTTCCTCGACAATATCCTTGAGGAAAGGTTGTATGTGATACAACCAAAAAGTTGTCAATCCTGAAGAACGCTAACAAATATGCGAAGCTCCAGCAATCCTTCTAAGGACTGGTGTAAGCATCTCGGAGTTGGAATGTAGGCTTTGATGAGATGATCAAAGATTTTGGGTTTATACAAAGTTTATGAGAAACTTGTATTTCCAAAGAAGTGAGTGGGAGCACTATAGAATTTCTGATGAGTATATGTTGTTGACATATTGTTGATCAGAAATGATGTAGAATTTCTGGAAAGCATATAGGGTTATTTGAAAAGTGTTTTTCAATAGAAAACCTGGAATAAGCTGCTTGAACATTGAGCATCAAGATCTATGAGGATAGATCAAAAACGCTAAATGGTACTTTCAAATGAGCACATACCTTGACATGATCTTGAAGGTGTTCAAGATGGATCAGTCAAAGAAGGAGTTCTTGCCTGAGTTGTAAGGTATGAAGTTAAGAGTTAAAGCTCGACCACGACAGAAGAGAGAGAAAGGACGAAGGTCGTCCCCTATGCTTCAGACGTAGGCTCTATAGTATGCTATGCTGTGTACCGCACCGGAAGTGTGCCTTGCCATGAGTCAGTCAAGGGGTACAAGAATGATCCAGGAATGGATCATTGGACAGCGGTCAAAATTGTCCTTGGAGTAAATAAGGACATGTTTCTCGATTATGGAGGTCATAAAGAGTTCAGCGTAAAGGGTAACATCGATGCAAGCTTTAACACCTATCCGAGTGACTCTGAGTAGCAAACCGGATACGTATAGTGGAGCAACCATTTGGAATAGCTCCAAGTGAAGTGTGGAAGCAGCATTTACAATATGACATAGAGATTTGCGAAGTACAAACGGATCTGAATATTGTAGACCCGTTGACTAAAACCTCTCTCACAAGCAAAACATGATCAAACCCCAGAACTCATTGAGTCTTAATCACATGATTATGTGAACTAGTTTAGTGACACTAGTAAACTCTTTGTATGTTGGTCACATGGCGATGTGACCTGTCAATGTTAATCACATGGCGATGTGAACTAGATTATTGACTCTAGTGCAAGTGGGAGACTATTGGAAATATGCCCTAGAGGCAATAATAAATTAGTTATTATTATTATATTTCCTTGTTCATGATAATCGTTTATTATCCATGCTATAATTGTATTGATAGGAAACTCAGATACATGTCTGGGTACATAGACAACACCATGTCCCTAGTAAGCCTCTAATTGACTAGCTCGTTGATCAATAGATTTACCGTTTCCTGACCATGGACATTGGATGTCGTTGATAACGGGATCACATCATTAGGAGAATGATGTGATGGACAAGACCCAATCCTAAGCCTAGCACAAAGATCGTGTAGTTCGTATGCGAAAGCTTTTCTAATGTCAAGTATCATTTCCTTAGACCATGAGATTGTGCAACTCCCGGATACCATAGGAATGCTTTGGGTGTACCAAACGTCACAACGTAACTGGGTGGCTATAAAGGTGCACTACGGGTATCTCTGAAAGTGTCTGTTGGGTTGGCACGAATCGAGACTGGGATTTGTCACTCCGTGTGAAGGAGAGGTATCTCTGGTCCCACTCGGTAGGACATCATCATAATGTGCAAAATGTGACCAAGGGGTTGATCACGGGATGATGTGTTATGGAATGAGTAAAGAGACTTGCCGGTAACGAGATAGAACAAGGTATCGGCATACCGACGATCGAATCTCGGGCTAGGGTTATAGGGAATAGATATACGTGGTTACTGAATGTAGTTCGGAGTCCCGGATGAGATCCCGAACGTCACGAGGAGTTCCGGAATGGTTCGGAGGTAAAGATTTATATATGGAAAGTTGTTGTTTGGGTTCCGGGAAAAGTTTGGGTTTTTGTGGTATTGTACCAGGAAGCTTCCAGAAGGTTCCGGAGGATTCCGGAGGGGTCCGGAGGTCCGGAAATTGTTCCACCACGTCCAATACAACGGCATGGGCTGTAAGGGGGCGCCCTAGCCTTAATGGGCCAGGGGTACCATCCCCCCAAGGCCCATGCGCATGGGAGAGGTGAAACTCTAAGGGGGAGGGCCTCCACTTGACTTGGGAGGCACTCCTCCCCCCCTTGGCCGCCGCCCCCAACCCTAGATGGGATCTAGGGGGGCCGTCCCCCTTCTCTCCCCACCTATAAATAGTGGAGGGGTGGGAGGGCATCCGCACCCCAAGTTTTGGCGCAGCCCTCCCCCTCTCCCAAGTACTCCTCCTCTCCCGCGGTGCTTGGCGAAGCCCTGCAGGATTGCCACGCTCCTCCACCACCACCACTCCGTCGTGCTGCTGCTGGACGGAGTCTTCCCCAACCTCTCCCTCTCTCCTTGCTGGATCAAGGCATGGGAGACGTCACCGGGCTGCACGTGTGTTGAACGCAGAGGTGCCATCCGTTCGGTACTAGGATCTCCGGTGATTTGGATCATGACGAGTACGACTCCTTCAACCCCGTTCTCTTGAATGCTTCCGCTTAGCGATCTACAAGGGTATGTAGATGCACTCCCATCTCTCTCGTTGCTAGTCTCTCCATAGATAGATCTTGGTGACTCGTAGGAAAATTTTGAATTTATGCTACGTTCCCCAACACATCTGCCTTTGCCTCCTCCTCCTCCACCTCCACCAACACCTCCCTGCTCGGATCGCCACCGCAAGAGAAGCTCACGAGGGGAAATTTCCTGCTCTGGAAAGCCATTGTGTTGCCCCAGATCAAGGGGGCCCAGATGGAACATCACCTCAACTTGCAGAGCCCGCCACCACCGGCCACGCTCACCATCACCAAGGAAGGCAAGGACGAACAGGTTGTCAGCTTTGCACGCTCCCTCTGGTATGCACAGCAGCAGAAGCTCCTAGGATTCTTGATGGGATCCCTATCCCGCGAGATCCTCGCACAGGTCGCCACACTCTCGACGCCGGCCGAAGTATGGAGTGCGATCCACGCCATGTTTGCTTCTCAAAGCCAAGCTCACGCCATCAACACGCGCATTAAGCTTACGAATCTTCAAAAAGGTAATATGTCTATGGCAGAATATCTTGGAAAAATTAAAATTCTTACCGATGAAGTCGCCTGCACCACCGCCGCGCTCTCCGATCCGGAGATCGTGTCCAAGATCCTCGCCGGCCTCGACATGGACTACAACCCTCTGGTCTCTGCCCTCACCGCTCGGGTGGAGCCAATCACCGTACATGAGCTGTATAGTCAGCTCCTGAGTTTCGACGCCCGCCTCAACCTTCTTCACGACGCCAGCATTCGGCAGTCCTCCGCCAACTCCGTCTCTCGTGGCCGCGGCCATGGGCGCGGTCACCAGGGGTAGCACAGCGGCGGCCGTGGGCGCAGCAACGCCGACTACTCCAACCACAGCAACGCTGGCTACACCAACACCGGCTGCAGCGGCGGCAGCAACTACAACAACAGGGCTGGGGGTGGCGGCTTCCACAACAACAACATCCGTCGCCCTTCTCCTTCTTCCCGAGCACGTCCTCGCTGCCAACTCTGCAAGAAGCCGAGCCATGAAGTCCTGGACTGTTGGCATCGCTATGATGAGAACTTTGTTCCTGATGCCAAACATGTTGCAGCAGCCATGCCGAACAAGGAGGAGACGGGGTGTGGTACGTGGACTCTGGTGCCACGGATCATGTCACAAGCGAGCTAGAACAGCTTGCACTTCGTGAACAGTACCATGGCGGCGATCAAATTCACACCGCAAGCGATGGAGGTATGGATATTCAACACATTGGTCAAGCCCTTATTAATTCCCCTACACTTAAACATGATCTAGTCCTCAAAGATGTTCTTCATGTACCTCAAGCTGATAAAAATCTTGCATCCATGTCTCGTTTAGCTCGTGACAATAATGTCTTCTTTGAAACTCACCCTCGTTACTTTTTTATCAAGGATCGGGCAACGAGGGAACTCCTTCATCACGGTAGATGCATTGGAGGTCTCTACCCCATCACATCCGGAGCTTTTAGTCGCAAGTGTCGTCAAGTGTTTTCTGTCATCAAGACCTCTTTGGCAAGGTGGCATCAAAGATTAGGACATCCATCTTCGATCATTGTTAAACAAGTAGTCAATAAAGGCAACCTCTCGTTGTCACATAGTTCAAGTAGTGAGTCTGTTTGTGAAGCTTGTCAATATGCCAAGAGTCACCAACTACCCTATCCCAAGTCGAATCGTATATCACATGCTCCTTTAGAACTTATTTTCAGTGATGTATGGGGACATGCAAGAGATTCCTTTGGTAGAAAGAAATACTATGTCAGTTTCATCGATGATTATAGCAAGTTTACATGGATTTATTTGCTTAAGTATAAGTCTGAGGTTTTCTTTGTGTTTCAAGAGTTTCAAAAACTTGTTGAACGACACTTTGATCGAAAAATTTTGACAGTCCAAAGTGACTGGGGAGGGGAGTATGAAAAGCTCAACTCTTTTTTCCGTAGCATAGGCATTGAACATCATGTTTCTTGTCCTCATGCTCATCAACAGAACGGTTCCGCTGAACGGAAACACCGTCACATTGTTGAAGTTGGTTTATCCCTTCTTGCTCATGCATCTATGCCTCTCAAATATTGGGACGAAGCTTTTATCACTGCCACATATCTTATAAACCGTCTTCCTAGCAAAGTCATTGGCAATGTCACTCCATTAGAGCGTCTCTATCAGCAAACACCTGGCTACAATTTTCTCAAAATATTTGGGTGTGCTTGCTATCCCAACCTGCGTCCGTACAATCGTCATAAACTTGAGTTTCGTTCTACTCAATGTGTCTTTATTGGCTATAGTAATCTTCACAAAGGCTATAAATGCCTAGAAGTTGCTACTGGAGGAATCTATATTTCCCGGGATGTTGTGTTTGATGAAATGCTTTTTTCGTTTGCTAAACTTCGTCCCAACGCCGGAGCTCTTCTTCGTGCTGAGATAGCCCTCCTTTCCGATCACGGGGGTGAATTATATAAGGCTGACAATGTGCAAAATTCCACTCAAAACGGTGGTTCTGATGATGTTCATCCATGCATAGGACGTGATTTCATGTGTGCAGGCCAGGACAAAAGTGGCGCAGGACACGAGGACAATCTCCCTGATAGCAGCGACAGTAGCGGCGCGCGATCCAGCGCCGATCCGCGCGTCAGGGCTGCGTCAGTCCCTCGCCACGAGCCGGATTCCCATGCAGCCAATCTGCAGGCTCCCAGCTCTCCTGCGGCGGATGTGGTCGACCGGCTGCGTCTGGTGGACCCCGCCAGCCCACGCGCCTGTGCCCGCGCGGGGGAAACCGCGTCGCCATGTGGCGTGCCAATCGACAGGAGCCCGTGCTGCCCGCGCCTCAATCCGGACGACGACAACGACGCATTTGTGCGGGCCAGATCCTCCTTGGATCACGTGCCGGATGCGCCAGGATTCGCTGCAGCCCCTGCGCGGATATCTGTCTTGGATCAGGAGCCGGATCATGAGCTGGGATCTTCTGCGCCTGACTCTACGTCACCGTCCGCCACAGGATCCCCTACGCCAGCTCCTGAACTGGGTTTTTCTGCGCCTGCGCCCACGTCATCAACACTTCCGCGCCGACACACTAGATCACAGTCAGGTATTATCAAGAAAAAGGAATATACTAATGGTACGGTCAGGTATGACAAAGTCAAGCGTGCTTTTCTCAGTCATGTTGGAGAACCAACCTGTTTGCATGATGCTCTTGCACATAAATATTGGAAAAAGGATATGGATCATGAATATGATGCACTCATGAAAACTAAAACATGGCATTTAGTACCACCAAGGCAGGGTCATAATATCATAGACTGTAAATGGGTATATAAGATTAAGAGAAAATCTGATGGAAGCATAGACAGGTACAAGGCTAGACTAGTGGCTAAAGGTTTCAAACAGAGGTTTGGTATTGATTATGAAGATACTTTTAGTCCTGTTATTAAGTCAGCTACTATTCGACTTGTACTGTCCATTGCTGTTTTCAGAGGTTGGAGTCTACGTCAGCTAGATGTTCAGAACGCGTTTCTTCATGGTGTTCTTGAGGAAGAAGTGTTCATGCGGCAACCACCAGGATATGAGGTTCAAAGTGCACCACATTATGTCTGTAAGTTGGATAAGGCTTTATCTGGTTTGAAACAGGCCCCAAGAGCTTGGTATTCCAGGTTAAACATGCAATTACAACAACTTGGGTTTATACCATCTAAGGCAGATACTTCATTGTTCTTTTATCATAAAGACAAGATCACTATATTTGTGCTTGTTTATGTTGATGATATAATTGTTGCTAGTTCAAGTGCACATGCTACCACTTGTTTGCTTAAGGATCTGAAGTTGGAATTTGCTCTCAAAGACTTAGGTGATCTTCATTATTTTCTTGGTATAGAAGTTAAACAGATAAAGGATGGAATACTTCTTACACAGGAAAAATACACCACTGATATACTCAAGAGAGTAGGATTGGAACATTGCAAACCTGTGAGTACACCAATTTCAACCTCAGAAAAACTTACAATTGACAGTGGAGAAGCACTTGGTGCAGATGATGCAACAAAGTACAGAAGTGTTGTTGGTGCTTTACAGTATTTGACTCTTACACGTCCTGATATTTCTTACTCTGTTAATAAAGTTTGTCAATATTTGCATGCACCTAGAACAACACACTGGACTGCAGTAAAAAGGATCTTAAGGTATCTCAAATACTCAACAGGTCTTGGACTTCAGATTATCAAGTCAATGTCTTTGCTTGTTACTGCCCATTCTGATGCAGACTGGGCAGGGTGTGCTGATGACAGAAGGTCCACATGTGGTTTTGCTGTGTTTCTGGGAACTAATCTTGTGTCATGAAGTGCAAGAAAATAGGCCACTGTTTCTAGGTCCAGTACAGAAGCTGAGTATAAGGCTTTGGCTAATGCTACAGCTGAGGTAATGTGGATACAGACTCTGTTATATGAACTTGGGATCAAGGCTCTACAAGCTGCCAGGTTATGGTGTGATAATATTGGTGCAACCTACCTCTCAGCTAATCCTGTTTTCCATGCACGAACTAAATATATTGAAGTTGATTTTCACTTTGTCAGAGAAAGAGTAGCTCGCAAGCTACTTGATATTCGGTTTATCCCAACTGGTGATCAACTCGCTGATGGCTTCACAAAACCTCTTACTACAGGGAGATTGAATGAATTCAAGAACAATCTTAACCTTGGTAAAGGTCACTCGGTTCAGATTGAGGGGGAATGTTAGAATATATTGTATAGAGATAGGAGAGTAGTTTAAATTCTTGTAATCTTATTCTCTTCTATCTCTTCTTCTGTTAAACCTCCTGTAACCGAACCTGGATCGATCTCTCTTCTCTCGATCGATCCCTTCCTTGTAAGCCACGGCATGCTCTCGATATAATACAATGCGGCCCAGACGAACGGTTCTACGCTTCCCAAAACATCTCACAAATAGGAGGGATGATAGGAATGGAGGATGATCTGGTCGAGGCGCCCCATACGGGCGTCCATGATGGCGCCTCTGTGATTCTGGGGAGCTTCCGTATGCGGTGGTGCCCAGGCATCATCCCTTTCGCTCCGCGACGAAGAGACAGGGATATTTCTCGCAAACTTCGCCGGCAAACTTCGGGTTGGGTCGTTGTTGCTTCAGAGTTCTGGTTTGACTGCGCACCCTTTCTTTAGGAATGTGCTCCTCGCCATGAGTTAGTTTGCAGCATAACCTGGTCTAGCACCCTTTTTGAACCGGTACGCTGCCGGCGTGCATGCATGTTCCATCCGCTAGTATTCGAGTTGGGGAACCGGCAATGAGCTCGAAGATGGTGCCGCGGAGGAGAACGGCACCGAATGAAGCTGTCTACAAGGATGATATGCCCAAATTGCGAGGCTACGGTTTGATTAACTTTGATTTGTAAGTTAGGTGCGGCAATCCAGTTTTGTCGGTACAGTGAATGCATTTAGTTGGCCAACGCAGACGGCAGATATACAGCGTCATCTGCCAGCTTGTACTCAACTTGAAGATAGCTCCTGCCACCACTACCACGACAGGTACAAAGATTACATCCCTATCTGCCACAAGTCACTATTATGCTAGCCATCATGTCATCAGAATTTGGAAGAAATACAAAACATAATTAACAGCACAGATTACACACTTCAGTTGCGTGTGCCTCACGGAAATTCTAAGCTTGAGTGAGTGGGTCAAGTGTCCCAACACTGGCAAGAGAGAGGGGCAAATTCAGTTTGCTGAATAATGTTCCTTCTTAATTTTATGATATGACGGATCTAATGAGTAAGAGTGAATTGCTAAAGAAAACATAGCAAGAATCATCAAATGACACCAACAAAAAGTATCTGAACCCAGGTGCCGAACTGCTCAAGCCAACCCAAATCGGGCAACTGCTCTAATCTTTCTTTGTACTCTGCATCAACATCTGGGTCCCGCCAGTGGCTAATTAAACCGGAACAATGAGTAACGGGTATGGCAACTGTTCCATTAGATCAGCACTCTCATTTCTTATAAATACAAGACATTAAAATACAATAAATGCAGCTCAAGCACAGAACATGAAAACAATACGTCTAACGTGCTGAAACTTAGCTTTCACGCAGAACTCCTATTCAAAATCTGATTCTTTTTCACACATTATAAATCCCTTTTCTGGTGCTTAGCCGATACATAAATTAGCATAACTAAAAACAGGATCAATAGCTCACAGGAAGAACCCACTAGGTTTTTCATTTATAGCGGAATGCATAGTGTAAAAGTGATGCATGACAGTCAAATTATGGCAAAAGGCCAGAAACCTCTGTGTTTTCCTATTTTCCTAATTATCAAATGCAAAATTCATATATGTGTTTATAGCAGCCTGACCATGTCCCGATTCCCTACGTAAATAACAACAATATACAACGATGCCAAGAAACAGGAAACAAAAGGTCATATAAACTAATCATTGTGGCATGATAACCCTGATTAACCATATGAGAGGGGAGGCATGAAGAATTGTCTCAGTCCCTACACATATTTCACAGGACGTAATATCGAAACAGTTTATTAAAAACGTGGATATCCCCAGTCTATGTATCGGTTGATCCGTGCAGTTACAATGTGTTTGATGACCTGCATTATTTATTTATTTTTTGCTTCCCTGCATTTGTTTCTCAGTGTATTTTATCCAGCTAGTTGACAATTGAATAAACGACCATACACTTATTTTGTAAAGAAACTTTGCATTTTCCCCAATAAGTTTTCCATATTCGATTATTCATGTGTGCTCTTTTTCAAGGGTATTTTTCATGCCGTCTCCTGCATTTACGTGGACACGGAGGGCTGTCTATTCATAGCAATGAGACTATTCATTGCAACAGTAAGTTTTTTGATCCGACGGCCAATGTCCCCCAGGAGCGAGATTCGACGACTGGCATCGCATCATGAAAAGGATCCGATGGCCACCATTAATTCGTTGAGTTCTGAGAGAGCCAGGATTCTCTCACGGTTCTTATTACACCGGTATAATCATCAAACAAAAAACTGAGATTAAAGTCACAAGTGTCACTGATTGTAAGAGACTCATGGGAGTTTGGATGCCTCTTTGATTTCCGGGATTGACCAAAACATAGTAGAAATAGGAAAAAAGCAGTATGAAAAAAGCATGTACTCTTGAACACAAATAGAGGGCGGTGGTAGCTTAATTCTTTACCAATCCTAGTGCTCAATTGCCTGTTCTACAAGATGGTGGTAGCCATTTGATGCATCTGTACTTCTTCAACCACGTGTAGTTGATTACTCTTCATAGAGGTTGTCGCTGACTACTGAGGTCCACTGACCAACCGCCCCCTCGAGTATGCATCCATGAGCTTTTGCTAACTAGCTTCTACTGCTCCTCATCGCCCTACCTCTTCAGATTTTCATTGGACTTGAGAGATAAATTTGAGCAGGACTTTTCTAATTTCTGGAGTCAAGGACGCCGAAAAGTTTGTTCCCTTCAATTTCGCTTGCCACTCCTACTGGAAATGAAGCCTCAAGCGCATTGTGTGTTCGTATCCTATCCGAAAGTATCCCTAATCCTAGGGGCACATCAGGGAAGTACGAAGCCATTAGGTGCCCGTGCTAAATCTAATTCCTGGCATCTCCTATTCCCTACTACTAATCTTTTGCATCCTCTTTTCGTCCCGTCCTGTATCAAATCGTCTAGATTTATACTACTGCTGGCCTTTGCCACTTCTCACTCATGACCATTTGATATGATAGCTACAGAAAAGTGTGTGTCACCTAACAGAGCACAATTCTACTTGGGCGAAGACCGAAGAGCGACGAGTAATATATATGCTCTCACATGCATAATTAATAAACAATTGATTTACATGATTGAATGTTGTGGAGCCCATGACACTGGCTAGTACGTTGATTCATGGTCATATATCTAGTGGAAACCAACGACCAGAAGAAACTTGGAATGTGGGCTGTCAGATCGGTAAGGAACTACAATCATCAGAGGTGGGATCATAGCCAGCAACTTAAACCCAATTTTGTAGATAACCCTCCTCTCTGTTACCATCGGAAAGTTTGATCTTCATCTCCGATATTGTGGCGCGATGGAGACTTGCCCTCGCTCTTCGACAACAGTGAGGCATAGCTCACTATGAGAGAAAGACAGAGTGCGGTGGGAGCCCGTTCCTTCTGAATCATGGTTCTTGGTCGACCCAAGCAACGTCTAATGCTGCCCTTGTTTTGAAGTAATCCATTTTCAACCGACTGGCTGCTGTTTGGCAAACAACTTTTTGCTTGTGTGTGTGGCTGGGCAGACAGCAGATACACAACATAATCTTTTTCTAAAAAGAATACACAACATCATCTGCCCAGCTAGCACTGAACTTGAAGATACCTCCTGTCACTGGTACCACGACAACTACAGAGATTACATCCATATCTGTCACAAGTCCTTATGCTGAAGGATGTGATCAGAATTTGGAAGAAGCACAAAACATAATCAACACCAAAGATTACATACTTCTGTTGCGTGTGCCCCACAGAAGCACATTCTATCTAAGCTTGAGTGGGTGGGTCAAGTGTCCCAACATTGGAGGAGAGAGGGGCAAATTCAGTTTGCTAAATAATGTTTCTTTTTCAATTTTATAATATGACGGATCTTATGCAAAATAGTGAATTGCTAAAGAAAACAGAGCAAGAACCACCAAATAACACCAACAAAAAGCCTGTGAAGTGTGAACCCAGGTGCTCAACTCAAACCAAATTAGACAACTGCTCTAATCTTTCTCTCTACTCTGCATCAACATCCGGGTACTGCCATTGGCTGAATTAAACTGGAACAATGAGTCATGGGTACAACAACCGTTCCTGTAGGTCAACACTCTCATTGCTCGTAAAAACAGGACATTAGAAGACAATGAATGCAGCTCATGCACAGAACCTGAAAACAGTACGTGTAATGACAATTGCTTGCATGCAGAGCTCCTGGTCACAATCTGAATCTTTCCACACATTAGAATTCCCTGTCCTGCTGCTTAGCCGACACACAGAACAGCATAACTAAAAAACAGGATCAATAGCTCACGGGAAGAACCCACTACATTTTTCATTTATACGCGAAATTGTAGAAGACTATAGGATGCAACTCAATTGTATTCCATCGGAGTCGGTTACAATATATATAGGTGGTGTCTTGCGTGACAAGCCAACTATCCCTACAATATCTCTAGAGATCAATCTATACAAGGCTAGAGATAAGAGGAGAATCAGTCGGAAATAAGTACAAAGATATCACGTTTCAACACCCCCCGCAGTCGAAGCGTCGGCATCGGCGATGCAAAGACTGAAACGGAACTCCTGGAATGCAGCGGTAGGCAATCCTTTGGTCATGATGTCGGCAAACTGTTGGGTGGTCGGGACATGAAGAACACGAAGCTGACCCAACTGAACCTTCTCGCGCACAAAGTGAACATCGAGCTCAATGTGTTTGGTGCGCTTGTGCTGCACCGGATTAGCCGCGAGATAGGTGGCCGACACGTTGTCACAGAAGACCACAGTAGCCTTCGGAAGAGAAATCCGAAGCTCACCGAGAAGATGACGAAGCCAACAAGTCTCTGCAACGACGTTGGCAACAGCTCGGTACTCGGCCTCAGCACTCGAACGGGAAACAGTAGGCTGCCGTTTAGAGGACCAGGAGACCAGAGAATCACCGAAGAAGACACAATAGCCGGTCGTCGAACGTTGAGTGTCTGGACAGCCAGCCCAATCCGCGTCAGTATAAGCAAGGAGCTCAGTCGAGGGCGGATGCACGGAGACGAAGACCGTAGGTCGGGGTGCCACAAATGTACCGAAGAATGCGCTTGACCAAAGACCAGTGAACGTAACGGGCGAGTGCATATGCAAGCAAAGTTGTTGCACCGCAAACTGAATGTCTGGTCTGGTGATCGTGAGGTACTGAAGGGCGCCCACAATGCTGCGGTAAAGAGCGGCGTCAGTGGCAGGCTGGCCGGCTAGGGCGGAGAGCTTCGGCTTGGCCTCAGCAGGTGTAGCGGCTGGCTTGTAGTCAGTCATGCCGGCACGGTCCAGAAGATCAAGAGCATACTGTCCCTGATGCAGAAAGAACCCAGTGGCATTACGTCGCACATTAATGCCGAGGAAGAAATGCAACGCACCAAGATCCTTCAGCCGAAACTCAGAACTGAGACGACCAATGATGTCGTGAAGAAGATTCGCTCGGGAGGCAGTGATGACAATATCGTCAACATAGAGCAAAAGCAGAGCCACATGATCAGCCCGATGCAGCACGAACAGCGACGTGTCGGAGGTGGTGCTGCGAAACCCGAGAAGACATTGGAACCCGGCGATGCGCTGGTACCAGACGCGTGGGCCCTGTTTGAGGCCATATAATGACCGTGACAACAAGCAGACATCATCCGGTCGGTGAGGGTCGACGAACCCAGTCGGCTGCTGACAGAGGACTCGCTCCTGAAGATGGTCGTACTAAAAAGCATTGTTGATGTCGAGCTGATGTATGAGCCAGTGACGAGAGGCAGCCAGCTGAAGAACCACACGAATTGTGGCAGGTTTGACGACCGGAGAGAAAGTCTCAGAGAAGCCAACACCGGCACGTTGTGCAAATCCACGAACAACCCAGCGAGCCTTGTACCTGTCCAGAGAACCATCCGGGAGGAGTTTGTGATGAAAAACCCACTTGCCCGAGATGACGTTCGTGCCGGGGGGACGCGAAACAAGGGTCCAAGTCCGGTTGGCGACAAGAGCATCATACTCAGCGCGCATAGCGCGGTCCAACGCGGATCACTCAACACAGAACACACCGATTGCGGAACCGGAGAGAGGGTCGTGACGCTGAGGTTGTGGTAGCGCGGGTTCGGCTGGTGCACACCGGTCTTGGCGCGCGTCACCATGTGATGATGAGGCGGCGGGGGAGGCGGGCGTGGACCGCGACGCCGAGGGGCCACTACAGCCATACAGCCAGCTCGGATGATGATGAAGATGCCCCGGGTGTTGGTGGCGAGGGCGGCGGCGAGGCATGGGCAGGCCCGGCCATCGGGGCCGAGAAGGCCGGCTCCTCCAGAGCCGACAAGGAGCCAGGGGGCTCTGACTCGGTCGTAGACGGTGATGAAGGCGTAGACGGGCCCGAAGGGACCGGCTCCTCCTGAGCCGACGAGGCGCCCGAGAGCCCAGCGGGGGGCGCGCCCGACTCTGCCAGAGGCTCGAGGCGGCGACCCGGCGAAGCCTGGGAAGCCGGCTCCTCCAGTGCCAAGAGGCGGGGGCCCGGCGTGGCCGGGGAGGCCGACTCCTCCTGAGTCAGCGGAGGGAACACCTAGGGTGGCGAGGCAGCGGGCGATGAGGCCGCAATCATGCCTGGCCGGCGAGGTGGTGGCAGCGCAGAGGCTCCACGAGGCCGGCGAGGGGAGTCATCCAAAGATGGCGAGGGACGCGACGTTGCCTGCTGAAACAGAAAAACAACCTCATCAAAATAAACGTGCCGAGACACGATCACACGATGGGACTCCGGGTCGTAGCAACATAAGCCTTTGGTGTTTGGTTGGTAGCCAAGAAAGACACAAGCGGTGGAGCGAGGCTCCAGCTTGTGTGGTGTCGTGGCGGTGATGTTAGGATAACAAAGGCAACGGAAAACATGAAGATCATCATATGATGGAGGTGACCCGAATAAGAGGTGATGAGGGGTGTAGTTCCATCAGGGTTTGCAAGGCCGGATGTTAAGTAGAAGAGTAGCTGTGGCGAGGACATCGGGCCAAAACCGAGCAGGCATGTGTGCATGGAAGAGCAATGCGCGAACACTCTCATTAAGAGCGAAGAACACGTTCGGCACGACCGTTTTGCTAAGATGTGTATGGACATGTGAGGCAAAAAATAGTGCCATGAGTGGATAAAAGGGTGCGAATAGCGAGGTTATCAAATTCCTTTCCGTTGTTGGTTTGAAGATGGGCAATGGTGCGGTGAAAGTGGGTGGCAACATAGGCGTAAAAAGCATGAAGGGAGGAAGCGACGTCGGATTTGCGGCGCAACGGAAAGGTCCAAGTGAAATGAGAAAAATCATCCAAAATCACAAGGTAATATGATAAACCCTAATTGCTAGGAACGGGTGATGTCCAAACATCACAGTGAATAACATCAAAAGGAAAAGTAGCAATTGATGATGAAGATGAAAACGGCAAGCGGACATGTTTTCCTACGCGACAGGCATGACAAGTGTGTGCCTCCGATTTATTACATGAAAAGGGAAAAGTATGCAAAACTTTATGAAGAGCGTCGGTGCCGGGATGGCCAAGACGAGCATGCCAAAGAGAGACGTCGGCGTGGAGAGCGACGGGACCACTGCTTGTCGTTTGGCCACACGGGTAAAGATCGCCGGGGGAATCACATCGGTGCAGAACCTTCCGGGAGCGGGCATCCTTGATAGAAAAACCATGTTCGTCAAACTCAACGGTAACAGGGTGTTCACGAGTAAGAGTACGAACAGAGAATAAATTTTTTTATTAAGGATGGAGACACAAGCACATTATTGAGAGGTAATGAGGATGATGAGAGAGGGAGGGAGGAAGCGTCGTGGTGGGTGACGGGGAGCGTGGATCCATCACCGACAATGATGCGAGAGAGAGGGGGGTACAGAGAGACACGAGAGAGGATACCCGGGTTTGACGCCATATGAGCAGCGGCTCTTGTGTCCATGTACCAGTCCCCGCCGCCAGAGTAGTTGCTTGGGGAAGTGGCGGCGTGGAGGGCGGCTAGGAGGGTCGGGTCGTAGGTGTAGCCGGTCGGTGCAGCGCCGTAGGGGGGCGACATGGCAGCGCCGTAAGCCATGGTCCCGTTAGACGCTGAGGAGCCGCCGGGTCCGGAGCCTCCTAGTGCGGCCAAGAGGGCCTGATGAAGACCCGGGCGAGGGCCAAGTAGGCCCGGAGCAGGCACCTGCGGAAGTGGCATCGAGTAGGCGTGCACCACCCCCGTCCAGGGGTTGTACCCCGTGAGCCAGGGCGGGGGTGCCGCGGCCTGAGCAGGAACGGGTGAAGCCGCCTGGCGGGGCTGAGAGCCGCCGTTGCGCCTCCCCTTCTCTTCTGGCGGCCCTGGTCAGGGGCGGCGGGCGGCTGTGGAGCCGGCGCGCGGGGAGGCTGCGGGAGGGCAGCGGGCCCCTTGACGGTGCCGGCGTGGAGGGCGGCAAGAGGAGCTTGTCGTGCCGCGTGACGAAGGCGCTTCTCCTCCATGCGAAGGTACGTGACCGCCTTGGCGTACGTCGGCGTGATGAGGGAGAGGGTGGCGGCGGATTGGCCGAGGTCGGGGTGGAGGCCGGGAAGGAGGTTGGTGAGGAGGACGGAGTCGTCAACGTTCATGCCGACGTCGCATAGCTCGTCCGCGAGAACCTTCATCCGCGTGCAGTACTCGGCCGGGAAGGAGGTTGGTGAGGAAGACACGGCGCTGAAGTTGATTGTCGAGGAAGAGATCGCACAGCCGTGTCCACATAGCGTACGCCGACGGATCACGGGCGTTCACCATGTTGAAGAGACCTGGAGAGATGGTGAGAAAAAGCCACATGACGATGCAGGCATCCACAGCAAGCCACTCGTCATCGTCTTTCATGTCGCGGACATCGACGCTGCCATCAACATGCTCGATGAGGCGGAAGGAGCGGAAGAGGAGCGCGAAGTATGTGCGCCATGCGTTGTAGGATGGTGAGTCGAGGTTGAGGACGACGGGAACGTGGTCTTTGATGTGGAGCTCGTTGAGGCGATCGGAGGTGAAGGCAGCACCGGCGAAGGAGCCGGCGTCGGAGATGTCGGGTTTGGAGCGAGACATGGTGGTGGTAGGTAGGGGTGGCGGCAGCTGCTATAGAGGAGGGAGTAGCGGCGGCGGCGTGGTAGGGTTTAGGGTTTTGGTATGCGGCGGCGGCGGCTGCTATAGGAGGAGTAGTAGCAGCGGCGGCGGCGTAGGATGGTTAGGGTTTTGGTGCGGCGGCGGCGGCTTGTGGTACAGGTGGCGGCGGCAGCAGGAGAGAGGGGCGGCGGCGGCGTGAGTCGCGGCGGCGGCCTAGAGCGGAAGCGAGAGAGATCGGAAAAAAACTGATACCATGTAAAACACTATAGGATGCAACTCAATTGTATTCCATCGGAGTCGGTTACAATATATACAGGTGGTGTCTTGCGCGTGAAAAGCCAACTATCCCTACAATATCTCTAGAGATCAATCTATACAAGGCTAGAGATAAGAGGAGAATCAGTCGGAAATAAGTACAAAGATATCACGTTTCAACAGAAATGCGTAGTATAAAAGGGACGCAGGACCATCAAATTATTGCAAAAACCATTGCGTTTTCCAGTTATTCTTAATATGGAATGCAAAAATCGTATACATGTTATGCTAGCCTGACTATGTCTCGATTCCCTATACCTAAATAACAACACCAGACAAAAATTTCAAGAAGAAGACAACAAAAGGTCGTGTACACCATTATTTAACCATTGTGGCATGCTCACCATTATTTAACATGCACGCGTTGAATAGGCACGAAGGATTGTCTCAGTTCCCATGAATCATGCACATATTTCACCGGATGTAGGATCGAGCCGTTTTTTTTCTTTACAAAAAGCGGATATCCACGGCTATGCATTGGTTGAACCACACAGTCAATGTATTTTATCATGCAAAAAAAAAACAGTCAATGTATTTTTATCCAGCTAGTTTTTTTTTCCAAAAACAGGATGCCGAAAATATATACCCTTGAGCACGAGTAGAGGACGCTGGTAGCTTAATTTGCTACCAATGCTAGAGCTGAATCACATGATCGAGAAGACCTGGTCGGCTGGTCCCACTGGCCATTTGATGCATATGTACTAGGTCAATCAAATGTGGTTCATGACTCGCCATGGAGGTTATCGATGACTGCTGAGGTCTACTGCCGAGCCGCCTCCTCAAATATGCATGCATGAGCTGGTGCTAATTAGCTTCTACTGCTGTAGTGTTGCCACAACGATGCAAGTATGGACGCCGGGCCTGATCTCGCCGGCCTGCTTGTGCTAATTAGCTTCAGACCAGAGAGATGAATTTCAGCAGGGCTTTTCTGAAGCCAGCAACACAACGACCAGTATATGCAAAGTTGCGTGCACACCAATTACTCTAGTTCATTGTCAACCCTACCACACGGAAGAATTTGTCCCCTTCAGTTTCGTCTACCACTCCTACTGGTAATGAAACCTCACACAAACAGCGGGTTTGGATCCAGTCTGGAAGTATCACTAGACCAAGGGATACATCACCAAACTAAGAGCTCCAACAAGCACCCATGCTCTGGTTCCTGGCTCATGTTCCCTACTCGTCTAATGTATCATCTTCCCGTCTATTTCATCTAGCTTTATACTACTAGCGCCGGCCTTTCCCATCCATGGTCGTTTGATATATGTACAGAAAAGCGTGGGTCGCCTAACAGAGCATGGTTCTATTTGGGTGAAGATTGACCAGGGGCGGAGACAAGGGGGGGCGAGCAGGGGCTAGACCCCTGCCAATCGCTCGCCCCCCTCAACCGTTTTCAGCAGGCTGTATACTATACATCGCTAATGGCCGCAGCTAATGGCATCATTAGCCCATATAAAATTACCAGTATTACTCGTATTATTTCATTGCACCAGCAACACTGAATACAAAAAGCCAGAGCCCAATAGCCCATAGTGTTTTCCCTCTGGATACAATGTGATCCATCCGATCTATTGAGTGCGTCTTCTACTGGACTCTTAGGGCTTTGCCGTGGCCGCCGGCCGCCTTGCATGCCATCCGCCGTCATGCATATCCTGCTAGAGTGTTTGCCATTGCCGCGGCGGCCGCCCGTCACGATGACTACACCATCCACTGGTCTAAGTCCGCTGTCCGGATACAACCAGACACAGGTGGATTAGATCCTCAGAAATTCAGAAGGCTGCTAGCCAGGTGACCAGGATCGAAGATATTGGCAGCAGGTACCACTACGCACCAGTAGTTCCTTTCATGAATTATGATCTTAGTCTGGTTAATTAGCATTGCGTACAAAATAGAGCTTTCGACAATTTTGTGCATCTTCGGATCCACGACATGAGGTATTTCACGTGTCTAATACATCCACAGTGGTGGAGTTCCGTATCCTGTAGTCTTTTCTAGTCAAAAATGGACTCAATTTGAGTGTAAACTTGCCCATTTCCAGCTGGATGTTTGTAACCATCTAAACCTAAAAATCTCATCTTCACATGCCAATTTAATTGTCAGATGGTTTTAAACAAGTAAAGCCACTACACACTCAATGGTTGATCGGTTGGTCATAACTCTTCTAATATCAACCGCGACAACCAAACAAGCATTTTCGGTATGAACTAGTCAAGAAAATGTTTTCGAATCAAAATGAAGACGATTTTTTTCAACATTATATGATTGTCTATATTGTTAAGGAAAAATAGTTGTAAAGTTCACATTATCAACTTGTCCAACATTGGTGGTCGTAGAGTCAATTTAAGTTAACAGAAATATCACATTTTTTTGTAGTTTCAGATATACATTTTGATGATTTATCATCAACACTATCGTAAGCCTTAAAATATGGTGATTTTCCATGACTTTTTGTGAATGTTGGCTTTTCGTCCCCTGATGACCAAATCCTGGCTCCGCCCCTGGCCGAAACGCCATTTGGAAGGACGTTCAGGTTGGATCTAAACTCATGCAAGATGGTAGACGACAGCCCTTTGGTGAACAGATCAGTAAATTGTGAGCTCGAGGGAACATGCAAGACGTGTGCCTCGCCCAGAGTGACCTGATCACGGACAAAATGAAGATTGATCTCAATATGCTTGGTGCTAGGCGGCGGAGATTTGAGCTCGTGGAGTAGTTTCCGCAGCCAACAAGATTCAGCAACGCAGTTAGCGACTCCGCGGTACTCAGCTTTAGCGCTTGATCGAGAGACAGTCCGCTGACGCTTGGAGGACCAAGACACCAAATTGGATCCAAGGGAAACACATAAAGAGAGGAGTTCAAGTGTGCTGTTCAGCAGAGATGCCCGCGTGTATAAAGAATGGCGAGGTATGGAGAAAATATATAGACTCTCTAAGGAACACTAGCAAGGTTGGGTTTTTTCCTGGATTTTATTTCTTCTACCTGAACCTGAAGTTATAGTATGACAGCATAGTGCAGCTAGCTCCTGGCTCACCCCTATCTGTTGTGCTTTATCGTGCAACGGATCAAGCCATCAGGAATACGCTCTTAGAGCATCTCCAACAGGCGCCCAACGCACGGCGTGCTAAAATCTGGTTTGCGGCGCGCCCATCGCCAGGTTTGACGCGGCGCACAACGCTGGCTCCAATAGCATTTGCGCCCGCGCGCTGAATTACATATGCCGCGCGCGCGGTTTTTGCGCGTCCGCTGGAGCGCCGGGAACAGTAGCGCGCGCTAAAATCACTACCTTTTTCGCGCGGCGCATTTATAGTGCGGCTGTTGGAGATGCTCTTAAGTTTATGCACTAAAGTTACTTTCAGATTTTTTGAAACAAAGGTACATCAGATTTAACGAGACTGCATTTCACATTTTTGTCATATGTGTCGTCAATCATAATAAATAAATGTGAGAACCATATTACAATTTTATTATTATTTTACAATACCTTATAAAACTACAGTCCAAATATTATTTTTTAGATTTTATAAGGCAGTCAACAAAGATAGGAGTATATGTTGTAGGTACCAAGCATCCGATGTGTCATGTTCACATTAACTTTTTATTCACTGTTAAGTACTTAAAATTAGTTCTGGGAATACTTCAATATGTAATATTATGTCTTCCTACTGTAGAATACATCTTATACCTTGCACTATTGGCTCTCTTCACTGGAGATAACTCCTCCCTGTCTTACATGGTCTCATAAATTTCAGACAAACATGCTTGCATCTTTTTCACTATGCAAGGTATTTGATGGCTTGCTTCTATCAAAAATCCTTTTCCCTGTTCTATTAAGTGATCTGTAGAGAAATTATAGTGTACTTATTGTTGGCATACTTTTGTTGCCTTGAGAATATGTACAGTTTCTAATTGTGCGGTTCGACAATGTTGCACTGCAGCACCAGGCTGCGCATGATTGCTCATGACATTCTGAAAATTTAATCACCATTACCTCCTTGATGTTGCAGCTCAGTGGTTAAAGTTAAGGCCTCAACTGGTAAACAAAACATTCAGTATGAATTGTATGTAATCTGAAGAACCTAACTGCTAGCTCATCCCTATCAGTTGTGCTTTATCGTGCAGCAGATCAAGCCATCAGGAATTCACTCTTAGGTACATCAGATTTAGCGAGACTGCATTTTACATTGTTTTTCACATGTGTTGTCGATCATAATAAATAAATGTGAGAACCATATTACAATTTTTTTCTATTTTACAATACCTTATAAAACTACACTCCAAAAAATATTTTTTAGATTTTTTTTGAAAGAAAAAGCTAGACCAATCAATTTGTTTATACAGTGGAGCTGTCCTGGTAATCACTCAACAAGAATGACCATCCAAGGACAGAACGACAAGTATCACAGGATCAAAAAGGATTCTAGAGACAAGAGAGAGGATCCAACTTGATACATACAGGTGCCATGATTGCTCAAAGGCACACTTATTTCATCCACGATTAATCATCATCGCCCTAGCACGAACTCCACTGATCAATCTAGCAAATCCAAGAGCATAGCTATAGGACCAGGGTATCCACATGTAAACCAGAGCATCACATGAGCTCCTATGATAGCAACTAAAACATGAACAACAACCTACAAACCCTAAAATAGCATGGATCCACAACTACAGAGCTCAAATAAGGAACCAATGCATGAGTAGGGCATAGAGCAAAAACCAGACGAGCACCACATCAACATAGCCACGGCCATGTCCCATGCAGTAGCCAAAGCAGAGGAGCCGGAGGAAGATGGGGCTCACCAAGGGAGGTTGTAGCCGAGGCAGTACTCAGTCCAACCGGCGAGCAACCATGTCGGAGTTGCGCCGTGCACGGAATACATGTCAAACAACATAAACAATCAGATATGCTATCACAACAGGCCAATAAAACATCTAGTATAACAATCAATGTAATCAAGGCGGGGCTAGGCAATACAGAAAGCAATGCATATTTGATAGACCGGTTTATCTATCACTGGAACTGTAGAGTATTTAGATGACTGCTAATAATAGTATGTCACTGCAGATATATCTGTAAGTCAAATGGAATGTGTTTTGTTAAAAACGCAATTAATGGCATGATTTTGATAAAGCCACATGATGCTAGAGGGTTAAAGGATAGTTTTCATCAAGAATATGCGCATTGGGATACACACACATGTTAGTAAATCAAGAAACTACATATGTTCCTATCTGGAGGCACCCATTCGTATTGCAAGCAAGACACTGGACAATAATAGCAAGGATTTGCAGTAGAGTAGGACCGATTAATGGCTTAGGATATACCTCGTGTGCCGGTGAACCTTAGATCTGAAAGCTCGTGCACCTGTCGAATAGAATGTTTATTAAGAGAAGGATTTCAAACTAACAGTACCTGACAGAATGACTTTTAAGCAACCAGGTACATAACAAACACAATGAATGTCTACATAGTACCCCATCTCTCTGAATACTGAATACATGCAGGCTCATTTTGAAGTACATTTTAGGAGCAATGGAAAACCAGGAAAATAGAAACAACTCACAATGAAACTAAAACTAAATATTGCACGCCGTCGAGACCACTCTGCGGTGCAACATCTACCGCAACAGAAGGACATCAGGGTCAATTAGGCAACTATGTACGGCCACCACCGGACAGTTCAGAACTTCAGGAGGTGCTTACTCTATTATCGATACAGCGATGCATCTTGTTAGAATTAGAAAATAAATGTATATGCTAGCAGTTGGTATTCCCAGGGAGAAAATAAACAATCCGTCACTGAATTATGCTTATATAGTCAGCCATGAATAAACTACACGTGCACCGCAAGATCAAACCAACCATGTGCAATCGGAGAGAAGTAACAGACTGTCCTTTTATCTTGTATATCTTATATGGAAGTCTGCCATGCTGATGCTGTTTATGTAATCAGTATAGAATCACATATCAATCTATTTTTTATGTCCCTACAAATTTTGTTAGACGAACTACACAGCAGAAGCAGTTTTAGCTAACATAAGAATACGCCATCATTAGCTATACAGGTGTACAAAACCTCGATAATTAAAACATCGTCATTTTTCTCTAGTTTGCGACATAACTATATTACTGAGCATGATTTGCTCACCTGATATAGATCACAAACAGGTCCCAATATACTTGAGGCAAGCTGATGAACATGCCCTGAGCTCCCAGCAGCTTGACATGCGTCACCGCTTTTCACATGTGTAACCAATGGGCAGACCATCTTGTAGATGCATGACTGCACAACAGAACCTTGAAAATAGCCTAGTTCAAAATGAAACCAAAGAATGAGTGAAAGATAAGAAGCATGATATATTGTAATTGTTGGATTGATATATTCAAAATTAAGAAGCATGATAGTCAGAGAAAACTATATCACATATTATAGCAAGAATATTCAACTACTATTGAATAAAAACAAACTTAAACTATTATTCTTTCCAAATCTATTAGTTTGGAAATCAATTGCATCGTGGGTCATGTAAACAGAGAAGCAAATGTGAAATTTAGATGTGGTTCAGAATATTTTAGTGGTCCCATCCATAGTCCAAAAAAGACATTTTGGGACTAACATGCATGTGGCTAATGCACGAATATCATGCATGTTGGGCTAACAATATTCTGAAATCAAAATCTGCACACCATTTATCACATGTCCTGATTTATAAGGCTGAACTAAAGAGATAATAGATATTACTAATGGGGTCATTTTAATTACTATAATTGTCATTTGCCCCAAAAAACAGTTGAAAATATCCTATATGCCACTGGGTGTCGTCTCATGTAAACTAAAATTCAGACAAAAATATATAACACTAACTTAGGCAAAAAGCACTCTGTCCTTCGTTTCTTTCTGTGCCCGTCGACCATTCAAATGATGGCACAAAGTGAAAGCAAACAGAAGGAAAGGAGAGGGGTCACTCTGCTCCCAGTGAATTTGTCCATATGCACAAATATAAATCATGCCCACTAATTTGTCGATATGCACACATATAAAACAAACTGAGGAGTTATGAGCATGAGTTAACAAAAGACTACCAATCACTCTAGCAGATGGAGCCATCCCACTCTATCCTCTCAGACCGTGACACCTCTCGGAGAATAGTCGAAGACAATTCTCCAGAGGTTGGAGACAAACCTTTCTAGGAGAAATTGACCACCGCAACACGTATCCTTCCAACCAACCGCGAGCAGCAACCTAAATAACAATAGATCAAGCCGCAAAGTCAGCCTTGGAGAGAGTGT
>NC_041386.1:678863841-678870701 GCF_002162155.2 Triticum dicoccoides | reverse complement strand
GACTCGAAGGAAGCGACCCCCCAAGGGCCTCCCCACTGGCCACGAGAGAGAAGGTGAGGGCCGGTGGGGATGGGGAAGGGGTGGGGGCGTGGTGGTGGTGGTGGTGGATGACGGCGACGAC
Source organism: Triticum dicoccoides (assembly GCF_002162155.2). NCBI lineage: Eukaryota > Viridiplantae > Streptophyta > Magnoliopsida > Poales > Poaceae > Triticum > Triticum dicoccoides. Next base: position 678,870,580 of record NC_041386.1, on the reverse strand, counting down.
GGCGCGGGTCCGGCGGGCTAGGCGAAGGAGATGGCGGAGGCGTGGGGAGATGCTAGGGTTAGGGTTCGGGGGGAGGAGGCGCAGAGGAGGAGGAGGAGGAGGAAGAGGGACGAGCGAGAGCGGCAGGAGGCGACGGCTAGGTCTACGTCACAGGAGCCCCCCCCCCTTTATACCCCACCTATGTGAAATGACTGAAATGCCCTCGGCGGGGCAGGAAATTTACATGTGGTGGCATGGTCGAGGTGAAACTATTCATTCCTACAGTACCAGGATTTGATCCGACGAGCGAGGTTGTTCCAGGGGTCGATCTGACGGCCCAGATTGCATCAAGCAACCAGATCCAACGGTCAAAAATCCAAATCGCTGAGGAGGCTCGGTGAGACATTCCTCTCTTATTTCCGGATGCACCAGTCCTCGATTTTTCTGCCCGTCGACGGCATCCACTCCATATTTCCGAGAGCTTGCTGGACCACCATTCATATCTCCTTTGCAAACACGCAGTGTTTCATGAGGTGGTTGATTGACTCTCCCTCTTGATCACATTGTGGGCAACTATCCTGATGGTCAAGGCCTCGCCTAGCTAGTCGGTCAGAGGTCCAACACCGGTTTCGTGCTGCGAGCCAGATAAAGAAACGGCATGGCAGAGATGTCTTGGCTCTCCAGGTGAATTCTGCCATTCGCGCCACCTCACGTCCCCAGAACAAAGCCTCGTACACAGATTTTGCAGAGTATTCGCCATTCCTTTCCCATGTCCAATCAACAGTGTCCTGCTCATCCTGTACTAGCACCATATCCACCACCCTTGTCCACAGCTTCATGTATTCATCTAACTCATATGAAGACATCTCCGGTCCAATGTCCCAGCATTTTTGCAGTACTACTTTCACTCTTTCAAACATCAAGACATGGCAATGCTGAGTGAAGAAGAAGATGATGATCTGATCTCTACGCTCCCCTGTTGGAGCAGTGGAAGAAGTTGCGAGAGCCCAGGACCAGCACATTGGTCTCCGGGTCCAGATCTGCGCGCATGCCCAATACAGTATCTTATCATCAGTGATCGATGCGGCTCGAAGTTGGACTGCAGAACTAATCAACTGCGGTCTCTCCTTTCCACGCAACCAAGCCCATGCCCCTCCCTGCCACAGCCACATCAGCCGCCCCCGACGACCTCTACGGAGTACGCTTCAACGGGGCTGGATACGCCAAGGGTGTTTGATGCCATGCACGCAACTGGATGGGTGCAGCCACATGTCCATGTTCTCTCCACACGGCCGCGGTGAACCTTGAGGGGCTGACGCTCTCTCCGCCAAAATGCGAAGCCGGCTCCTCCCTGGCATTATATAAGGGCCAAGTCAGGGTCTTGCAACTACTCCCTCCGTCCCATAATACAAAAATTGCTCTTGTATTATGGGACGGAGGGAATAGCGTCCAGCAACGTCGACCAAGTATGTTGTGGTCCTCCATCGCTTTGTGGGTGCAGCTCGGCACACTGCTTGCAGGTGGATGGGCCCCACAGTCGCCGTCAACATGTCAGCCTTGTGCAATCAAGCCTGAGGGTAACTTCAGATGGGGTATCGTTGAAGCAATATTCACGAAGACGAAAGACTATAACAAGAATAAACAATCTCAGTCGTGCTTGCATTCTGCCCAATTTCGTTTTCTTCCTTTCCTCGCCTCATTTTGCTATCTTGTCCCAAGTTTGTTATTTTGGTTCAAAAATCAGTGAGAAATGCGGATGCCCCTTCTAAAAGAACTTCAAAGTTTGAAAGGATCGATATAGTTGACTAGGGGAGGGGGGTGAATAGGCAACTAACACTTTTTAATTTTTTCTTTACCAATTTAAACTTTGCATGAGATAAGCTTGCACAAGTAGAGGCATGAGATAACAAGAGTGGAGCCGGTGGAGACGAGGATGTGTTACCGAAGTTCCTTCCTTTTGAGGGGAAGTAAGTCTCCGTTAGAGCGGTGTCGAGGCACAATGCTCCCCAAGAAGCCAGGGACACCGTATTCTCCTCACGCCCTCACACCACTACTAGGAAAAGGACTATAGATAGGATTGACACTAATGGCGCATCAGGGTTGTAGTGCGCCACTACTATATACTAATGGCGCACTAGTTTGTGATGCGCCATTAGTGTGGAAGACACTAATGGCGCACCAGAAAAACGGTGCGCCACTAGTAATAAAGTTTTTTTTTCATTTTTACATACATACTAATGGCGCATCCGACCGAAGTGCGCCATTACTAGTTCTAACAGACAGACAGTGCGCCATTAGTATATAATTTTTTTTACTTTTTTGCAAAACTACTAATGGCGCACCACCTGCAGGTGCGCCATTAGTAAGCAGGCATACTAATGGCGCATTTGCTGGTGGTGCGCCATTAGTAACCTGGGACCTCAACAAGATATTTTGGACAGCCACACCTACCCACTCACTTTCCCCACTTCATTCCCTCCACCTCCTTCTCTAAACTTTCGGCTGCCTCCTCCTCCTCACCTCATTTGCACCATAGATTCATCAAAATTAAGTGGTGAAATTACCTTTTTTGATAGGTAAGTAAGGGGAAAGCTATCTTCATGTTGTAGATCTACTTTTTTTCTCCCTAACTCGCTCCAACAACGTGCACATGCACTTTTTGTGGCCTAGCTAAATCTATGTATGTTTGTGATGTTGCATATGTTTGTGGTGTTGCATATATGTTTGTGTTTGCAGGTACCGGTATTTGAAATGCGATAGTTGCCAATATTTTGCCGGAATGTTGATTCATTTCCGTTTCGGCAAGAATTTTGGCACTATGCATTCTTTTTGGTCATATTTTTAGGGAAGGCCATGCCAAATTTTTTCTTGATTCTAAAATATCATTTTGCTCTACCCCGCAGGCGACCATGGTCCGCATGATGACCGAAGGCATCGTGAATAGGTTTTTGAGCTCCGCGAAGGCCGAGATGCTTCAAAAGAACGAGACGGAGATAAGATGTCCATGTCGAAGATGCAAGCTGAAGAGCCTTATTGCGGACCAGGATTCCGGGCAGGTGCGGGACCACCTACTCTTGCGTGGTGTCATGGATGGCTATCGGTGGCAAGGTGATGAAGATGACTATGAAGTTGTCCATGGGGGTCGGGCAAGAAATGAGGAAGGGCAACAAGACAACCACCGCGGTGAGGGCGGGTGAGAAGACGAAGAATCTCCAGGACATGATCACGACGATGATGCTGTACACAGTCATCATGTAGAAGATGTCGTATATGATGATGAGGAAGATCAAGACGAAGGGCATGATCATGAAGATGAAGATGCCGGAGCAGACGACGATGGAGGCTGGGTGCAGGACCCTCATATTCAAGAGTTTCTTCTCAAGAAGACGGATAACGCAAGAGCTGCCGCCCGAGAGAAAGCCAAGCTGGATCAACTGGAGATAGACGCGGTTACTCCATTGTATGAAGGATGCAGGCCCGAGGATACCCGCCTGAAAGTAACGCTCATGGCTCTGGAGATGAAGGTAAAATACAAAATGACCGACGCATGCTTCGACGAGAACATGTCATTCTGGCACGAACGTCTTCCCAAGGGGAACAAGTGCCCGACCAGTTTCGAGGAGGCGAAGAAAATTGTGTGTCCTCTGGATTTACCACACATGAAATACCATGTGTGCATGAACAATTGCATCATTTATCGGGACGAGCACGCGGAGTCTACCATATGTCCGGTGTGCGGCTTCACTCGATACAAGAAGAGGAAGAAAGCTCGTCGAAAATTGGTGTGGTACTTTCCGATCACTCCTCGTCTGCAGCGGTATTTCGCGGACCCTAAGGTAGCAAAGCTCCTGCGTTGGCACGTGGATAGGGAGGAGAAGAAGCGGGAAGATGACTGAAATGATCCGGAGATAAATAAAAAAGACAAGATGCTGAGTCACCCTAAGGATGCGAGCCAGTGGCAAGCGTTGAACTTCGAATACCCAGAATTTGGGAAGGATCCAAGGAACATCGTGCTGGGCACGAGCACCGATGGAGTCAATCCGTTTGGCAGCCAGAGAAGCACACATAGCACCTGGCCTGTGTTTGTGTGGATGTACAACCTTCCCCCCTGGTTGTGCATGAAGAGAAAGTACATTCACATGAGTATGCTAATTGAAGGGCCGAAACAACCAGGGAATGACATCAATCTGTATCTGGGGCTACTGAAGGAGGAGCTAGACACGCTGTGGAAAACGCCAGCAATACGTGGGACGCTGCAGAGAAAGAATATTTCCTATGAGAGCCGCACTGCTCACAATGGTGCACGACTATCTCGGTTACGGATATCTCGTGGGGCAGGTAGTCCACGGATTTTCTGGATGCGTAAGGTGCATGGATGACACAACGTATCGCCAGCTAGATAGAGATCCCGGGTCTTCGAAAATCGTGTTCATGGGACATCGAAGGTGGCTTCGCAACGATGACCCGTGGAGGAAACGCAAGGATCTATTCGATGGTGAAACCGAACCCCGAAAACGCCCGTGTATGAGGAGCGGCGGGGAAATAGACGAGCTGTTGAAAAATTGGAAAGACTGCCCACTGTCGGGAAAGAAGCAAAAGGCACCAGAGCCGGGAAAGAAGCGAAAGGCGCCAGAGCCGCTGCTGAAGGTATGGAAAACGAGGTCTGTTTTCTGGGACTTGCCGTACTGGAAGATCCACCGTGTGCCTCATAGCCTTGATGTCATGCATATCACGAAGAACGTGTGCGAGATTCTGCTTGGTACCCTGCTCAACATGCCAGAGAGGACCAAAGATGGGCCGAAAGCAAGGGCAGACTTGAAATCAATGGGCATCAGGCAGGAGCTTCACGCTAATGATGATGATGATGATGATGATGATGATGATGATGATGATGAGGCGAAGCTGGACACAGAAAGTCGTCGCAAAGGCAAAAAGGCCAAGAAGACCGGAAATGACTACCCTCCCGCGTGCTTCACTCTAAGTCAGGAGGAGATCGAGCAGTTTTTCACCTGCCTCCTAGGAGTAAAACTTCCTCACGGTTACGCGGGGAAGATAAGCAGATACCTAGACCCAGCGAAGCAGAAGTTCAGCGGGATGAAGTCTCACGACTGTCACGTGCTGATGACGCAGATACTTCCAGTTGTAATCCGTGGGATCATGGACGCGCACGTCCGTGAAACGCTATTTGGCCTATGCAACTTTTTTGACGTCATCTCTGGAAGTCGATTGGCGTGAGGCAACTCAGAAGGCTACAGGAAGAGATCGTGGTGATACTATGCGAGCTTGAGATGTACTTCCCACCCGCATTCTTTGACGTTATGGTGCATCTGCTGGTCCATATCGTGGAGGATATCATCCAACTCGGGCCGACGTTCCTGCACAACATGATGCCGTTCGAATGGATGAATGGTGTCATCAAAGGATATGTTCGCAACATGTCATGTCCAGAGGGAAGTATAGCCAGGGGCTTTCTGACCAAAGAGTGCATCTCCTACTGCACGAATTATCTAGGCATCGAGAACCCCGTTGGTCTGCCCGTCAACAGGCACCTCGGCAGGCTCGCTGGATGGGGTCACCGTGAGGGTCGCCGCGAAACACATGTCGACTTCGAGGGTCGACTCGCCGACTTTGAAAGAGCAAACCTAGTCGCGCTACAACACATAAACGTGGTCGATCCTTGGGTGGTAGAGCACAAAACCTTTATTGAGAAGACGTACAATGACCGAGGCCAACAGAGGACGGACGGAGATATAATCAAAGAGCACAACTCATGTTTCACGCGTTGGTTCAAGCAGAAGCTTCTGTCGTACCCTTTACATGTGGATTCTTCCATGGAAGAACAACTCATATTCGCCTTGTCACAGGGCGCCGAGCACAACCTGATGACCTATGAGGCGTACGATATCAACGGCTACACATTCTACACCGAGAACAAGGACATGAAGAGCGATGGTTATCAGAACTCCGGGGTAACGATGGAATCCTACACCGGCAACAACAAGGACAGATACTACGGAAGGATCGAGGAGATCTGGGAGCTGAGCTACGCTGGAGAGAAGGTCCCGATGTTCCGTGTCAGATGGGCCAAGAGTGTCCTAAAAGAAGACCAGTATTTCACCACCATGCTTATACCCGAAGCCAAATCCAAGACTGCGGGCGCAAACGTCACCGCGAAAAATGAGCCATGGGTACTGGCTTCCCAAGTGGACAATGCTTCTTCATTACCGACCCACCAAAACCCAGTCGTGTTGTCATGAGGAGAGGCAAAAGGAAGATCATCGGAATGGATGGAGTAGCCAATGAGCAAGACTTCGACAAGTACGGCGACCCGAAGATCGAACATGACGACGACGATGAAGTAGCAGCACACACCACAAGAAGAAGCAGGACCACCCTACCTAAAGGACGTCCGTTCCACAGAAGAACTCCATTTGCGAAAAAGAAGGGCAAGAAGATTGTGAACAGATAGCTAGCTAAGATCGATTGTATTTAAATTGTAGCCTTCATTTCTCGGGCACTTTTTGATATCATGAATATTTTTAAATTTCATGGGCACTTTTTGAATTCATGAATATTTTTTCAAATTTGATGATATTTTTTCATATTCAATATGAAAAATATTGAATATTCATGAGGACACTCGATCTCGATCCCCCTCTCTCTCGATAGCTACCCCCCTCGCCAGATCCCCCTCGCTGCCGAGCACCCCCCGCACCCTCCCCCCGCTCCACCGCCGTCGCCGACCCCCCGCACCCTTCCC
>NC_041386.1:678841816-678863552 GCF_002162155.2 Triticum dicoccoides | reverse complement strand
CACCGCCAACACCCCGCACCCTCCCCCGGCCCGCTCCACCGCCGCCGCCGACACCCGCACCCTTCCCCACTTTTTGAAGATATTTTTAAATAAAAAAATTGATGATATTTTCAAATAAGAAATTTGATGATATCTTCAAATAACAAATTTGATGATATTTTCAATTAAAAATAAAAAACAAATTTGATGGTATTTTCAAAAAAAAAATTGATGATATTTGATGATATCTTCTGTTCTATTCCTCATGAAAATAACAAATTTGATAAAAAACAAATTATTAGATGCAACAAGAAATAATGAAAAAAATGTTACTAATGGCGCACCAGAGGAGGGTGCGCCATTGCTGTCAAAAAAAGTTACTACTGGCGCACCACAGGAGGGTGCGCCATTGCTATCAGAAAAAAACTACTAATGGCGCACCACAGGGTGGTCCGCCATTGCTATAGCATGATACCCCTTCGCCTGATCCCCCTTCCCTCTCCCTCGCCAGATACCCCTTCCCTCCCCTGCCACACCCGCTCCGACGACCCCCGGCCCGCTCCAATGACCCCCGCGCCCGCTCCACACCCGCTCCGGCTCCCCCGCGCCCGCTCCGATGACCCCCGCGACCGCTCCACACCCTATCACCCCCCACTTCCCCTCCCCTCGCGCTGCTTCACCCGACTAGGTCATCCCCATCGACACCACATCGTCCCCACGACCACCGTCATCCCCGCACCCCACCAAGGAGTCCAGGGGCTCTGCAGTGTTCTTCTACGTCATTTAAGGCCAGCCGTTCGAGCTCGACGACTTTGCATCGTGCGGATCGAGGTCTTCTTCCACCTCCGGCCACCGCGGCCTCACCGTCGATCCGCGTCACCTCGTCAACCCCGACCCCGCACGAGCTCGCCATCGTCTTCCTCTCGGTGAGCTGCACCAGTTCCCCTCCCCCCCCTTCGATTTCGTCGCTGTAGACTGTCGCACCACCGCACCCCAGCTCCTGGTTGCCGCTCCCCATGGCCGTGCTCCCCTCGGCCCCTGGCCGCGCCCTGGCCCCGCCCAGGCGCGCTCACCGCACCGCGACCGCGCCTCCACTACGCTCGGGCCGCGCCCTGGCCCCGCCCAGGCGCGCTCACAGCACCGCGACCGCGCCTCCACTATGCTCGGGCCACGCCCAGCCATGCTTTGTGGGACCGTTACCTCACTGTCATGTGCTGCCGTGACTTGCTAACCAAATTGGTTTGTGTCAATTTCACAAACTTGCAGGCTTATAGAATTAGAAATACTACTGTATTAGATACCCTCACTGTCATGGGCTTTCTATTATTAGTCAAGTAGTATGCTTAGAATCTTGTTGGGAGAGTAAAGCTTTGCTTTTAGTTTTTTCTTGTATGTGGGGATTGCTACAGCTCATACAGGAGAAAATTGATAACTACTATGTCATTGTGCACTCCCTCCGTGCCAAGTGTAATGTCAAGTTTAGATTGGTCAATATGGTTCTCGTTTTTAAATTTTTTACATTCTCTCATTTTTTGTGTGGGCAATGTTTTATATGCTCTTTATCTCTTCCCTTGACAGACATTCGATGAGGCAGTGGGCGATATAGCTTTCTAGCTCCTTAGGGGGGTTGTTCCTCTTTACAGGTGTGTTAAACAGGGTTTTATGTGGTCATATGGAGTTTATTAGGTAGAGAAAGTACCTTGTGATTTTTCTAATTTTGGACATATATCAAGTCTCACCAAGACATCTTCATTACAACACTCAGCTTATCCAAGACATCTTCATTACATTCTAGACAGGATAGAGGCCTACTTTGTTTAGAAATAGAGTCAGAATTTGAAAAGGAAAACCCTTAAGCCAAACATACAACAAGCATTGACAACACAAGTGGAGACACTAATTTTCTCTGACTTGTGGAGGCTCTAATCCTCAGGGATCATGGCTAAAATAATTTTCCATGCCTGATTAGTGATTATCTGAATCAGTTTGTAAACTGTAGAGGTGGTTAGGCTCTGGTTAAATATAAAAACAATAATAGCAGTTTTGTATTTTCTAAGTAAAAAACCCCACATATGCACCTGGATGTGATCTGTCAGAACCAAAGTAGACCTAGCTCTGCATTAGTTGTTTTGTGCTTCAAGTGTCCCAGTCAAGGACAAACTGAGTGGTTGCAAAATAATATTATGTGGTCAATGTGAATTTACTATTTTCTGGTGATAGTTCTGAACTGGTAAATAAGTTAACATGCGTAAGTGAGACTTGGCATTTTAAAGCTTAGGGTCTTCAACTTCAATTAATGCATTGGGATGATAATGTTATTTTGCCTTCTTAACAGAATGGTGTCATAATCAGAACAAAGTTGCTGCAAATGCATACCTTTTTTTCACAAGTGCATCTGCACCTTTTGATCCATTTAGGGTTATCATAAATATATTTCCAAGGTTTTTTTCATTTCACTGTAGAGTCTTTGCTTCTGGACTCAATGCACATTCATCAGTCATAAGAGATAAATACTAGTAAGTCAAGGGCACCAGAATTTGATCATGCCTCTTTTGAGAAGTATGTCTATTGATTCAAAATTGCCATGGCAAAAATATGTTTCAGAAAATGACATGGACTAAAATGTTCTATAGATCATGATCCATAGACAAAAAAATGCCATGATCCATACAGTATAAATTACATGATGCATAGGCTATATTTGCCATGGGAGATGGCAATTTTGTTGGATCATGATCCAGAGATTAAAAAAATGCATAGACTATAATTTCCTGGCATGATCCATAGAATAAAAATGTAGAATAAAAAATGCCATGATCCATACACTATAATTTTCATGATGCATAGACTATATTTGCCATGGCCCGGTGCAAAAGAAATTTGCCATGTTGCAAAAAGAAAAGAAATTTGCCATGGTGCATATAGTAAAAACAATGCCATGATCTGTAAAATACATTTGTCATGCTCCATGAAAGTAAATTGCCATGGTCCAAATGTAGCAGAAGTTTCAAGTAGTGTTTTGTTTCTGTGTTTGAATAGGCAGCAAACTTTCTATTCTTTCTGTGTTTGTACAGACTTGCTAAACTATTGATGATTTTTTGCTGGGTGACCTATTATATCTGGAATGGAAGCTCACATAAGTTGAGCTGATTTTTGTCCATATGAAAGCAGAGGACCATATGGTCTGTGGCTGGGTTTTGTCTCCGACCATTGTGTCGTGATGATTTTGCAGGTACCCCGAGAGGCCCTTGAGTTTGCCGGAATGTCGATTAACTGTCGTTTCGGCAAATTCGGGAACTCCATATGTCCTATTTTCAGCAAAGGTCATGCTGAAATTTTCCGTAAATTTTATCATGACTTTGCTAAAAATCGGACATATGGGGTACTTGCTACAAATGCATGGGCCGGGGTATCTTAGTACTTAATTAAGTAGGATCAACTGCCCCTTTATTCTTGCTGCATTAAACCATACGTGGCAATAGAGCCAAGTGATTAGGCCCAACTTAGAATTCTCCTCAGCATCGATAAACCCTAGATGATAAAACCAACATATGTGGCAATAGAGCCAAGTGATTAGTGCCAAGTGATTAGGCCCAACCTAGGGTGCCTCGGCATCGATAAACCCTAAATGATGAAAACTTAACTTAGCATTTAGGGTGCCTCAGCGTCGACAAACCCTAAATGATGAAACCTTGGCTTTTAGGGTGCCTCGGTGTCGATGAGAATCTAAATGATGTACGCTTAGGCTTTTAGGGTACCTGGGTGTCGACAAACCCTAAATGATAAAAGCTTAGCTTTTAGGATGCCTCGGTGTCGACAAACCCTAAATGATAAGACCATGATCTTGTTCCTTGACAATAACCAACTTTTTGACCAAACTGTTTTCCTATTTAGAGCGAAACATGGCCAACAACGATGAGGCCGGCGGTTCGGGCGGCAAGCAATTCTGGGAGCTGCCCCGGGAGATGGAGGAACAACCTCACCGCTATGAGGACGCCGCGGAAGACACCGATCCTGACTACACAACTCCTAGTGGCGTCGGGGACGACACCACTGATGGTGCCGCCGGGGATGCCACCACTGATGATGGTGGCGCACACACAGATGGCAGCCAACCGAAGACGCAAAGGAAGGACCGGCGCCCGAATGCGCTTAGCACCCTCAAGGAGGAATTTACTCAGGTGGACTCCGACGGGCATCCAACAGAGCCCAAACATATAGTCAAGGGGTACTCGCTTCAGCTCGGGTGCATTCTCCGGAGCACTGTCTCGATCAACACCGAGAACCTTAGGCATAAGGACTGAGGGAATTTGCGCAACCTCCTCTTCACGAAGCTGTACGAACGATACAAGTTCCCCGCCGATTTTGAAAACACACGCCTCTTAGGGAATAAAGTGAACAGTGCCGCCCTCACGAGGATGAGCACGGCCCTGTCTACTTGAAGAAGCGCGGTGAAGAGAATGATTGATAAAGGTGATAGTTATGAGAAGATCAAGGTGAAATATTCTTCGATCAGCGAAGATGACTACAAGGAGTTCAAGATCAAGTGCGAGAGCAGCGCAACCTCCGAATCAAGTCAGTGGGGGAACGAAATGCGGGAGTTGAACTTAGGGGAACACAAACTCGGTCCCGGCGGTTACAGAGTGGCGGAGCCTATATGGGACAAGGAGGACGCGGAGTGTGCCGAGCAAGGCCTACCGCCCCGCTTCGAGAAATACAGCGGTGACAAGCAGACCAGGAACTTTGTCAGGGCCCGGTACAAGGAGGACCCGATAACAAAGGAGCTTACCACGCATCCAAAGACCAGGGCGCTTGAGCTTGTTCTGGTAAGGAATATACCCCCGCGCAGTTAACTCCATATGGTTGCACTCTAATTAATCTCCAATATTTCTAAATGGTTCATGTTCCTTCCGCGGGAAACTGAAAGCAGTAGCGCGGGGTCATCTCAGAGCTCCCCTTTCGAGACCCCTTTAAATAGGGTGTTGAACGTAATGAAAAACAAGGATAAGCTCACTAAGCCGACGTCAGCTGGTCGTGTGGCCGGCAAAGGCTTGTCCACAAAATGGGGCTCATACTATACCGCTGGTGTGCGGAAGGAGAAAAATACCAGCTCGGAAAGCCAGACGCGCGAGGTTGAAGCACTCAAGGCACAAGTGGCGCGGATTCCGGAGCTGGTCCAAGAGCAAGTGGAACAACAACTGGGAACGAAGCTCAACGCCATGGTGCCTATGTTGATTCATGGGCTGACGACATGGATTGCGGGCGTCCAACAGGGGCCTCCCCCGGTTCCCAGCTTCACGGCCAGCAACTCGCACAGCGCGCAGGCGGCGCCATTGGTGTCTCCGGTGGCGCCATTGGTGTCTTCGGCGGAGGCGGTATTCGTGTCTCTGGCGCCGGCACGGTCATTGGAGCTTAATGCACCCGGGTGTACGCCGGCCGGCACCTCGCCAGCAAGCGCCCCCTCCATCAGTTGCATGCCCGCCGTTGGCGGTGCCTCGACATTAGCCGAGCTCGACGGCATCACGGTAACTAAGCCTCTCGGCCGATGACTTCATCTCCTTGCCTTTGACTGGGCATCCCTGACGCCCTACATGTTTTTGTAGGGCGCCGCCGATGTTCCTTGCACTCTTCTGCACTTCGTGGGTGGCGAGTTAGTCGATGTCGCCAAGGGTAGAATCGTTCAACCGGGCAACCGCATGTTCCACGGTAATCCGATGGCACCCATAGTGTATAGGGTTGAAGTGATTCGGGTGCTGTCGGGCTGCGACGAGCTGTTACCTCCGATTCGACCCGCTGGGGCCGACGAAGAAGATGAGATGACCCTCAGCGCCTGCGTAAACTGGCCCCTGCTTTGGCCGAAGAGCCAGATTCGTTTGGGGGCGGGGGACACCACCCCACAGACAAGACCGCCAGTCGTGCCGGCGCCAAGCCATGGCAAGAACGCCGCAACGCTACCGGACCTGCCGGACATCCCTATGCCGGACATCCCTATGGCACAGGATACAGACATCCCTATGGCACAGGATCCGGACGACGACAACAACGACGACGGTACATTTACCAATGTCGATAAGATGCCGAATATGGGTACGCTGACGAGTTCTGCGGGCCTCTTTCTCAAGAACCCAACCAAGACGACCGCAATCTAGCTGATACGGCGGAGAAATCCAATTGCAACAGGTGTCGTCTGGCGTTTAGTTCTCAGGAGACGCCTCCAGCTCCCGCCTTCACCGAGCCTCAGATAGCTGAGGTGCGAAATATTATCAGCCCCAACACGCTCAAGAAGGCGATCTGTGAGCAGAACTCGGTCCCATTACAGGAGATCAATAAGAAGGGACGGAAACGAAAGACTAACAAGGGCGCTGGTGCGAGCCAGCCGACACCGAGTTCGATCTGTGCTCAGGACGGGCCACCGTCACCTAAGGATATCTCGAGGAGGGTGCATGTGGCGGGTAGGGCGATGCTACCGCCAAATATTCTCAATGCTGCAACCGGCACTATGCGGAGTCTGCACGATAGTGTTCTTTCTTTGGAGAAGCGGCGTCTCAGAGAGAATGATGTGGCATACCCGGTTTTCGTGGCCAAGGTGCCAGAGGGCAAGGGCTTTGTGGATGGCGACATCGGGGGTACGATCGTCCTGCGGTTTGATGACATCTTTGCTATGTTTAACCTTCATCCGTTGCACTACACCTTCGTTCGGCTGTTTTCACTGAGTATGGAGATGCAGATCATTAGAGACAAGACCCCGGACATCGTGATAGTCGACCCCTTCTACATGCGTGCCAAGCACTTGAGCAGCGCTGGGGACCGCCAAGGATAACTTTCTTGTGGCTTACTTTTCCAAGTAAGTCATCCCTTAACCGCCCCGTAACATATGATTTCTTAGATTTCGATCGTTCTTTTTTTTAACATTCCGTGTTCTGTGCAGTGACACACATTTCACACTCATCCTCCTAAGCCTGAAATATTCCATGGCCACGTATTTCGACCCGAACCGTAACTCCAAGATAGACTACACAAATGTCAAGAAAGTTATTGATGATGTTCTCCCCGGCTACGCCAAATCTGGAGGCACCTTCACCAGGGCAGTTCGTAAGTACGGCAAGCACACCTTCTCACACAATACAAAGTTCTGTTGCGTCAAGCAGCCGCCTGGCGGTCAGAAGGATGCCTACTACACCCTCCATCACATGCGGGCGATCGTAAGGGACCATCATCACCTTCTGCTACCAGATAGTCTCAAAGATTGGGCCGCGAGGTTGTCGGCAACCCAGGACGCGGACCTCAGACAAGAATTCTTTCGCATCCAGTCGGAGTTTGCGGACATCATCCATCAAGATGTCCTTCATACCTCGGGGCAGTTCTTCCGCAGATATCAATCGTCCAACAGTGAGATAGATGGAATGCTACAAATGCAGGGTGACAGCGACCGCGATTTTATGACCATCACGACAGACGACGGCTTCATCCACGCTCATGTCCGATGAGTCGAGTTGAAAGTAGTGATGTGTAGTTCTGAAACATTGATTGGCTCATGTTGTAATTAAACTTTAATGAATTCGTATGTCTCTTTGGTTTGGACAGTCGTTCAACTTAGATGTAATTCATGCTATTTATTAGTAGGACCATGAATCGTGCTATTAATGTCTTGCTTTTCTCTTTCGATCCTTTTGTTGCATACTTACATATTGCTTATGTATTGTCTGTTGTTTGTCTTGTGCATAGAGATGCCGTCGTATGTCGTGTACAGGGGTAAGGTTCCCGGAGTCTACGACGACTGGGAGGAGTGTCGGAGACAGGTTCACTGTTTCAGCGGTAACAGTTACAAAGGGTACACCACTAGGGCGGAGGCCGAATCTAGATACGCCCGCTATCTAGCGGGAGAGAGGAGGGAGCGTTGGAGGAACCGGATGAAGATCAATTTGATCGCGATGATGCTCATCGTGATGACCGCAGCTCTCTTCTATGTGATGGTAGTTTAGATGATCGATATCGACTTGTAATGTGAAGACAAACTCGGTACCCGCGGTCTTGAGACTTGTAATGTTTTATCTTTGTTCGGTCTTTTGAATTTGGAGACTAATATGATGAATTGTATTCGGAGACTAATCTTCTATTGTATTCGATGAATCTGCTGTTGTTGTGTGCTGCTGTCTATATTTTGTCCAATAATATATTTTGTAACCTGTGCAAAAATCAGAAAAGTAAAAAAAACAAATATTCATACTAATGGCTCATCACCTCCAGGTGCGCCATTAGTATGCCAAAGGATACTAATGGCGCATCACCTCAGAGTGCGCCATTAGTATGACAAAGCACATGGTGATGTATGGCCCCCAGGGAGGCATACTAATGGCGCATGGTCTTACATACTAATGGCGCACTGGGTGGTGCGCCATTACTAAAAAATACTAGTGGCGTGCTACTAATGGCGCCGTGATTCCACTATTGGTGCCCTTGAAGGCGGCGACCGAACCTTTAGAAACAAGGTTGGGGCAATCTCCACAACTTAATTGGAGGCTCCCAACGACACCACGAATCTTCACCATAATGGACTATGGCTCCGAGGTGACCTCAACCGTCTAGGCTGCTCAAACACCCAAGAGTAACAAGATCCGCTAGGGATTAATGGGGGGAATTAAATTTCTCTTGGTGGAAGTGTAGATCGGGGCCTTCTCACCCAATCCTGAGCAAATCAACAAGTTTAATTGGCTAGGGAGTGAGATCGGGCGAAAATGGAGCATGGAGCAACAATGGAGCTTAGGGTTGGAAGAGGTGAGTCTTCTTGGAGAAGAAGACCCCCATATATAGTGGGGGGACAATTCCAATCGTTACCCACCACTCAGCCCGCGACCCGCGGTACTACCGCATCACAGGAGCGGTACTACCGCACGGGCCCGCGGCACTACCACGGTGGACCACGATACTACCATGGGCGCGGCAGAGCCTGGACCTGAACAGAAGAGCACTGACAGGGCGCGATAGAACCGCAGGCGCAGTACTACTGCGACCCTATGCGGTACTACCGCAGTGCAACCACAGGCCAGGAACGGTAGGCACAGATGTAAAAAATTACATCCGTGACTACCTCCGCTGAGATATTATCGAGCGAAAATCCAACACGGTACTACCGCGAACCAGGGGTGCGGTACTACCGTGAATGGTGCAGATGTAAAAAATTACATCCGCCCTACCTCCGCTCCTACTGTTGCACCTGGCCAGGCGACACGGTACTGCCGCGCCGCAGCACGGTACTACCGCGTAGGGCGCGGATGTAAAATATTACATCCACCCCTACTACCGCTTGAGGAGCGGCGCCAGGCCGGAACTCACGGTACTACCTCTTAGGAGGAGCGGTAATACCGTGGAAGCCCACGGTACTACCATGCCGGAGCATGGTACTACCGCTGGCTCCTGCGATAGTACCGCTCAGAGGAGCAGTACTACCGCCAGCCTAAGAAGAGCAACTCGGAGTCCTTCATTTCACAGAGACAAGGTGAGACGGAGGAAACTCCAAAGAGCCAAAGGAAAGGCGGTGCAAAAGGGGACGTGTACGTGAGGTTCCACCCAAACCTTTCCAAAGCGGACCCCCTCTTAATAGTACAGCTTTCCTACGCCTCAACTCCACCGAAAAGAACCGTAGAGAAACGTCGTCTTCAATAATCTTCGAGGGGCATCAAATTGTCTTGTGTTTAGTCATGATATATCTGAAAAGCTCAATGCACACGATTAGTCCGCAAAAGTATTGTCATCAATCACCCAAACTACTAAGGGACAAGAATGCCCTTACAATCTCCCCCTTTTTGGTGGATTCATGACAATACGGGATTTGCACAAAGGGAAAGAATATAGCACAAGCAAACCCCACATCTCTAGAATATAGACGAGCTCCCCCTAGATTCGTGCTAGAGAGTAAAGTGCTTTGGACTGCATGGCACGAATACTAGGATCACCACTCCCCCTATATTTCAGAAACAAAGCATATCTTGCAATGGTAAGGCTAACACTAAACAAGATAGGAAATATGAGCAAAACATAAATAGCACGATATAGCATACGCTCAATAAGGTAATAAGGTATGATAGAGTGCATATGTCTTACACCATATGATAAACTTAGTCTCACGAGCACAACCAAACCAAAGCAAACAAGTTCAATAGACGGAAAGCAAAGCAAACGACAAAACACACGACACACGACACGCAAATCCTACTCTCTCTCCCCCTTTGGCATCCAGACACCAAAACGGCAGAGAGGGCACCTACAACAAAGGTGGTAGCTCAGGCGGAAAACGACTCCTCGTCGCCAGACTCCGCCGTAGGAATGTACTCCTCCTCAGAATCGGTCCACTGGTAGCCCCGCTTAGCCATCCAGGCAGCCTCGGGGGTGATGTTCTTCTTAGAGCCGCTGGCCACGTCCTCCTCGCACGCCCTCAAGATCCTGATGTCGCAACGGCGACGCTCCTTCTGAGCAACATGGGCCTTGTACTGACCCTGGACCTGCATGCAGAACAGCCTCTTCATCTTGATCTTCAGCTTCTTCGCCCAAGAGGGCTCAGCAGAGGGAGTAGTGAAAGCAGAACGGTCCTTAGCAGCCTCTTCCTCCTCAATCTCCTCCTCATCCACATCCATCCTGGCAGCCTCAGCAGAAGTGGTGGTGTTAGCCCATTGGGGCTTGATGCAGAGCCTGATGGGCTCATGACGAATCCAGCCTGGAGCTTCAAACTCATCATTGGGAAAGAGCTGCTCCCAAGTCTTGGAGATCAGGTGAAACAGGTAAGGCCCATATATGGGGATCTTATGGTTGAACACGGCGAACTGAAGCTCACACCACATGATATGTGAAACATCAAGTGGCTGTGTCTGAGCCTGACGAGCCTCCTCACAAAGGAGCATCATGTCAACGAGGTAAGCATGCACCTGTCCCATGTCACCAATGCGTGGGAAGAGGGTGTTCCAGAAGAGCCGATGCATGATGTCAAGGAAGGGGTTAAGCACCCACACCTTCTTCTTGCTTGGAAGTGTCTTCTGAACAAGGAATGTCATGAGCTTGTTCTTGTTGGCAGACTCAGATTTGGCATGAGGGTGAACTCCAACTGGCGTGTCGAGACCTTCATCTGGAACGTGAAGCAACTCCATGAACTTAGCAGACATCCGTCGACCATTGGTCATCCAAGTCATGGTCCTTGCTTCATCGATGCCTAAGTGGACCGAAGCAAAGAACTATGCTATGATCTCTGGATCAAAATCCTTGTGGAAGGTGAGCATGTGTTCAATGCCGAACTGCTCCACTAGATCCAAGGCCTCTCCAAAGTACCCACGGTTCT
This sequence comes from Triticum dicoccoides, assembly GCF_002162155.2. NCBI lineage: Eukaryota > Viridiplantae > Streptophyta > Magnoliopsida > Poales > Poaceae > Triticum > Triticum dicoccoides. Next base: position 678,852,247 of record NC_041386.1, on the reverse strand, counting down.
TGTCCTGCCTCATATGATGCATGTCAATCCAGTGAACTTCGACGTAGTGGTTCTGCTTGGCCTTGATCACATCCATATAGATCAGATTCTGCTGCTTGGTTCAGAAGAGATCATTGCCTCGTGAGTTAGCCTGGGGAGTCACATAGGGATTGATCTTCCTTCGAATGACAAACTCGGCCTAGGGCATCTCATCCATGCCCATGACGGGCTCCTTCTGCTTATTGGCGGTGTGCTTGGTCCTGCGTTGGGAAGCAGAAGACCCCTCTGGAGCTTCATCTGGGTTGCGCAGCTGCTTTGACCCTGTGTCACGGCTGGGATTCGAGCGACGAGCAAAAGAACCGGAGCCACCACCTAGACACAAAAACACAAAAACACGCATGGGAAACAAGACGGATCAATGCAAAAGACAGAGGCCAAACCGAAGGAGACAAAAAGCATGAGATGTGGATAACACAATGCGCATGATAAATCTACGGTAGTACCGGGTAGGTTTACGGATGTAAAAAAATTACATCCGCTCCAGCCGCGGTAGTACCATGCTGGGGTGGCACGGTAGTACCGCGCCTGGGGCAGAAGTAATTTTTTACTTCCGGACGCCAAGCGGTAGTACCGCACCAAGGTGCGGAAATGCCGCAAGGCATCAGAAACAGGCGAGGTTGCGGTAGTACCACTCCAGGAGGGGCGGTAGTACAGCACGGATCGAAAACCACGACAAGAGTCGAGGATCTGGATCTAGAACTTAGGCACGACAACATCGGTACTAAAATTGATCAACCGAAACTATTTTGAATATCCAAAGAGCATGCTTACTACACTACCACTCTCCTACGAATCCCACTTGCACAGATTTAGCCATAAATCTCAAGAACACCACATGCATCTCCCCAAGACCTAAAAGCATAAGGAAGGAAAAAAAGGAGAGAAACTTGGGGAAAAATCTTGGTCCATGGCAAGAGGGAGAGGTGGGGAACGATCCCACCGATCGGAATCCGAGGAAAGCGGCCAGAAACGGAGATCCCGCGAAGGCCTCCGGCACCGTTCTTGGGTAGGAGAGAGAGAGAGACGGGGTGGCGAATAGAGATGAATGGGTATGGGGAAGTTAGAACTTCCCCTGTACCGCTCTTAACCCCCACCCGCTTGCGTGGGTGCGGAAGTACCGCGGGTCATCACTGTAGTACCGCTCAGGCAGAAGTACCGCGCACTGGGCGGTAGTATCGCTCATTCAGCGGAAGTAAAAAATTAGTGCCGCGATGGTAGCAGTAGTACAGTGCCCCAGGAGGGCAACGAACTAAACGCAGAGCCACCAACTCCTGCGGTAGTACCGTGGCTCGCCACTGTAGTACCGTAATCCAAGAAAGTGCAAGGACACACGAGAAAAAGGGAGCAAAAGCAATACAACCTTTGGAAAACACCGAACAACTAAGAAGCAAACACAAACGATGACACAAACACGACACAAAGAAGAGGAAGGCACACGACAACGAATACCAACCACGAGACACAACCTCTCCAAGGAGAGGGCGGTGGCCGGAGCCACCTATGTTTGAGTCAATTGGTATGACACCGCAAAGAATTATCCTTGGGCCCATGACCAAAACTCGTCTTTGAAGCACAAGTGCCATAAAGGATAATGTGAAAGAGTTGATAAATTTATGCATAATGGGGGGAGGGAGAGTTCATTGATAGAACAACACTCCCCCTATGTCCATGCCTACACCTAAACTAGACAACAAGTTGAGTGAGGTGGGGTGTGCAAGGGTTCAAGTCACATTACTCGAATCAATGATATTTAGCTCATGCCTTAACTCGCGAAATCTTGCTTCATCCAAGGGCTTCGTGAAAATATCTGCAAGGTTATCATGAGTGTTGACATACTTGAGCTCAATCTCCCCTCGCCTAATATGATCCCGGATGAAGTGATACCGAATCTCAATATGCTTCGTCTTGAAGTGTTGCACCGGGTTGAGAGAAATCTTGATGGCACTTTCATTCTCACACCAAAGAGGCACTTTGTCACAAATGACACCGTACTCCTTTAAAGTTTGCCTCATCCATAGGAGTTGTGCACAACAACTACTGGCCGCCACATACTCCGCTTCGGTGGACGAGAGAGACACACAACTTTGCTTCTTTGAAGACCAACTCACCAAAGAGCAACCAAGAAATTGGCACCCTCCGGAAGTCGACTTCCTATCCACTTTTTCTCCCGCCCAGTCAAAATCCATATATCCTTCAAGCTTAAAGTTTTCTTCTCTTGGGTGCCATAAGCCAAAGTTTGGGGTATGAGCCAAATATCGAAAGATTCGCTTGACCGCCACATAGTGGCTTTCCTTTGGTGCGGCTTGAAACCGTGCACACATTCCCACACTCAACATGATATCCGGTCTAGATTCACAAAGTTAAAGCAAGGAGCCAATCATGGAGAGATATACCTTTTGATCCACTGCTTTACCATTGGGATCAATGTCAAGTTGGCACTTGGTAGGCATTGGAGTAGAAGCCGGCTTGACATCACCTAGCTTGAATCTTTTTAGCATGTCTTGAGTGTATTTGGCTTGGTTGATGAAGGTTCCTTCCCTTCTTTGCTTGATATCGAACCCGAGGAAGAATTTCAACTCTCCCATCAAAGACATATTGAACTTAGAGGTCATGAGAGCGGCAAATTCCTCATTGAAAGCTTTGTTAGGGGAACCAAAGATAATATCATCAACATATAGTTGGCATACAAACAACTCCCCTTTGACCTTCTTAGTAAAAAGAGTGGGATCGATTTGCCCAACCTCAAACCCACAATCCTGTAGCAACTCGGTAAGGTGGTCATACCACGCACGTGGGGCTTGCTTAAGGCCATAGAGTGCCTTATCGAGTTGATAAACATGATCCGGGAAGTAGGGATCCTCGAACTCGGGGGGTTGCTTGACATAAACCAACTCATTAATATGACCATTAAGAAAAGCACTCTTCACATCCATTTGTTGTAACTTAAAGTTGTGATGCGAAGCATAGGCAATCAACAAACGAATGGATTCAACGCGAGCAACGGGAGCAAAGGTTTCATCGTAGTCGATACCCTCGACTTGGGAGTAGCCTTGTGCTACCAATATTGCCTTGTTGCGAATGATGTTCCCATGAGCATCTTGCTTGTTATTGAATATCCACTTGGTTCCAATGATGTTGTGGTTCCCCGACGGCCTTGGCACCAATCTCCACACCTTATTGTACTCGAAGTTGTTGAGTTCTTCATGCATGGCATTGAGCCAATCCGAATCTTCGAGCGCCTCATAGGCCTTTTGAGGTTCAACACAAGAGACAAACGTGTGATGTGCACAATAGTTTGCTAATTGTCTACGAGTGCTTACCCTCTTTCTTAGGCTTCAAACCACATTTTCCATGAGATGACCTTTGGTGGTGAGCTTGGAAGCAATCTTCGCGGCACGACGCTCTAACTCCTCCTCGGATGTGGAAGGAGGAGGGGTAACTTGATTATCTTGAGCGCCGTCATGAGCTTGTTCTTGGACTTGAACTTGCTCGAGGGGGAGAACTTGACCTTGGGCATCATTTGGTGGTTCACCACCATCTTGAGGTTAATCTTGCCCTTGGTTTTGTTCAAGAGGTTGAGGGCCTTCACTTTGTTCTTCGGAAGCATGTGGGTCTTGGGAAGGTGATGGCTCCACTTCAGTGGAGCATTGTCCTTCTCCTTCGGCCACAAGGGGTTCCTCAATGGGTAGGATATGATCAATACCCATTCTTCTTATGGCTTGGGGAGGAATTTCATCACCTACATCACAAGTACCACTTTGCTCCACTTGGGAGCCATTATTCTCGGCAAACTCTACGTTACACGTCTCCTCAATGAGTCCGGTGAACTTGTTGAGGACACGGTAAGCATGAGAGTTTGAAGCATAACCAACAAATATGCCCTCATAAGCTCTAGCCTCAAATTTAGACAAACGAACACCTTTCTTGAGAATGAAACACTTACACCCGAACACCCGGAAGTACTTGAGGTTGGGCTTGTTACCGGTAAGTATCTCGTATGGAGTCTTGTTCAAGCCTTTACGGAGATAGAGCCGATTGGACGCATGACATGTTGTGTTGATGGCTTCGGCCCAGAAGTTGTATGGAGACTTGAACTCTGCAATCATGGTCCTTGCCGCATCCATCAACGTCCGGTTCTTCCTCTCCGCGACACCATTTTGTTGAGGGGTATATGGTGCAGCATATTGATGCTTGATCCCTTCATCATTAAGAAACTCATCCAAGGTGTAGTTCTTGAACTCGGTGTCGTTGTCACTTCTTATTGTCAAGATCTTTACAGCATGTTGACGTTGAGCTTCATTTGCAAAGTCGATGACGGTTTGTTGAGTCTCACTCTTCCTCTTGAAGAAGAATACCCAAGTGTATCTTGAATAATCATCCACAATCACCAAGCAATACTTTCTACCTCCAAGACTATCAAAGGATGGGGCCCAAAGAGATCCATGTGAAGGAGATCCAAGGGTCTCTTCGAATAAATGATAGTCGTGGGAGGGTGAGCCTTTTCATGAAGCTTTCCTTTGATACAAGCACTGCAAGCACGATCTTTAGCAAAACTAACATTTGTTAGTCCACGAACATGGTCCCCCTTGAGAAGACTTTGCAAAGATCTCATATTGACGTAGGCTAGACGGCGATGCCAAAGCCATCCCACATCAACTTTAGCCATTAGGCATGTCGCGGTCTTAGTGGGTCGCTCCGAAAAGTTAATCACATAGAGACCGTTCTCGACATGCCCAACAAAGGCTACTTTAAGAGTCTTGCTCCACAAGAGGGCCACGGTATCAATATCAAAGAAGGTGGCAAAGCCCATGAGTGCAAGTTGACGAACGGAAAGAAGATTGAATGCAAGGGACTCGACAAGCATGACTTTCTCGATCGTTAGATCATGAGAAATGACAACCTTGCCAAGACCCAATACCTTAGAAGACGAGGCATCACCCCACTCGACGTTGGTGGGCATAGATGGGATCTTGTGCACGTCCACCACCAACTCCTTGCTTCTGGTCATATGATTTGTTGCTCCACTATCGAGCAACCATGATCCTCCACCAGAAGCAAACCCCTACATGAAATCAATGCTTGGTTTTAGGTACCCATTGAGTAATGGGTCCTTTGATGTTAGCAACAAGGGTCTTGGGAACCCAAATAGACCATTCAATGTACTCATAAGGAGAACCAACAAATTTTGCATAAACATGTCCATCACTAGCACGGCATAACACATAAGAGGGGTTAAAGTCGCCGGCTTTGATGGAAGGGGTGGCATTTCCCTTCTTGACATCACCACCCTTCACATTGTTCTTATTTTCCTTAGGAGCACCCTCTCCCTCCTTCACAAATGTTTGCTTGAGAGGAGGAGGTCGTTTGGTCTTGTCATTCTTCTTCTTGTTCTTGGACTTGGGGGTAAACCCAACTCCCTCCTTGGCCACAACTTCCTTTTGATTGCTCAAAAGGTCATTGAGGTTTTTCTCACCTTGAATGCATGTCACAAGACCTTTCTTCAATTGCTCTTTCAACTGGGCATTCTCCTCCAAAAGATGCACATGCTCACAACAGGGGTTAGTAGCATTTGCGTTATCAATTAAGACCATATGAGAAAAAGTGGCTTTCTCCTTGGTTAACTTCACTTGGAGTTGAGCATGAGACCCTTTAGGCTAGCATGAGCATCCTTCAAGGCCTTGTGAGCCTTGTCAAGTACATCAAACTCCTCTTTGAGTCTAGCAAGATCAACCCCAAGTTTAGCCTTCTCAGAGTTTGCCACACGAGAGACAACAATAGCATGATCAAGATCTTTCTTTAATTTAGCATGGTCATTGTTGTGTGACTCCTCAAGAGTCAAAAGATGCCCACGCTCTTCCTCAAGAGCATTAGAGAGATCTGATATCTCATCGGTATAGTCACGACTATGTCCTTCCATCTTAGAGATGGTTTCTTCATGAGCCTCGATCATGTCATTGGCTTCACCAAGTTGTTCCAAGAGAGCAACAAAATGCTTCTTGGATTTGCCTTTGAGTTTACTCATAAAAGACTCAAATTCATTCATCTCTTCATTAGACCCCTCATTTTCATCAATGCAATCCGTCAAGGAAGGACTAGTAATGATGGTGGTTTTGATGTTGGGGGTTACCTTGCTAGTGGCTTTAGCCATGAGGCACTTGGCGGTGATGTTCTCGTTGGGTGAATCAAAGAGAGACACCCGGGGAGTTGTAGCAATGGCAACGGAAGCCATGGCCACTGCTTCTCCATCTTCATCATCATCGTCATCCTCATGGTATTCTTCTTGAACCACTAACCCACGAGTAGGACTCTTCTTGGTGAAGTTGTTCTTGTTGGGGAAGGACTTGGCTTTGTCTTTTCGAATGAGCTTGCCACCATTGTCTTCCCGCTTCTCATAAGGACAATCCACAACAAAGTGACTCACATTGCCACAATTGTAGCAAGTTCTCACTCATTGCTTGCCCTTGAACCCACTTGAATTGTTCTTATTGAGATTGGGCCTTGTGTTCTTCTTGCTCTAAAATTGCCTTGAAGCAAGAGCCATGTGCTCATGATAATGATATTTTGTATCCTCGGGATTGCCCTCCTCATCTTCCTCTTCTTCCACAACGACCTTGGCCTTCAAGGCAAGAGTGGACTTCTTTGTTCTTTGAGAACGGAGCACCGCGTTGTCGGCGGTCTTGTCCAAGATGCTCATAGCAAAGAATGCATCCAACACTTCACTTGAGGTCATGGAGTGGAAGTACGGTCTTTGACGGATGACGGAGGACATGGACTTGTTGTAGGGCATCATGGCCTTTAGGAACTTGCGCTTGATCCAATTGTCATCCGCGTCCTTACTCCCATGATCTCAGAGTGAGACCGCGAGTTTGGTTACTCTCCGAAAGAGCTCACGAGGTTCTTCATCTTCCTTCATTGCAAACTCATCGGCTTCATCTTTCACCACTTCATAGTTGGAGCGTTGAATGCTTGCGCTTCCCCGATAGAGAGACACAACGCAATGCAACGCGTCTTTGGCCATGGCGTAGGGTCGAAGATGAGGAAGTTCTTCGGGGAGAATTGCATCTTGGATGATGAAGAGAGCATTCTCATTGAATTGATTATCCACGGCTTCTCTAGTGGTGAAGTTGCTTCCGTCATGTGGCTAGAAATCTTCTTCAATGATTCTCCAAAGATTAGTATTCACATGATTTAAATGATGCTTGGAGCGATACACCCAAGAATCAAAATCCTTATTTTTCACAATCTTTGGAGGAGGACCGGCATGATTTAAATGATTAGAGGGAATCGGTCCTCCATAAGTTGGAGGTTCCACATGGGCATAGATGCCAGTGCCATTTCTACCACTAGTAGAAGGACCCTTTTCACTATTAGCTTCCCCCTTGTCGGAGTTAGCATCCGTCACCTTGTTAGTGGGATCACCCACTTTCATTGGTGAGGTAGATAGTTTAAGTCCTTCTAGGAATTTAGTAAACATGCTTTCAACCTCGGTCATCATGGAGTTTTTCAATGTGTCCAAAGCTACATTGAATTCCTCACGAGAGACCGCGGTTCCCCAATCGGCCGTAGACAAGGTAGGATTCACACCAGAGTGCTCCTCCACACCGTCTCGGTGTCAACCATACTCTTCGGACGGCAAAGTCCTTAATAAAGAGACGAGGCTCTGATACCAATTGAAAGGATCGATATAGTTGACTAGAGGGGGGTGCTGAATAGGCAACTAACACTTTTTAATCTTTTCTTTACCAATTTAAACTTTGCATCAAAGTAGGTTGTCTAGATATGCAACTATGTGAGCAACCTATATGATGCAATAACAACTAGCACATAAGAAAGCAAGGGATACAACACAAATAAGCTTGCACAAGTAAAGGCACGAGATAACCAAGAGTGCACCCTGTGGAGACGAGGATGTGTTACTGAAGTTCCTTCCTTTTGAGGGGAAGTACGTCTCCGTTAGAGCAGTGTGGAGGCACAATGCTCCCCAAGAAGCCACTAGGGCCACCATATTCTCCTCACGCCCTCACACAATGTGAGATGTCGTGATTCCACTATTGGTTCCCTTGAAAGCGGCGACCAAACCTTTAGAAACAAGGTTGGAGCAATCTCCACAACTTAATTGAAGGCTCCCAACGACACCACGAAGCTTCACCACAATGGACTATGGCTCCGAGGTGACCTCAACCGTCTAGGGTGCTCAATCACCCAAGAGTAACAAGATCCGCTACGGATTAGTGGGGGGAATCAAATTTCTCTTGGTGGAAGTGTAGATCGGGGCCTTCTCACCCAATCCTGAGCAAATCAACAAGTTTAATTGGCTAGGGAGAGAGATCGGGCGAAAATGGAGCTTGGAGCAACAATGGAGCTTAGGGTTGGAAGAGGTGAGTCTTCTTGGAGAAGAAGACCCCCTTATATAGTGGGGGACAATTCCAACCGTTACCCACCACTCAGCCCGCGACCCGCGGTACTATCGCACCACAGGAGCGGTACTACCGAATGGGCCTGCGTAACTACCGCGGTGGACTGCGGTACTACCATGGGCGCGGCAGAGCCTGGACCTGAACAGAAGAGCACTGACAGGGCGCGGTACTACCGCGGCCCTATGCGCTACTACCATAGGGCAACCACAGGCCAGGAACGGTAGGCACAGATGTAAAAAATTACATCTATGACTACCTCCGCTGAGATATTATCGAGCGAAAATCTGACACGGTACTACCGCAAACCAGGGGTGCGGTACTACCGTGAATGGTGCAGATGTAAAAAATTACATCCGTCCCTACCTCCGCTCCTGCTGCTGTACTTGGCCAGGCGACACGGTACTACCGCGCCGCAGCACGGTACTATCGCGTAGAGCGCGGATGTAAAATATTACATCCGCCCCTACTACCGCTTGAGCAGCGGCGCCAGACCAGAACTCACGGTACTACCGCTTAGGAGGAGCGGTACTACCGTGAAAGCCCACGGTACTACCGTGCCGGAGCACGGTACTACCGCTGGCTCCTGCGGTAGTACCGCTCAGAGGAGCAGTACTACCGCCAGCCTGAGAAGAGCAACTCGGAGTCCTTCATTTCGTAGAGACAAGGTGAGACGGAGGAAACTCCAAAGAACCAAAGGAAAGGTGGTGCAAAATGGGACGTGTACGTGAGGTTCCACCCAAACCTTTCCAAAGCGGACCTCTCTTAATAGTACGGCTTTCCTACGACTCAACTCCACGAAAAGAAACGTAGAGAAACGCCGTCTTCAATAATCTTCGAGGGGCATCAAATCATCTTGTGTTTAGTCATGATATATCTGAAAAGCTCAATACACACGATTAGTCTGCAAAAGCATTGTCATCAATCACCAAAACTACTAAGAGACAAGAATGCCCTTACACAGTTGGTCTAATTCGAAAGTTGGAGCTCTCTTCGTGCAGGGCAGATTTGATAAGTTAGATTGAGCCAAACAAACCGGAGAAATTACCACAAAATATAGTGCGCCCACATGCCTACCTTGCCAAACTTGACCTTAATGGGCGAGTTTTTCTGGAAGACGGTGTTGTGGAAGAAGGACAATAAAAAGTCGAAGATATGTAGTTCCGAGGAGGGCCCCAGAAGATAAAGCAGAAGAATTGTCATGAAAAAGTAAATAATGGACAAAGCAAACGACCTCTCCATCTAGCAAAACCTGGAGATCCATATGAAGACTAAAATGTGGCATTTTGGTTGGAGTTAATATTTATGTGTTAGAAACAATTAGCTAGGAGATCAAAACCTACTTCGTTACTAGAATAGTTAAAAATAAACAGATTGACTTGGTCATTGTGGTTTCAACTGTACGTGGCTCCCCTAATGAAGAAGGAAATCAACCTTTTATTTTTGAATTACGTGAGATGTTTCTAAATAGGCTAGGGCCTCGAACTCTTGCCCTTGTGAGAAAACAAGAAGATATGAGTAGTGCTAAGAGGATAATATCTGTGATGTGCCGAGAAAACAAGCCACAAGTCTACCTACTTATCTGCAACTCTACTACATTCCTCCAAGATCAAGGTAAGAGCCCACAAGCTATAGCTAAATCACTAGTGGGATTTTCTTGGTTCAACACACACTTCTAGGAAAATGAGCACTTGTAGACAATTTTTTGGTAGTGGGTGCCAATTTGATCTAGACCGCCAAAACTCCTGGCGGTGTAAATGGTATTGTTAGAATTCGAAGGGTAGTGATGGTATCCTTGCTGATAAAAGGCTCGAGGGGATGAAATCGATTCTAGCATTGTTATGAACAACAAACACCCGTGGGACTGCCATCGGAGCACAATGTTCCATAATGTGTTCGACCCATCCTCCCATTCTCGGTGCCTCTTATTCCTTAACATAATACACTATTATTTTGTCCTTGTCTTGTCCCTCCATCC